>NW_006921647.1:3910932-3940691 GCF_000298275.1 Orycteropus afer afer | reverse complement strand
GGGCAGTGTTTCATTCTGCTGTGCATGGGGTCGCTATGAGTTGGAAATGACTTGATGCACGTAACAATAACAACAAGTGTATTAAGGAACTCTGCTGGCACAGTGGGTAAGGCATTTGGCTGCTAACCAGAAGGTCAGTGGTTCAAACCTATCAGCCACTCTGTGGGAAGAAGATGAGACAATCTACATCCATAAAGATTTATAGCCTTGGAAACCCTACTTGCGTTGCTATGAGTTGGAATTGACTCAAGGACAGTGGGCTTAGTTTGGGCAAGTGTATTAAGTTCTGAGCAACTCAGGAAATTGTAGCTATCAAAGATGATAGAAAAGAATTGCAGCCAGCTGAATGAAGGTGAGCATCTGTGAAGAGAACAGAACTGGAGAGAACATCAGGGTTGGGCACATGGGCAGCCAGACTTCTTGCTTGGGGAGAGTTAGCTGGAAGCAGGAACTTGAACTTGAACTCTCTCAGAGCACCACATTAAAGGGCAACATTTGTGGCACCTCAGGAGAAGTAAAAATCAATACACCAATTTACAATGTCCTTATTTTTCTTCAAGCCTTTTAAGAAAAGCATCATTTTATTCCTTTGTGTTTTACACTGTTTTTCCCTCATTATTCTCTGTTTGGAACAGTAAAAGAACACAGAACTGCCCAAAACTGTGATCTGGGCAGACCTTCTCAGCTCACTTCCTGCATGAGCCCTGTGCCTGTTGGCCATGCAGGCTTGGTATCACTTCAACACCAGCTGCAGCTACTGCCCATGCAGCCCTTTCTGCACTTCCTCAGATTGGTGAAAGTCTGTATTTTTTTTGCTTTAAGCAGGACTTGACCAACCTTGACAGATAATCCAAGTCTTACAACAGATGGACCAAGTCAAAGGACAAATGCAGGAAGGGAGGGGAGATCCAGTCGTTTGCTTTCTCTGGACATATTGGCCAGCATGGATCCTGGTTGGACTGTTGGGTCATCCATGAAGCCCACATGACTGCATGACATTTGTTTGCTCTTGGTATGGGCTTGAAGGTTCCTGGACGGTGCATTGCACCACTAAACTAAAAGCCAGTGGTTCAAACCCACCCAGTTGTGCTGCAGAAGAAAAGCCTGGTCGTCTGCTTCCATAAAGAATGCAGCCAAGAAAACCCTATGGAGCAGTTCCATTCTGTAACACATGGAGTTGCCATGAGTTGGAATCAACTTGATGACATCATTTTCTCTCTTTTTTTGGGTCAGGGATGGGCTTAAAGGGCTATCTTTCCAGAGGGCTGCCCTTTCCCCACTCATGGAGCATCCATCTCCTTTCCTCACACCTCTGACTCTACCTATCTACACATGAACTCACTCGGAACACCATGTTAAAGGGCAACATTTGTGGTGCCTCAGGAGAAGTGAAAAGCAACGTACTAATTTACAATGTCCTTATTTTTCTCTGAGCCTTTTAAGAAAAGCATCATTTTATTCCTTTGTGTTTCACACTGTTTTTCCCTCATTATTCTCTGTTTGGAACAGTAAAAGAACACAGAACTGCCCAGCAAAGGAAATAAACCAAATGCACCACGTAGTTCCAGACCATTGAGGGAACCTGACATCTAACAGCATGAGTGGTATAAATAATTCAATACAAACGGGGACATGGAGATTAATGACTGTAACCAATGACATGCTTTGTAGAACAGGTGGAATTTCAGGAGGAGCAAAAAGCAGTTGAAGCAAGAAAATACTCATTGACATGTTCTGAATAAAAAGAGAAAGTGGGGAGAGGGATGACAAATTAAGATTTCATGTTCCAGAAGATAGAGGACTGAGAATTGTCTGGATTTGGATGTGATTCAAGACAAAGTATGATAAAATATGTGGACAATGTAGTGGTTGGAGATTTTAGCTTTCAGACAAAGAAAGCTGATCTTCACACAGGTTCAGGGATATTGTGTGTTAAAGAGACAAGGATGAGGGGAACAGGTTGTGCAACCTGATCATGACTAACCAGTTCAGATAGCAGAGTCAGGGACTGATGTAACATAGAGGATAATGAAACTATACAATTGGTAAGACACATTTTCTTCCTGAGAGGGCAGTGAGCTGAGGACAAGAAGGACATCAGGAGTGATGGAAATAGGAAAGAGTTAGGAGAAGCTGAGTCATGTGTGAAAACTTTCTTGTGCTGGTCGTCTTGATCTCTAGAGCTCTCAACTTTACTTTCTCAAATGAAGTGTAAGCAAGGTGGAGAAACTGATCGGTCACCAGCTGCTGCTCCACTCATGTCTTGCTACTGTGCATAAATAACGACGGTGTGTCAGAGTCTTTTTCTGAAGTAACTTCCTGTCACCCTTTGTGGGTGATGCAGGAGATATAAGCTAGCAGCCAGATGGTGCTGGTCAGTGGGCTGATGACAATTAATAGTTAGGTCTTGGATGGGTTCAGAGACATATTGCAGGCCTTGAGGCTAGACAGAAAAACAGGACTTTGCATGAAGGAAAAAAAGCCTGAGTATTGCTTCTCTCTGCATGCAAGCATCTCTTCCATTGAAGGGTCTGCCATGTGAGGTTTGGATCAGGAGACACAGAGGAAAGGCAGAGACTATCTGAAAGGCAATTTATTTCTTCTTCCAGTGCCTTCTGGTTTCAAAGTCTCTCCCATTCTTAAGTAAAACTACAGCACAGTACATAAACATGGTTCCTAATGGTAAAACCTACTAGGATGTATCAGTTAGCTATTGCCTCAAAATACTCTGTAAGAAAGCATCCCAAAGTTCAAGAGCTTAAAACAACAGCCATTTTTTCATTTCTTATGAGTCTGAGGTCCTGCACTCCAGCTGGAAAAGGTTCTAGCCCTTATGTCTTTCATCCTTCCCCTGAGACCAGGCATCTTCCTCAGAAGGATGGTGGGAGTACAAGAGAGCCAGCTAATCACAAAAGGGTTTTTCAAATCTTTGCTTGCATTTTGTCTGCTATCATCTCATTGGCCAATGCAAGTCACATAGCTGAGCCTGACTGCAGAGGTAGGACTGTCTGCCTATAGTATGTGTGTGTGTGTGTGGGTGGGGGGGGGGGGGGAGCATTGCAGACTTGTGGCCAAAAGTGCAAAGTGAAAATTCTGAGCAATATAATAACAATGCCACATGAAGGGTATTCTAATGCTGTATGAGTCCTGGGTGGTTCACATTAAGTACTCAGCTCTGAGCCAAAAGATTGGTAGTTTGAATCCATTCAGAGGTACCTTGGAAGAAAGGCCTGGTGATCTATTGAAAAATCTTCACAATTCTACTCTGATACACATGGGGTCACCATGAGTAGAAAAAGACTCCATGCAACTAGTTTTATTTATTTATTTGCAAGGTTGCAGAGTACAACCAAAAATGCTTCTGCCATTTCTCCATTATGTAGGAACCTGGGCTTGACAAAGCAGGAAGGAGTTTCAGGGATGATATATCTCAGAGAGGGAGGGAATGCAAGAAGAGAATGGGGAGAGAAGAAGCAGGGAGGGTTTCCTCTTTACACTTGATCTTACTGAGTGGGGAGGAAAGGCTCTCTCCCTCAGTCAGCGGTGGGTGTGCTCAGCTCATACTAACTCTCCCTGCCCCAGATGGTTGTGAAACTCCAGGGAGCTGTCCTTTTATGGCTCTGACCTGGAAAAGCCAGAAAGCTTGAGTGATCTGGGCAGACCTTCTCAGCTCCCTTCCTGCATGAGCCCAGTGCCTGTTGGCCATGCAGGCTTGGTGTCACTTCAATACCAGCTGGAGCTACTGCCCATGCAGCCCTTTCTGCACTTCCTCAAATCGGTGAAAGTCTGTATTTTTTTGCTTTAAGCAGGACTTGACCAAGATTGACAGATAATCCAAGTCATACAACAGATGGACCAAGTCATAGAACAAATTGCATTTATGTTGATAAAGCAAGAAATATCAGGGCTTAAATTTGGAATGAGAAGCAACACTGCAAATAACCACTGTCTTCTAGAGACTCAGTTGGATTTGAGAACAGTCCTTTGCCATCATCAGCTCTGCCAAGTCTCTCCCAGAACCCACAAGTTCAAGGGGAGAGTCCAGAGCCAGGTCATTTCCAAGTTTCACCCTGGACCAGCAGCTGTAGACCTCCTAAGCCAGCAATTTTTTTACACAGACCTGACACCAGGAGTGATCTTTCAACATTTGAGACACCCAACTAACTGATTGAGAAGAGTTGGACCAATTCTCTGATGATTGCTTCCTTCTTTCTATCTTTCAGTGAACATTCATTTCAACACTATTATGAAAGTCCATGTATAAAATTGAGTAAAACATTGAGTGTGATGTTATTTGACATAAAGTTTTTCTCTGAGGGTTGTATTCAGAGTGATTCCTGAGAGAGAAATAATACAGTGGTTCAAGGAAAGAAGCTGTTCCAGTTGCTGTGGTGTTAACTCTGACTCATGACCCCATGTGTATCAGAATACAACTGTGCTCATAGATACCTGTTATTTTGGAATGGGAAAAGTGTCACTGAATGTGGGTGTAGTGAGCATAGCATGACCAAAGTAAATGATATTGCTGAGAAGGATATCAAAGATGATCAAGTGAAGGATGATCAAGTGAAGAGGATGCAGGTACTAAAGAATTTGACATCTGTAGGATGCCAACAACTCCAACAAAGATCAAGAAATGAATATAAGATCATGGATTAAACCCAAAACCAAACTTACTACCATAGAGTTGATTCTGACTCATAACGACCCTCATTGGGATTCTAAGCCTATAAATCTTTACAGAAGTGGACTGTCTCATCTTTCTTCCATGGAGCAGCTGGTGGGTTTGAACCACTGACCTTTTGGTTAGCAGCCAAATGCCATAACCACTACACCAATCAGGCTCCTTAAGTTCATGTACTAGGGTATACATATGTGAGAAGAGATAGAAATATCTATATGTACATGTAAACACAGATCTATGTGGCAGGCACATATGTTTATTGAAGGCAAAACTACAGATACTCCTCAGACATAACAAATACTTTCTAAGTTTAGTTTTCTGAGTTTGAAAGCTTGAGACCATAGCCTCATCGGACAACTCTGTCAATTGGTATCATATACTTCACAAAATTCAAGTTCTGCATCCTAGTGAAGTGAGTAACATCTGGGATTTTAAAAGCTTGCAAGTGGCAATCTAAGACACAACTATTGGTCTCTACTAGTCAAGAGCAGTGGAAGCTCTGGTAGCATAGTGCCTAAGGCACTTGACTGCTAACCAGAAGGCTGGCGGTTCAAATCCACCAGCCACTCCTCAGAAGGAAGCTTGGGCAATCTACTTCCGTAGTGATACTGCCTCAGAAACCCAAGGAGGGGTTGCTATGAGTTGGGTCTGACTCAACGGCACATAACAACAACAACAATCAAGAGCAAAAGACTAAGACAGTAAGCAAAATCTCAGAGAAGAAACAAATCATCAGGCCAATAGCCTACTTGAGCCATGGCCTTATCTACCCTGACGCCGGAAGAAATAGGTGGTGCCTGTTTTGGTTCTCTAGTGTTGCTCTAATGGAAAATACCACAAATGGGTGGTTTGAACAAAAGGGATTTATTCTCTTATAGTTTAGGAGGTTAGAAGTCCAAGTTCAAAGTGCCAGCTCTAGGGGCTGGGTGATGGCCCCTGGACCTTGGGCTTCAGCTCTGCCTCTTGCTCCCAGCTCACTGATACTGGAGGCATCTCTTGACTCAGACAGATGCTGGCTGCTAGGCTGACAAACCCAAGGCTGACAAGTAAAATTGCATAGTCTTATTAAGCAACACGACAGGCCACAAGTTCAAGTTGAGAAACAGTCCCAAGGTTGGCAGGCAGTCATGGCAGGCTGCAGAATGAAGACTTGGCTAAGTGCAGATTCCAAGCATGCCAAAAAACTCAGATTTTTCTCAAAGCTTCTTCTTACATACTGGAAGCAGACCACATGTCTAAGGCAGCTACTCAGCTGCTCACAGTAGATTCTATCATTGAGTTAATTACCAATCTCATTATGGGGAATAACTACATCCAGTTGCCAGCCACTGAAAACTAGGCCCAGCCAAGTTGACATATAATCTTAACTACTGCAGTGCCTGATTACCACCACTGACTGTTCTGACCAGAGTCACAATAGATGGAACTGGATAGAATGGGAGAAAAATGTAGAACAAAACTCAAATTCTTGAAAAAAAGACCATATTACATGGATCAGTTGAGACCAGAGGACTCCCTGAGACTATTGTCCTGAGACACTCTTTAAACGTTGGACTGAAACTATTCCTTGAGGTCACTTTTAGTGAACTAGCAGAGTGGCACACAAAATAAAGGATACCACCTGTAAGAACGGTGCTTTACTGAAAAACCATCTGTGTGAGACCAAAAGGCCAACATTTATTACAAAGCAAAGATGAAAAGATAAGGGGGCAGGGAAAGTAGAATACTGGAAATGAAACAACTAGAACACAAAGAAAGAGAATGTTGACACATTGTGAAAAATGTAAGTAATGTCTCTGAACAAGTTGTGTGGAAATTTTCAAATAGGAACCTAACTTGCTGTGTAAACTTTTACCAAAAATACAATATATTATAGAAAACAAAACAAAACCCTATGAGCACAGTTTTCCTCTGACACAAATGGGGTTGGAATTGACCAGTGGGAGAGGAGGGAGCTGCAGAGAGCCATGAGTGGTGGGGCCTGGAGGAGCAGGGCTGCATGGCATGGTGCTTGGCCCTGCATGGGGGTTGGCAGGGCTGAGCCACTCCACTCACTAGGTGGGGTTTGCTGGATGACCCTGCCGATGTAGGAGTAGCACCATGACTGCTACAACAAAGAAGACTAGTCAGGAGCAGAGTGTGTCCTTTGGACCCAGGGTTTCTGCATTGAGACTCTCCTAGATCCAGGAGACAATGAGAGAGCTGTAACACTGGAGATGGTGTGAGAGGGTGAGAAGCAACATTTTCAGCAGAGAAATGGAACAGCAGAACCAGGTGACTGACATGAGATGGCACATTGGTCTTCCTGGCCTACAGAGCAAGGTGGTTAAAGTGGGTGTACTGAGCTTTGGAGCAAGAGAGCTGAGCCCCGATTTGAGGAGGGGGGGTGCCTCCAGGCACTTGGTGGAGATTTGTGGACCCAGGGAGCTAAATTGCTGACAGCCTTTGGGCTGAGTCTTATTGGCAGGTGGGATGCTTCTTGGCACTTATCAGTAGAACTAAAGATCTTTGGGACACTTTCCCGACAGAGGCTGGGCTGAGGGGCTGAGGGGTCAAGAGATTGAGGGCTGAGAGGACTACCTGCACAGCTGAGAAGAGGCTGTCTTGACTGAAGAACTGTGTTCTGAGTCTTTCCTGATCCTAAAGTATAACTTATTACTTCCCTAATGAGCCGTATAGTTGTGAGTATTGTGTGTGAATTACCACAAGGAATTCCAGCAGAAAAGGAGAGAGCGCCATGGGAGGAGTGATTGGTGTCAGAATTGGTAAAAAGTTTCAATCAGCCTTGGGCTAATGATACTGATGGTTTATCTGTCTCCCCCTCATGAAATTAGAGGAGGTCAGACACTTTTACCACACCATTTTTACACATTGTTTATGTTGAGTGTCACAGCCTTGCAAACCCTAAGGAGTGCAATTCTACTCTCACATTAGAGGTCCCCATGAGTTGAAATTGACTCAACAACAACTAAACTATTGTAGGGGGCATCATCTTCCAGCCCTGTATTGGATAATATTCCCTTGTGATCCATATATTTTCATTGTCTAATTTCCAGAAGTCTGGCCATTCTTGCTTCTAAGGAGCATTCCGGCTGCACTTCCTCCAGGGCAGATTTGTTTGTTCTTTTAACAGCAGTCCATGGTACCTTCAGCATTCTTCACCAACACCACAACTCAAAACATTAACTCTTCTTTGGTCTTCCTTATTCATTGTCCAGCTCTCACATGCGTATGAGGCAATTGAGAATACCATGGCTTGGATTAGGCCCACCTTAGTCTTCAAGGAGACATCTTTGCTCTTCAGCACTTGAAAGAAATCTTTTGCAGCAGATTTGCCCAGTGCAATATATCTTCTGATGTCTGACTGCTGCTTCCATTGGTGTTGATGGTAGAACCAAGTAATATGAAGTCTTTGACAACTTATCTTTTCTCCATCTATCGTAATGCTGCTTATTGGTCCAGTTGTGAGGATTTTTTTCTTTTATATGGAAATGTAATCCATATTACACACTGTAGTCTTCAGTCTTCATCAGTAAGTGCTTCAAGTCATTCTTGCTTTCAGCAAAGTTGTGTCATCTGTGTATCACATGTTGTTAATGATTCTTTCTCTAATCCAGATACCACGTTCTGCTTCATATAGTCAAGCTTCTCTGATTATTTGCTCAGCATACAGATTATATATGTATGATGAAAGTATACAACCTTGACACATTCCCTTCCTGATTTTAAAACATGCAGTCTCCCCTTGCTCTGTTCAAATGGCAGCTTCCTGGTCTGTGTACAGTTTCCTCATGAATACAATTAAGTGTTCTAGAATTCCCTTTGTTCTGAATGTCATGATCCATACAATTGAATGCTTTTGCATAGTCAATAAAATAAGAATGGCAAGAATGGCCAGACTTCATCACCTACTTTGTTCATTCTGTCAGAAGGAACCATTCCCTGGAGAAGGATATCATGCTTGGTAAAGTGGAAGATCAATGAAAAAGGGGAAGGCCCTCAACAAGATGGATTGACACAGTGGCTGCAATGATGGGCTCAGGTATAGTGGGATCATGGGGCTGGCACAGGACTGGGCAGTGTTTCATTCTACTGTGCGTAGGGTCTCTATGAGTTGGAGATCACTTGATGGCATCTACCAATAACAACAACAATAATTTTTGGAAGTAGATTGGCAGAACTTTCTTCCTAGGCTTTCTGAATTTGGAAGCTCTACTGAAACCTGACTACCATGGATGACACTGCTGGTATTTGAAATACTGGGGGCACAGCTTCCAGCATCATAGCAACATGTAAGCCACCCCAGTAAACAAGCTGACAGACATGTGGTAGAAAGTTAAAAAATGGAGATTCAAATTGAATCCAGCAATAATATAACTCCTAAACTTCTTAGTATTTATTTTTTTCTTTGGAGATCTAAAACTTTTGATTTTCTACCCTGACCTCAACACAACTATAGGGTGAGGGGAGAGAGGAGTGCCTGAAATTACTCATTGTTTAAAACTGCACCATTCCTGATAGTTCAAAATGTAGAGTGTCTCCATCATTTCCTTCTATTGTTTGCATTTTCCAGTCTGTAATTGTATGGGGTTTTTTTTTTTTTTTTTCATTCTTTACAAAGCTGACTGATAAAATAAGAGCAAGACACCAAAGAGTAATTTTGAGAAGGTTTCTCAGTCTCAAAGACCAGGAGAAAGATTGCCAACACTTTGAATTTGATCTTGAAGAATAGGTGGGTAATGGCCCAGGGTGCTTGTGGGCTGGGGCCAGTGGGTCCAGCCCATCTCATGGTTACAGAGAGTGGGGCTGCATTGTCAGGGCATGGCCAGAATTCAGAGAGGGGAAAAAGGAAGGTCTGTTTAGTGTAACCCAAATACGAGCATCGAGCTGCAGGTGTCTGACCAGAGTAACACAAATACCATTCCTCTTAGGCACAGGAAGCCTTCCACAGGCTTGTTTAAAGAAGAAAGACCAGGCAGATACCTGCGTAGTGAAGACAAATTACTTCTTAAAGAAAGCAAACTGCTGCTAAGCACAAACACCAAACTGACTGCCACTGAGTTGATTTCCACTCGTAGTGACCCTATAGGATAGAGTAGAACTGCCCCATAGGGTTTCCAAGGTTATAAATCTTTACAGAAGCAGACTGCCTCATCTTTCTTTCAAGAAGTAGCTGGGGGTGGGGTGGGGGTGGGGTTCAACTGCTAATGTTTAGTTAGCAGATGAGTGCTTTAACTATGCCACAGAGCTCTTTTGCTGCTAAGCACAGACTCCCCTCCCAATTCATTTTGTTTTTAAATTACTGTTTCTAAATATTAGTTTCATGTATAAACTGGCTTAACTTAATATCAATAATAAAAACATTTATTAGTATAAATCCAATTTGATGAGACTTTTGGGTACCCTAGTGGGCTTTCCATCAGTGAGTTGAAATGTCTGGATGCTGCCTCCAAGGATTTTCTTTTGTATTACTTCTCTCTTCTTCCTTCCCACTTCTTGCCACCCCCCCCCCCCCCCCACTACAGTACAGCCCACCCTGGAATTTTGGTTATGTTCCTGGTACAGACTGGGAAGACAGGCCTGTTGATCTACTTCCAAAAATTAGCCAATGCAAACCTTATGGATCACAACAGAACACTGTCCAACACACTTGCTTCAAACACATCATCAGAGGAGGGATCAATCACTGGAGGAGGACATAATGTTTAGTGAAGCAGAGGGCTAGCCAGGGTGAGTGAGATGCTTGACGGATTGGCACAATAGCTGCAATGATGGACTTGAACATACCGGCGATTGTGAAGATGATGAGGACTGGGAAATGTCTCTGTTGTACACAAGGTCACCATGAGTCAGAGCTGACTTTATGGCAGCTATCTACCTTCTATCCGTCCGTCCATCCATCCATCCATCCATCTATCTATCATCTTCCTACAGTATTGAAACTTTCAAATTGATGATAGACTGTCATGTCACTTTAAATACATTTTCTAAAATTCCTTAGGAGATGGTGAACTAGAGCAAAGGAGAACAGAAGAGTTGGCTTTGTTCCCTCACCTATCAGGGAAGGGGAAAGAACCGTCAGAGGAAATGAGGTCTTTTGAAACTCCAAAATGGGGATTTGAGAACAATGCAGGCTTCTGGAAACTGTGGCGTTTTAAGGGAAGTCATCTTCTGTTACAGGAAGACTGAGTGAGGCCTTGTCCATTTGGGGCTGGGTCAGCCTGGACCTTGGGCTAGGCTCTGGGACAGCTGCAGAAGAGCTGTAACCTGGGACACAGGATGTGATCTCATTTGGAATGGCTCAAAGTTGGATCAGAAGAACCAGAAGCCCCACATTGAGTTGTTTGTATTCAAATGGACTAAATAGGAGGACTTGACATTTAAATTTAAGAAGCTGAACTAGAAGATTCTTTTCCTCTCTTCACTTTCCCTTCCTCCTCTTCCTCTTCTTTTTCTTCTTCCTCTTCTTCTCTCTCTGATTGGATAAGAGGGTTCTTGGATAAGAGCATGGGATGTGGTTTGTACCCATGCCCTGCCACTTCCTAACTACATGCTTTTAAAGAAAGCACCCATCTCTCTCTGTCTCAATTCTCTCTTCTGTAAAATGTGGATAATGATAATACCTACCTCATAATTGTTTGCCATTAAGATTATGATTATCTTGGAATCTTTGGTAATAAATCATGCTTTTCTGAAAACAACAACAACAACGACCAAAAAACAAACAAACAAACAAACACCCAAGCCCACTGCCATTGAGTAGATTCCAACTCATAGGGACCCCCATTGGGTTTCTGAGGCAGTAATCTTTACGAAAGTAGATTGTGATATCTTCCTTCGGCTGAGTGGCTGGTGGAATTGAACTGACAACCTTATGGTTAGCAGTCAAATGCCTTAGGCACAGCACCACCAGAGCTGAAATACAATAGTGTAATATAAGTGCTAATTACACCTTTCTTATTTAACATTCTCCTCAAATTCAATTATTTAATAATATTCATTTAAATAGTTTTCCCCAGGAAAGGGAATAAAATAATTTGAGGAAATAAGGTATGATAACCTAGCATATGATTCTAGTTTCCTTAAAATACTTTTGAATAACTTTTATTATCAAGAGTTCTTTTGATTTACATACTCACCAGTCTACCCACTGATCTACTCCATCAGCATCTAACCATCCTTTCAACGAGGCTTTCTAAATGCTATCCATGTCCTTCTATTACATAATATTTCTGAACACTTACCATGTGTCGGCCACCACTTGTCTGTCAGTTTGTCATACTGTGATGCCTTGCATGGTGCTGTGTGGCTGGAGGATATGCCACCAATATTTCAAATACCAGCAGGATCACCCATGGTGGACAGGTTTCAGCAGAGTTTCCAGACAAAGACAGACTGGAAAGAAGAACAGTACTATCCACTTCTGAAAAAACTGGTCACTGAAAACCTCATGAATAATAGTGAAACAGTGTCTGATATATTCTTGGAAAGCATAGCAAGCTTAGCAAGCATTGTGAGGATGGCCCAGAACTGAGCAATGTCTCATTATTGTACACAGGGTTGCTATGGTCGGAGCCAACTTGACGGCACATAACAGCAACAACACCACATGTCAGACACTGGGCCATATCCTAGGCCTCTCTGACTGGGAAAGGTGAAAATAAAAGCTGCCTTGAAATCACAGCCAAAATACAGAACTTTTACTCAGTATGTGATCAATATTTTCAGTATTTATATATTAAAATTTATACAAAATATACCCCACTTGTCCATGATGTCCAAATTAGGCATTTGTATAGTAGTAAATCCTTAACATATATTTTCAATTATACCTGCTCCTCAATTATCCACATGGTTAGGTTTCAAAGACCAGGTCATTATGTGAAAATGGAGGATGACTGTATCATTACATAACTGCCAAATTACATCATTACATAACTACCAAACCACTGAGAATCATGGTCCAGCCGAGTTGACACATAACCTTAACCATTTAAGACAGTATTACTTTCACTTCACACCTTGACATTCATTACTATCAGATGTATATTGCTAATGCACTTAATAGCTGCATAGTAGATTTTTACTATGGTAGTAAATGTGAAATGTCAGATAATGAGATAGTTGGTAAGTGTGGAGTAGGTGTAGTATTTTATTGTGTTTTGGTGAAAGTTTGCACAATAGTTTAGGTTCCCATTCAACACTTTCTCCACAGCCATTCTGGTTATTTCATTTGCTTTAATCTATTTTCCCTGCCTCTTTACATTCTCATCTTTATTTTAAAGTAATTACTGATGGCTTGGTCTCATATTGGTGATTTTTAAAAGGGCATAGTACTTACAACTGATATTATTTTTTTGATCCAATTTGTTATTTAGCTACAAGGTAACCTCAGGGGTTAGTTTCCATTCAAGTTTTGAAGAGTATCTCAGGGCAATTGTCTCAGGGATCAGTCCAGTAGGTCTTTTTCTTTCTTTCTTTCTTTTTTTTCTTTTAAGGAATTTGAGGTTCTGTTCCACATTTTTCTCCCATTCTATCAGGCTCCATCTATCAGCCCTTATTAGAATGGTTGGTAGTGGTGGCCAGGCACTATTTAGTTCTTCTGGTCTCAGGGTAGATAAGGTCATAGCTCAAGTAGCCCGTCAGTGCTATAGATTTGTTTCTTCTCTGAAATGCTGGTTATCATCTTACTTTTTTGCTCCTGACTAGTATAGACCAATAGTATAGTTGTATCTTAGAGCTGCTTGCAAGCTTTTAAGACCTCAGACACTACTCACTAAACTAGGATGTAGAACATAACATTATGAACCATATTATGCCAATTGACTGAGATGTCCCATGAGACTACGGTTCTAATACTTCAAATCCAGAAATCCAACCCCATGAGGCTTTTAGTTATGTCTAAGGAGGACCCATAACTGTCTTCCCCTAAGTGCTTCATTATATATATGAATATGCTCTGGTAGCGTAGTGCCTAAGGCACTTGATTGCTAACCAGAAAGCTGGTGGGTTCAAACCCACCAGCCACTTCTCAGAGGGAAGGTTGGGCAATCAATCTACTTCTTTAGTAATACCACCTCAGAAACCCAAGGAGGGGTTGCTATGAGTCGGGTCTGACTCGATGGCACATAACAACAACAACAACAACATAGTCACATAGATGCTATTCTGGTTACCTAGTGTTACTCTGACTGGAATATACCACAAATGGGATGACTTGAACAAAAAATAGTTTATTCTCTTACATTTTTAGAGGCAAGAAGTTCGAGTTCAAAGTGCCAGGCTCTAGGGACTGGGTGAAAGGCCCTCGGCCTTGGGCTTCAGCTCTGCCTTTTTCCTCCTGGCCCACTGAAGCTGGAGGCATTTCTTTACTCAGGCAGCAGTTGACTGCTGAGGCCGACAAACCCAAGGTTGACAAGTGAAAAGGCACAGTCCTGATATCACCGAACAACAGGGTAGGCCATTAATTCAAGGCCAGAAAAAGTCACAAGATCAGCAGGGCATAGCAGGCTATTGAAGAACAACTGGGCTACGTGCAGGGTTCAAGCATGCAAAAAAGCTAGAGACCTTCCTCAAAGCTGCTTCTTCTATACTAGAAGCAGACCACATCCCTAAAGTAGCTACTCAGCTGCTCCAGTAGATTCCACTATGGAGCTAATTACCATTCTCACCATGGGGAATAACTACATCCAGCTGCCCAACCACTCAACCAAGCCCAGGCAAGTTGACAACAACTTTAACTATCACTGATGCATATATATATGCATACACCTACATATGTTGTTATTTTTGGGTGCCGTTGAGTCAGTTCCGACTCTTGCAACCTTTCGAACAACAGAACAAAACACTACCTAGTCCTGTTCCATCTTCACAATTGTTGCCATGCTTGAGTCAATCACTGTAGCTGCTGTGTCAATTGATCTTGTTGAGGGCTTTCCCCTTTATTGCTGACCCTCTGTTTTGGTTACCTAGTGCTGCTCTAACAGAAAATACCACAAATGGGAAGGCTTAAACAAACAGGAGTTTATTCTCTTACAGTTTTGGGGGCTAGAAGTCTGAGTTCAAAGTGTCAGGCTCTTTGAAAGGGTGAAAGCCCCTCAACCTTGGGCTTCAGCTCTGCCTCTGGTTCCTGGCCCAAACCATATGGCAGGTCAATGATTCAAGTCCATTAAGAGTCCCAAGTTCAGCAGACAGCATGGCAGGCTGTTGAATAATAACTCGGCCACATGCAGGATTCAAGCATGCCAAAAGCTGGAGACCTTACTCAAAGTTGCTTCTTATATACTGGAAGCAAACCACATCCCAAAAGCAGCTACTCAGCTGCTCACAGTACATTCCACCATGAGTTGATTACCAGTCTCATCATGGAGTATACTACATCCACCTGCCCAGCCACTTAAAACCAGGCCTAGCCAAATTGACACTTAACTGTAATCATCACATCCTCTCACTTACCATACATACTATCCTTCTCTAGGGATTGGTCCCTTCTGAAAACATGAACAATGTACAAGAGATGAAGTCTGACCATTCTCACTTCTAAGGATCATTCCAGCTATACATATTTAAGACAGATTTGTTCAATCTTCTAGCAAACACCACAATTCAAATGCATAATTTTTTCTGTGGTCTTCCTTGTTCATTGTCCAGCTCTCATGTGCAGATGAGGGTGTTGAAAATACCATGATCAGGCACATCTAAGTCTTCAAAGTGACATCTTTGCTCTTAAACATTTTTGAAGAGGTCTTTTGCGAAGGTTTGCCCAACACAATACCTTATTTGACTGATGTTTCCATAGATGTTGATTGTGGATCCAAGTAAAATGAAGTCCTTGACAGCTTCAATCTTTTCTCTATTCATCGTGATGTTGCTTATTGGACCAGTTGTGAGGATTTTTGTTTTCTTTATGATTAGGTGTAATCCATACTAAAGGTTGTAGTCCAATCTTCCTCAGTATGTGTTTCATGTTTTCTTCATTTTCAGCAAGCAATGTTGTGTCACTTGTGTATCTCAGGTGATTAATGATTCTCCCTCCAATCCTGATGCCATTTTCTTCTTCATATAGACCACCTTCTTGGATTATTTGTTCCATACAGCATACAGATTGAATAAGTATGGTGAAAGGATACAACCCTGACACACATCTTTTCTGATTTTAAGCCATGCAATATTCCATTGTTTTGTTCAAACAGGTGACTTTTGGTCTATGTACAGGTTTCTCATGAGCACAATTAAGTGTTTTGAAATTCCTATTCTTTGCAATGTTATCCATAATTTTTTAGGATCCACATTTGAATGCTTTTGCATAGGCAATAAAACACAGGTAAATATCTTTCTGGTATTCTTTGCTGTCAGCCAAGATCCATCTGACATCAGCAATGGTATCCCTCATTCCACATCTTTCTTCCTGGTCTGTCTTATCTGAAAACTCTGCTAAACTGTCCACCATAGGTGACACTGATGGTACTTAAAATACCAGTGGCATAGCTGACAGTATCACAACACTGAAGCCAACACAGTATGGCAAATGGACAGATGACTGGTGAATACTTATATATACATACGTATACATATCTGTAAGGAGCTATGGTGGTGTAGTGCCTAAGGCACTTGACTGCTAACAAGAAGGCTGGAGGTTCAAACCCACCAGCCACTCCTCAGAAGGAAGACTGGGCAGTCTACTTCTGTAGAGATACCACTTCAGAAACCCAAAGAGGAGTCGCTATGAGTTGGATCTGACTCAAGGTCAGTGTTTGTTTTTTGGTTTGGTATACATACCTATACTCATCTCTGCTTATATACAAACATACATACAGACACATATATTTTTGGCTGTTTTTGCTGTTGTTTCAAAATTATGTATGCTGCAGCAATTACCAATGGGTTCTTTTTTTCTTGTACACTTTTAGTGACATTGTTTACCTTCACCAAGCTGTGTCCACTTCATCCTCATTCAGTGTTACATTACCTTGCCCATCATCAAAAATAACAAGTGTTATTTCATCTAGAAAATGAATCTCCATCTCCCTCATCTCTGGCAGCCACTAATGAATATTTCTTTCTGTATAATTTCTTGTCCATGTCATTTCATTAAAGTGAGAACGTATAATATTTGTTTTTTTTGATTAAGTTATTTCACTTAACATAATATTCTCCAGGTTCATCAATATATTTATCTTTTTGAGGAATCGAAAAATATTTCCACAGCAGCTGCATCACTTAACATTCCTATTGCAGTACACAAGGGTTCCAAATTCTCCATATCCCTGCCAATACTTGTTATTTTATGTTTTTCTGATAATAGCCATCCTAGTAGGGGTGAAATGGTATCCCATTATGGTTTTTATTTGCATCTTTCTCATGACTAATGAAAGGAGCTCTGGTGGCACAGTGCCTAAGACATTTGATTGCTAACAAAAAGTTTGGTGGTTCAAACCCACCAGCAGCTCCATGGAAGGAAGATGGGACAATCTACTTCCACAAAGCTTTACCACCTCAGAAACCCAATGGAGGTCACTAAGAGTTGGAATCAAAGTGATAGCAGTGAGTCCATTTTTTGTTTTTTTACTGACTAACTAGGAGCTCTGATGGCATAGTGATTAAAGCATTCAGCTGTTAACCAAAAGGTCAGTTGTTCAAACTAATCAGCCACTCCTCAGGAGAAAGATGAGGGCGTCTTCTTACATAAATATTTATAGCCTTGGAAACCCAAGGGCAATTCTGCTCTATCCTATAGGGTTGCTATGAGTGAGAATCAACTCAATGACAGTGGGTTTGGTTTTGGTTTTGGAAATGACTAATGATGTTGAGCACCTTTTCATGTGCTTGTTGGCAATTTATATATCTTCATTGGAGAAATATCTATTTAAGTCCTTTGTTCATTTTTCTATTGGGTTGTTTATCTTTTTGCTGTTAAGTTGTAAGAGTTCTTTCAATTTCTGAATATTAACCTCTATCAGACTCTTTCCCAGTTTCTGGACAGCTCAAGCCATCCCAACCCAATATGTAGAAGAGATTTTATCTTCAGTGTGTTAGTTCTAATGATACTTTTTGAAGAATTGATTGTTTTGGGCTAAATTTAGTATACCATTAAATGATAATATAGTCACCTTAGCTACAATTTGTGGTTCAGTTTGAAACAAAATTATAGCTAATAAATTTTCCATTGGGCATATCTTCCACAATTTTTAATAAATTACAATGAAATTTTGCACATGGATAGAAAGTAAAAAGACTTAATTACACCCACAGAGGTATACTATTTTGAGAATCTCATCAAAGGTACTAGGAAAGATGTAAAAATAATTACAGATACTTTGATATTGAATGTTCTCATAATGACTGCCATCACTGGCTTTGGGGCCACATTCCACAATGAGTCTCTTTTGGGAACTTAGTGTTGCATAGAAGTGCCAGTGATGCTGTATTTCCATTAATGAATGTGTTGTAACAATGACAATACTGTATTATTCTGTGAACAAAATTCTGCTGAATTCATAGACAGGTGACATTTTGTGGCACTAATGTATATGGAGCTCTCTGGTGTAATAAGGCTGCTATTATCTTTAACATAATAATGCTGAATGTGCCCTACCTGGACTTTTCCAGAGGTGCTGTTAGCTAAGACTAGACTTAACTCTTTGGGTTCTGATTTAAGCAACTTCTTACAACCTTCTGATCAGGGATTTCCAACCCCAAAACTTCCCATTCCTGTTTTTATTCTGCTACAATTTAGTTTTCTGTATTTTCACTCTCTTTCTTCCTCTTTTTATGTGTTTTTATAATGACTCCCTTTGCATCCATATGGAAATGCATGTTTAGTCTGCTAGTCTGAGAAAATTGTTGACTTGTCTGAGCTCTTTGTTCATTGATCTGGGAGAAAGGGACGTTGCGTGTTACTTGGGTCCCCTGTCTTGTCCCCCAGCCTACAAGAGCCTTATATGGCAATGTGTGGATATATATCCTTGTGTGGCATGTGTCTATGTGTTCCCTTCATACCATATGTGTGTCATTGTGTGCCATGTATGCATGTGTCTTTGTGTGTTGTGTGTCTCTGTTCCCTTGTATGCCATGTGTGTATCTTATGTGCTGTGTGTGTCCTCTCAAAATAATTAATTCTCTAAGCAGTAGGGATTGGTCTGCCTGAAACAGGACATCAAGCATCACCAATGATTAGACTTGGACATAGTATGTTGCTTCAACAGAGGGCCACTTGAGGTAGGACAGAAGCCCTGGTCCTTGTTGTCCCTGAGGAGACACACTGGCACACAGGGCAAACAAGGGCCCCATGTACATGTGACACATAAGGACACAAATGGCACACAGGATATACACATGGCACACAAAGGAGCACATGTGCACATGGCACAGAAGGACACACCCAGCACATAGGACACACATGACATACAAGGGAACACAAAGACACATGCACACATGGCACACAAGGACACACATATGGCACAAAGGGAACATACAGACACAGCATACAAGGACACATGCCACACAAGAACACACATGCCACATAAGGACATAAGAATACACACAGCACACAAGGGGACACTTGCACACATATGCCACATAAGGACACATGGAACACAAAGAAACACATGCACACATGCCACACAAGGACACAGATGCCACAAAAAGACACAAAAGCACACATGTCACACAAGGACTTGCATGTACACATGCCACAAAAGGACATACAAGCACACGTGGCACACAAAGACACACATGAACACATAGACCACATGGTACATGAGGATCCCCATGCACACAAATTGGACAGTCTCTGGAGGAAAGCTGATCTGTGTACACACATGCCCTAAGAGCAAATTAATTCCCTTCCATCACCTGCCAGCTGATGATCCACTTTAGGGATTCTCTTGGGGAGTGCTGCAGCCTTTGGTCCATCTGGCCTTTGCACTAGTGTCAGTTTTCCCACATTTTTGGTACCTAATGCAGTCTGCAGCCCAGTAGCTGCAGGAAGCAAATCAGGGAGGCAATGCCACTGCACCCCTGGGCAGCTATTTCTGTCAACTGAAAAGGCCATTTAAGCAAAACACTTAATTACCTTCCCTCCTCCCTATAACCACTGGGAAAGTAGGAGCCAGTTAGATAATGAGTTTAGAGAGAGGGAACAGCTTGGTAAGGGCAGATTTTCATCAGTCTCAGGAGTGACCTCATCCAATCTCATCACAAAATGGGGAGTAGAGAAGGGCAGAAGGGAGGAACCAGCAGGCTTTTCTTGGAGGTTTCATTATTTCACCCATCAGGTTGCAGACTCCTAGAACAGGAGAGAGCTTCTAATTCAGAGGTAAAACCACCAGCTGGCCTGTGAGAAAAATAAAGCTGGGAGACAAGAAGTGCCAGATTCCGGGCTGGGGTTGTAGGTGGTCAGAAAGGACTCAGTGAGAGGGAGGTGTTTGACTAAAGCCCTGAAGGACATAAGGGAGGAGCCATGCAGCTTTCTGGGGAAAGAACATCTGGGCAGAAGGGACAGCAAGTACAAAGATCCTGAGGTGTAAATGTGTTCAGTAAGTTAGAATGGCAAGGAAGCCAGGGTGACTGGAGCTGAGAGGGGACAGGAAAATAGAGAAAATCCGAGAAGCAACAGGGAGGGGTGGTAGTGAGGATATGGTGAAGGGCTATCCAGCGATCACTGCAAGAATTTTACTCTGAGTGAGCTAGGGACCAGGTCAGGGTTCTGACCAGAGGAGATCTGATCCGTTCACAGATTCACTCTGTTGAGATGAGAGTACACTGTACACAAAGGAGCACCTGTACTGAGTTGGAGCCCAGTTAGGAGGAGATTGGGACCTGACAGGTGAGAGGGGATATGACCTGCAGCAGCTTGGTAATGGTAAAGGGAGTGTGAAATGACTGGGTTATAGACTTAAAGGGGGGACTGACATGATTTGCTGATGGCTTGCGTGCGAGATGTAAGAGAAATAGTGGAGAAAAGGATGTTTTTGAGATTTTGGTAGGAGCACCTGCAAGGGTGGAGTTATCATTAATGGCAATGGCAAGAGGGAGTGGTAGAAGGATCATGTTTGGGTGGTAGTCAGGAGCTGTGTGCTGAGTATGCTTAATTGAGATGCCTGTGGAGTCGGAGCTCACGCGAGGACAGGACTTGAGATAGAAATTTGGGACCTGCAGCTATTTGGCATGTAAGGTCACAAGACAGATATGATCAGGGTGGAGGACATATAGACAGAACAGAGAGAATAACTCAAGGACTGGCCACTGACCCTTCCAGGATGAGAAGGCCAGGGTGATGAGGAGGTCCAGAAATAGAGACTGGGAAAGAAAGGCCCATCTGTTAGTGGGAAAGCCTGGAGAATGGTGTGCAGGAAAGAAGATGCTGTGTTTCAAGGACAAAGGAGTGGACTAAAATGACAACTGGTCGGCAAAGTAGAGGGAGATCTATTCAATATGGATTGAATGGATCTGCCCTTCCCTATCTTTATGGCCAGGTCTGGAGAATCACAGCAATCTTTTCTCCTGGCCATGAGGATTGGTTCAGAGATGAGCATGTGACCCAGGTCTGGCCAATCACATTGATCTCTTCTCCTGGTGATGGTGATTGGTTCAGAGATAAGCATGTAACCCAGATCTAGCCAATCACAGTGATCTCTCCCCCTGGCTATAGTGATAAGATAGAATTGAGTATGTGGTCCAGGGTAAGCCAATTAGAATTCTGTCTGGACATTTTCTGCTACAGCTGCCAGGATAGGATGACTCTCCTCTGAAGTTGCTAAGTGTTAGAATGCAAGTTTTGACATCTAGCAGACAGTTGACCAGTTGAGTGGATTTACCTTTTCTAAGACAGAGACAGATCCCTGACAATTTTATTTGACCCAGGTTGGGATCCAGCTAAGCCCAAAGCCTGCTTGCTGCTCCTTTGGACTTCTAAATTTCTTTCTCTTGTCAATAAATTATCTATTTCAAGCTAATTTGAATCAAACTTCTGTCTTTTGCTTCCAGAAGAGTTCTAACTAATCAAAGGAGATTTCTATGAAATCTATTACTCAACAGTTGGAGCTAGGCTGACTACTGACCAACATAAAACCTGGCAAAGGAAGCAACCTTAGAGTCTTTTGTTGAAGACTCTCATAGGACATGCCTCCTCCTTCTTGCCTTGCTAAGCAACCCCTGGGTCCTGGACTATTCTTAGCTGCCTAGAAATGCCTGGGGGAGACTAGCCTTGGCACCACCAAATAGAGTCACTCTCCCTTTCTCCTCAGGTAGCAGCCTCTGACTCAGGCCTGAAATATGGGGCAGATGGAATTGCCACCAGAGACCCTGGTTGAAAGTATCGGATTGCACTTGTGACCCAAGAGGTGGCATCCTGTGGGGCAGCCAGGGCTGGGTACTGGTAGTTCCCTAGGAGATTAGAGGAATACCACGTAAGGGAATTGCCAGGACTCTGGGGAGGACAGACGCAGTATCTGGGGAATGCAGACAAGGTAACGGGAAACCAAGCAGGGGAAGCAGTTGCTAAAACAAACTGACTAATTCTGCTGGATGAGGTTTCTTTGGCTGGGAGCTGTTTTTAAAGGGCCAGCAACACACAAACTGTGCTGCTTCTTAAAGACACCTGGCACACAGATCCACAGTTCAGTCCTCCAACTTTAGGCCTCCTTTCAGTGTGTTGAAATGGAAAGTAACTAATTTTTACTGTCCTTCTGGGTCTGCGTGCAGATAGATGAGTTGTTCAACCCATGTCACCTCTCTCCCACACCTGGATCAAACGCATAGGTCCACCAGGGGAATAGCTCTGATTTCTGACCCTGCATCCCAACAAATAGGTAAAGCGTGCTCCAATGGTGATCCTGGTACCTGCACTAAGTGAATTGAGTTCAGAAAGGCCTGCAATCTCTACATACCACAGGTGACTAAATAAATCACCCCTTCCAACTAAAATTGTTACTTCTTTGCTTGATTCTATTTCAGGATTTCTTTTGTTCTTGGAGAAGAAGATCCCTTTCAGACAATCCTTCCAACATCTAACTTCTTTCCGTCATGTACTTTCCTATCATCTTTGAATGTGAAGGATACCAATTCAATTAACCGCATCACATTTAGTGTCACACCTTTGAAATTCATAACATCTAATAGAAGCTTAGGAGCTCTGGTAGCGTAGTGCCTAAGGTATTTGACTGCAAACCAGAAGGCTGGTGGTTCAAACCCACCAGTCACTCCTCGAAAGGAAGATTGGGCAATCTATTTCCGTAGTGATAGCGCCTTGGAAACCCAAGGAGGGGTCACTATGAGTCAGGTCCGACTCAAGGGCACATAACCACAACAACAATAGAAGCTTGGGCATTCTATTTCTGTAGTGATACCACCTCAGAAACCCAAGGAGGGGTCACTATGAGTTGGATCTGACTCAATGGCAGTGAGTTTTGGTTTGGTTTGGTTTAATGGAAGCTGAGGGAGCCCTGGTGGTACAGTGGTTAAGCACGTGGGTCCTAAGTGAACGGTTGGTGGTTTGAATCCACAAGCTGCTTCACAGGAGAAAGATGTGGCAGTCTGCTTCTGTAATGATTACAGTGTTGGAAACCCTATGGGTCAATTCTACTCTGTCCTATAGGGTCACTATGAGTTGGAGTTGACAGCAATAGGCTTTGGAATAAAAGCTGAAATGAAATTTATTTATTGCTCAGATAGTTGTAGATAGTGCACATTGCTAGATTAAACATGCTTCTAGGAAGGGTAAATCCAAAAGATTTAAGAGAAAACAGTTTCAAGCACCCTCAAACACTAGAAAAAGTCATATTACCCCAAACAATTGATGCCAGGTCCATCTAACTCTTTGGTATTCACAAAAGCATGTCTCTCAGGATTTCTGGCAGACATAGTTGTTTAGCTTACTTTTTATTTACTGCAATAAAATGACATAAACTCCCTTTAGTTCACCATTTTCACTAATTTGCTTTGGTCTTCTCCACAATTGGTCTGAAAATGGCTGTTTTACTTCATGACTTTACCCTTCTGGTAGGTTTTTTTTATTTTTTTGGATGCCATAAGTGAATTCTGCTTTCCAAATCATACAGAGGAGTCCTGAGTGGTACAAACAGTTAAGCACTTGATTACTAACTAAAAAGTTGGCAGTTCAAACTCATCCAGAAGTGCCTCAGAAGAAAGATCTGGTGGTCTACTTCCAAAAAATCATCACCTTGAAAACTCTCTGGAGCAGAGCTCTATTCTAAACAAATGGGGTAATAAGAGTCAGAATCTACTTGAAGGCAATGAAGTAAATTATATAAAGAGAATGTTTTTCCAAACCCTTTCTACAGTTTCTATAGAAGGGACACAAATTTCAGAAGAGAAAAATCCTGGAGACTCAAAAGGAACTAGATGTCCTTCCTGAGAAGAGGAGTTTTCATTCTCCCATCTCCCAAAGAACTTTTTCTTGTGCTTTTAGACTCAGAGCATGATCTCTGTGAAGGCAAACAGGAATAAACCTCTGTGATATCTTGGTTAAAAGAGTGCTAGCTGCTATGACTAAGGAGTACCCAGTCTAAGTCATGGCCCTTTCAATTACCTCATATGCATATGAAAACTGGCCAATGAAAAAGAAAGAAGAATCAATGTGTTCAAACTGGTGTTGGTGAAGAATATTAACTATAGCATTGACTACAAGAAGAATGGAAAAAATAAGTCTGTTCTGGTTACCTAGTGCTGCCCTGACAAGAAAATATCGCAAATGGGATGGCCTTAACAAACAGGAGTTTATTCTTACAATTTGGAGGCTTTAAGTCCAAGTTCAAAGTGCCAGGTTCTAGGGGCTGGGTGAAAGCCCCTCAACCTTGGGGTCCAGCTCTGCCTCCTGCTCCCGGCCCACTGGAGCTAGAGGCGTTTCTTCACTCAGCCAGCTGTTGGCTGCTGAGGCTGAGAAGCCCGAATGTTGACAAGTAAAAAGGCACAGTCCTTATGTTACCAATCCACATGGCAGGCCATTAACTTAAGTCCACTCTAAGTCCCAAGGTTGGCGGAACATAGCAGGCTGCTGAGCAATGACAAGGCTACATGCAGGGTCCAAGTGTGCCAAAAGCTAGAGACCATTCTCAAAGCTTCTCCTTATACATAGGAAGCAGACCACATACCGAAAGGCAGCTACTCAGCTTCTTGTGGTAGATCCCACTATGGAGTTGATTGCCCTTCTTATCATGGGGAATAACTACCACCAGCTGCCTAGCCACTCAAGCAGGCCCAGCCAAGTTGACACACACACATAACTACCACACAGTCCTAGAAAAAACACAGTCAGAATGGTCCTTAAAAGTGAAGATGGAATGACTTCAAATCACTTACGTTGCACACGTCATCAGGAAAGACTAACTAACTTAGAAAAGAACATCATGTTTGGTAAAGTAGACAGTCAGTGAAAATGAGGAGAACCCTCAATGAGATGGATTGACAAAACAGCTGAAACAGTGGACTCAAATATACTTATGATTATGAAGATGGTATAGGACTTAGCAACATTTCATTCTTTAAGTATAAGGTCACTATAAGTCACAGCTAACTTGACAGCAACTAACAACAATAGCTGCTATGACAGAAACAACTGTACACACTTAAAGTTTTTATCTTGCTCATGCAACAGTCCAAGGCTAGTGCTTCTGGTGGTCAGCTCCACTTTAAGCAGTGATTCAGGTGCTTAGGCTCTTTCTATTTTGTGGCCTCACCATATTCAACAGTTGGCTCTCAACATGGTCTCAGGAGTCATTTCCATTCCAGCCATCAGGGAAGAGAAAAATGTGTGGAGGATTGCGCATGGTTTTGTGATTCAGATCTGGAGCTGTCATGAATCACTCTTGCTCATTTTCCAAAGACCAAGACTGAGGCTGAACCATGGCCACTTGTTGGTTAGGGAGTCTGGGAAATGTGATCTAGCTGTGTGCCCAAGATGGGAACCTGAATTTGAGTAGACACACAATTGTTTCTATCATTTGTGGCCATTGTTGTTGTTGTTGTTATGTGCTGTGGAGTCAGACCTGACTCATATCCACCCTCCTTGGGTTTCGGAGGCAGTGTCACTAAGTAGGTAGATTGCCCCATCTTCCTTCCGAGGAGTGATTGGTGGGTATAAATGGTCATAGTCAAGAGGCTTTTCACTCCTGCAGTACCAGGGTCTTGAGCCATAGTTATTCTAGAACATTTGTTGGGGCAGGCCCCAGAGGACTGAGTAAATCCTGTTTTTAAATTAATTTCATTTATTTGCAAGTCAGTTTTACTCCTCTGTTTTTTTTTTTTTTTTTTTTAATCTCCTTGATTTCTAGACCGTAATTAAGCATCTTAAAATCATGGCCAACAATAACATCTCAAAAACAAAAACAAACAAACAAAAAAAACTAACAAAGGAAAAAGTCTATAACAAAGAAAGTTAACTTGGTCCTGTGTTATTGTAAATTATCTAAAAATGACCTGGTTCACACCAAAGTATTCTAGTGATCTGCAGTGGACAAGATCAGGCTCTCTAAGTATTTATCACCAAGTATTTGGCTCTTATAGTTCAAGATCTTGAACCTCACAAACCTTGTGTCTCCTCCTCGCTGGTGAGGCAACTCTCACCCCTTGGACAGATGTGGAAATAAATCAAACTCACCACATAGTAGCTGTGAAGTTCTGGCAACTTATTTAAACTCCCTTAGCCTCAGTTCCTTGTCTGTGAAAATGAAGTTATTTATTCCCACCTCATGAGACATCGTAAAGGGTAAGTTAGATTCTGACGTGAAATCACCTAGTAAAGAGCCTGTCATGAGTTAGCCAGTCAGATGATCGCTATCTGCTGCCTTCCTGCCTTTCTCTACTCAGGGAAAGGTATAACGCAGTGGCCTTTGTCAGAATGCCGGTGCCTCTGCTACCTCTCCTCCCCCACCCCAGCCCTTTCCAGGAAGCTCCAACAGCAGCATTAGTTCTTTCCATTCAGGCGGAAACCAGAGGGTCTGTGGAGAGTAGAGCCAGACAAAGCCACAATTACCCCCACATGACTGCCTACTAAGAATTCTGGCTGCAGAAAAGCCTTATCTGCAGTTTGTTTTTGCAAGTCCTATTCTAAGAACCAAGAAGTAAGGCCTCAATCAACAGGACAACACCAATCTCATTGTTCTGACGTAATTCAATTTAGCTAATTTCTGGCATTTTCTATGTTCTATCTCTTCTCTTGGGTATTTCTTTGATTCATCAGCAGTTATCCATCCCAGTTATTACACTTTCCATTGATCAAATCTGGCTAATCCTAGTATACTTCACACACACACACACACACACACATCTTGCCTCTAAATGAAGGGTGAGAGGTACAATGTGTCTCAGGCTCTGCTTGAATACTTGTTGAAGATGGAAATCACTTCCCCAGTCCTTCTGAACAAAGTTTATGAGCATCAGTTATAATCCCTAAATCTTCTCATTCTTATGTAGCTTATTACTTAGATCTTATTTTACACTTTAAGCCAGTCAGAGGGGGTTGGGGAAATGCTTTGCATTTGAGATATAGTACAACAGCACCAAGGAAGATATTCTGGGATAAACCTGCAAAAGCCTTCGCTGTTTCTGTAGCAATCCTAAAGATCAACAGAAGAAATTGCTTGAAGTGGATGGATAAAATTCTTAGCATAATCCTGCCAAGTCCTCTAGGATTCTTTTATGACGACTTTATATATTTTAGCCTTTCACCTAGGAAGATTCTAAAGCATCACTGAAATTAATGTGGGAAATGCTGTTGGGAAGAAGTATAATAGCTGCAAAAGGGGTTATCTTTGAGAGCATATTTTGAGGGAGTGTTGGGAGAAAAAGTCTGATGCTAATTAAAACTCTAGGGACATGTTTTAAGCAAGTTTCAATGGGATGCAGACACTGTTCTCACTCTGTTGAAAATGTCAAGGAAGCTAAATGATCCACTGACCAGGTCAACTCAGACTTGAGCTGAAACTCATTCAATAGACTGAAATGGAGTGGGCATGGGGCCTGCAGAGCTGAAGGGAGAGGTATGGCCTGGTAGGCAGGGCTGGGACTGGCTGTTGGTTTGAAAACGGGTACAAGATCTCAATGGGATTTTGCAGGATGGAGTGTTTTCACTGCAAGGAATTAAGACTAGAAGTGGAAGCTTGCTTGAGGAAAATATGGGGCAGAAGCTGAAACTGAGCTGCAGATCATTCTTTTAAGTCTTGCTTCTCAGTAGGAACCTTTCTTCAATAGTGTCTGTGGGACAATGGATTTGATTGGGCCCTTGGAATTCCTGTCAACCCAAGGTATCTTTATCTTTATAACATAGCTAGACAACACTTGTTGTTGTTGTTATGTGCTGTCGAGTCGGACCTGACTCATAGCAACCCCTCCTTGGGTTTCCGGGGCAGTATCACTACGGAAGTAGATTGCTCCATCTTCCTTCCGAGGAGTGGCTGGTGGGGCAATCTGCCACTATCACAATCAATAGAGAGGATACACTTTATTAATTGATGTACAATTGATATACCATCAACTGTAAATTTAAAAAGTATACAATTTACTGATTTTGACATATGTATACTCAGGAAGTTGGTATCACAATCAAGAGAGTGAACATACGCATCACTGCAAACAGTTTCCTTGTTGACCTTTGAAATCCTCTTTTCTGTTTCTCCCTACCTTGTCTCTCCTTCCCACAGAATCACTGACCTGCCTCCTGTTACAATAGATTAGTTTACATTTTCTAGAATTTTATATAATTGTATTCATATAGTGTATATTCTTTTTCTCTGACTTTCTTCATTCAATATAATTACTTTGAGATTCATTCGTGCTGTTGTGTGCTCCAAGAGTTCATTCCCTCTTATTATTGAATACTATTGCATCATATGAATATTACAGTTTGTTTATCTGTTCACCTTTTGATTAACAGTTTGGTTGTTTTCAGGTTTTAGCTATTACAAACAAAGCTTTGATGAGCAGTCATGTGTAAGTGTTTGAATGGACATGCTTTCTGTTGTAGTAGTAATTGTTGTTGTTATGTGCCATCAAGTCAAACCCGACTCATAGTGACCCCTCCTTGGGTTTCCGAGGCAGTATCACTATGGAAGTAGGTTGCCCAACCTTCCTTCCGAGGAGTGGCTGGTGGGTTTGAACTGCCAGCCTTCATGTTAGCAGTCAAGTGCCTTAGGCACTACACTACCAGAGCTCCCATTGTAGTAGTAGAAAGGCTGAATTATACAGGAGGTATACACTTAACTTTTAAGAAACTGAAAAGCTGTTTTCTGATTGGTTGCACCATTTTACATTCCCACAAGCAGTGTATGAACATTCTAGTTCTTTCATAACTTGGTCAACATTTGATATGGTCAATTTTTTTGATTTTCATCATTCTAATAGACGTAATGTGGTATCTTGCATTTTGCTAGTGATACTGCCTCAGAAACCTAAGGAGGGGTCTCTATGAGTCAGGTCTGACTCGACGGCACATAACAACTACAATAAACTAATGATACCAAGTATCTTTCATGTGCTTATTTCCATCTTTTTTGGTGTGTGCTCAAATCTTTTGTCCATTAATTTTGAGTTGTTCCTTTTCTTATTATTGAATGATGGGCACTCTTTATATATTGTGGAGGCAAGACTTTCTTTCCTGAGATATATGTTTTTAGATTTCATGTGGCTTGTCTTTGAATTCTCTTAACAGGGAATACGCATACATTATGTAGCCTCCCTTGCAGCTAGGTATGGCCAAATGACTGACTTCATATTCATAAACTGTGAAGGGAAGTTATGTGTGCTGCTTTTGAGCTCTGCCCTTAAAATAGTACGTGTGCCTCTCCATGCTCTTTTTTCTGTCCTCAAGCAGACAGTCCAGCTTTGATCATGGTGGTAAGGACTATGCCCCAGGGATTTCAGAATGACTTTGTGCGGTAGACTCAGTCATCTTTAGATTGTAGCATGATAAAGAAAACTTTATTTTCTTTTAAGTCACTGAATTTTGTTCTCTCCTTTTTTAGCCCTTAGTAGCTTAGCTCTAACCTTAACTTAAAAAAAAACTAGAAACCAGTTGCAGTCGAGTCAATTGACTCATAGGTGCCCTAAAGGACAGAGTAGA
>NW_006921647.1:3897065-3910527 GCF_000298275.1 Orycteropus afer afer | reverse complement strand
CCAGTCGCTACTCACCAATATAGGATGTGGAGCAATGCTTTTATGCATTTTGTTGTGCCAATTGTCTGGTGTACCCAAGTAGTATGGTCCTGAGACAGTAAATCTATTGGATCTCTCTCCCATAGTGTCTGGTTGTCTGTGAGGGATTACTCTGTGTCTGTCTTCTATTGTTTCTGTAAGGATTGCAGGTATTTTGTATCACTGGTGTCTGTGCAAGATTAGCCTGTGCTGAATCTATTCTTGGTCTAGAGGATAGAACTACTGACCCTTTGGTTAGCAGCCAAGTGCTTTAACCTGCATACCACCAGGGCTCCTTTACCTTAACTTAGACACCAAGGAAGCTATTTATTTATTTATTTATTTTTCCTACATTCTCACTTTGAGTACTTTCCAACAGAAGTTTAGGGTTATCTAAGCATGAATTCATTTTTCCTAGATAAAACCAAAACCAAACTCACTGTCATTGAGTTGATTACAACTCATGGCAACCTCCATTGGGTTTCTAAGATGGTAAATCTTTACAGAAGTAGACTGCCCCATCTTCCTTCTGCGGAGTGGCTGGTGGGTTTGAACCGCCAACCGTCTTTTCTAGATAAAGGAGTAACAATTTCTTAAACATCCAAGAAGGCACTGTGCTATGTAACTGTCCTACAGCAAAACTCTATCCTTGCTTTGGAGAAACTGATGGTCCAGGAAAGTCTTTGAATTTGGATTTATGTCTAGCTAGTTTGAAGTTATAGATATAGTTTTTCAGTAGTTTAGGCGGAAGATTTTGCTGAGGTTAGAGCAATCTGGAGAAATGAGAAATTGGGCTTCAAGTTGTTAACTTTCTCTTGATATTCTGCAGAAAATCACATTAAAATAAAATTGAACTTTGACCCTTCCTGCCTTCCAAGTGAGAACAAGGTCTCAATGTCTTGGCACCTGTAGCCTAGTATTCATGTAAGTCTCCCCAGGTTAAGTGAAACAATGAAGCTCTTGTTAATTTCTGTGTTTATTGTATGCAGTAAACCCAAACCACTGCCACTGAGTTGATTCAGACTCATGGTGATCCTGCAGGGCAGAGTAGAACCGCCTCGTAGGGTTTCTAAATCTAAATCTTTATGGAAGCAGACTGCCTCATCTTTCTCCCATGGAGCTGCTGGTAGGTTCTAACTACACACATTGTGGTTAGCAGCCAAATGCTTTAACCACTGCACCACCAGACCTCCATTGTGTATCATAGGCTTTGCTTCATTTAATTCAACTAAATTACTTCTCTCAACACCTTAACTGAGGTTTACAGATGAGGAAACTGTGATTCAGAGATGTTAACTAACTTGCTCATAGTCACAGAGTCAGTCAGACAGATTCAGAGCAAGCTTTGAGTTGCTTTGGATTTTGAGTGTTCCTAGCCACTCCTCGGAAGGAAGGTTGGGCAATCCTACTTCCGCAGTGATACTGCCTCGGAAACCCAAGGAGGGGTCGCTATGAGTGGTGGCCGACTCGATGGCAAACAACAACAACAACAACAAGTATTGCTTTGAGCTTTTACTCATCATGGAAGCAACAACCTCACAAGCTCTGGGTCTAGTCCAACAGCCTCCTCAGCCCCAGGCTTGATGGCCAGGTTTTATTAGTCAGAAGACCTTGCAAAACTCCATGCTTCTTTATACTCAAGCATCAGCATGTTTGACTTTCCTTTTCAAATCCAGAACCTGCCCTGGATTGTAGAGAACAAAATTTCAGCTTCATCCTGAAAATATAATAAAAAACAACGCAGAATTCAGCTCTCCAGGATAGTACGATTGAGGTTCTGTCTGGATAATTGCACTGGCAGCTTGACAATTGACGAGGAAAGTGCGTGACTTTGAAAGGAGGGCTTTCAGACATATCAAACAAGGGAGAAAGGAAAGAGACTCTTTCTTGTTCCAGATCAGATAACATTGCCTGATTAGTTCCTCCATCATGAATTTATACCACATGCACCCACATGCCAACTCTTTGCTAAAAGGCCATCAGTTATATTGCTTCCTGCATAGTCATTCATATTTTGCCTCATACCTTCCCTTCTCCACCTCTGCTTCCGGCTCCCCTCTCCTGAAGAGGCACAAATGCTTGCAAAGTAAATGTGTTAACAGGTGAAATTTATAGGAATTTCCTGGCCCACACAGAAACAAAAACCACAGGCATCCCCAAAGGGGAGATTTCCTTACCCAGAGAATTACCCTCCTGAATATGTCCTGATTCATTTGTAGATGAGTTCTCCACAAACCAGTTATCTTTTTATGGAGTCAGAGTGTGGTGACTTTGATGAAAATCACCCTGGATTACTTAGTTGCAGTTACAGAAAACCCAACTCAAATTGGTGTAGTCAAAGAAATGATTTATTTACTCACACATGTTGAAAAAAGGTGGGCTAGTTTCAGGTAAAACTCCATGCAAGGCTCAGTAGTATTAATGTTGTTCGTTGCCATTGAATTGGCTCAAATTCACAACAACCCACGCACAACAGAATGAGATGTTGCCCGGTCCTGCACCATCATTGTGATCATTGGTATGCTTGAGTCCACTGCAGTAGCCACTATGTGATGAGTGCCTTCCAATCTAGGAGGCTCATCTTCCAGCACCACAGTGGATAAATAATATATTCTCTTGTGATCTATTGGGTTTCAATGGTTAATATTTGAAAGTAGATTGTCAAGCCTGTCTTAGTCCGGAAGTTCCACCGAAATCTGTCTACCATGGATGACCCTGATGATATTTAAAATACTGATGGCATAGCTTCTAGCATCTCAGCAATATGCAAGCTGCCACAGTGTGACAAACTGGCAACAGGGTGGTGAAGTGTATCAATAGGACCTAGGTATTTTTATCTTTATTTCTTTGTTCTGCCTTCCATTATGCTGAACTCTGCCTTGAGCTTCATGGGAACAAGAAGGGTCTCTGCTAATCCATTCTCTTACATTTTATTTCAGAGGTTATGAGTTGCAGTGTCATTCTCAGAAGTTGCAGTGAAAAAAATGTAATTGGATCTTATTGGCCCTGAGCAGGTCATGTATGATCTATAAACTTTGGTGGACAAGAAATGAGATGTGTTGATGGCTTAAGTCTGGGTCACAAGTTCCACCCTTGGACCTAGGTATTGAGTAATCTATACTGAACCTACAAGAGAGTCAGACACAGTTACTAGGAGAACATGAGCACTGCAAGTTTTACCATATGAGAATTTATGGATATGTGTTGTATAATATTTCATCTCCACTGCAGAAACCAATTGCATACTTTGAAAATATTAAGTGTCTGTCTAAAATGAGAATTCACACTCAATGCAAGGCTGACTTGGAGAATGGATCACTTAATGACTTAATCTCTAGGAGGGAAGGTAGGCATATTAATACAATATTTTGTATTTTGAATATTACATAATATTACATATTACAGTATTTTGTATTAATTAGTTCGTATAGAAAACTTCCTTGAAAATTTCTCTGAAGTCTGCAGAAAGACCACCTTATATTCTTTAAGACAGGAAGCTTCTCTATTGCTTTGATATTGAAGCTTATTGCAACAAGTGTATCTTATTGGTTTCCTTGGCTTTTTTGAGTGTTTGTTTGTTTTTCTGAGAGCTGGCAGTTTTAGTTATACAAAACTCTAGCAGGCTCAGGCTGGTTCTGGAGGGAGTTGAACAGTTTATGGCAGAAACTTGGAACTTGGAAAGTCCTTAGAAGTATTTTGACTGCATGAAGATGCACACACCTAAAGAAGCTCCTCTGTATTCTTTATATTTCTCTCTCTACCAGCATTTAACTTGTCTGTACATCTTTCTAGGTAAACATCTGAGATCTGGTTACCCATCCTTCCAGTAAACTCTTGGCCTTAAATATTCAACCATTTAACCACTTAACAATTGCTACTACTGTGCACCTTATTTTTTCAAACAATTTATTGTTTATTGTGTATCAGACCTTTTGCTGAACACTTGTGATAGTTAAGTTTGTATGTCAACTTGGCTGGGCCTGGTTGAGTGGCTGGGCAGCTGGTCTTAGTTATTCCCAGTGATGAGATTGGCAATCAGCTCCATGGTGGGATCTACCACAAGGAGCTGAGTAGCTGCTTTAGGGATGTAGTCTGCTTCCCATATATTAAGAATTAGCTTTGGGAATGGTCTGTAGTTTATAGCATGCTTGAACCCTGCATATAGCCAAGTTGTTGTTCAGCAGCCTGCCATACCCTACCAATCTTGGGACTTTTTCTGGACTTGAATTAGTGGCCTGCCATATTGTTTGGTAATATCAAGACTGTGCCTTTTTATTTGTTGACCTTGGGTTTGTCAGCCTCAGCAGCCAGCAGCTGCCTGAGTGAAGAAAAGCGTCCAGCTTCAGTGGGCCTGCAGCAGGAGATAGAACTGAAGCCCAAGGCTGAGGGGCTTTCACCCAGGCCCTAGAGCCTGGCATTTTGAACTCAGACTTAAAGCCTCCAAACTGTAAGGGAATAAACTCCTGTTTGTTAAAGTCATCCCATTTGTGGTATATTTTCTGTTAAAGAAGCACAGAGGTAACCAATACAGCACTCTTTTAGTGTTTTATTTATTCCTCATAACAAATCTATGACACAGAGACTTTTGTGATTTTTTTTTGTCTGGAAGATGAAACTTAGACTTAAAGATGTTAAATATCTTACCCAAGGACACACAGCTAGGACCAGAGATCTTAAAACATTGCTACATAAATAATACAAAGATTTTTCCCTCTCTACCCCACCCATCGTGTAGAATAGAGGTGTTGTTGTTGTTGTTGTTGTTGTTATGTGCCGTCGAGTCAAACCCGACTTATAGTGACCCCTCCTTGGGTTTCCAAGGCAGTATCACTACGGAAGTGGGATTGCCCAACCTTCCTTCCGAGGAGTGGCTGGTGGGTTTGAACCACCAGCTGTCTGGTTAGCAGGCAAGTGTCTTAGCCACTATGCTACCAGAGCTCCCAAAATAGAGGTATAGGCATTAAATAAATGAGTACATTAAATGGCATTATTTTCCATGGCAAGTACCTACACAGGGGAAAGTGAGGAAGAGAGCAGACATTTCTATAGCAGGATGTAGGGTGGTGACGTGAGTGTTGGTAAAAGTTCTATAAAGGAGACTAAAGTAGACATAAGAGAAGGTGTTTTATAGCTAGATGGTGGGGACTGAGAATAGTATCCCAGAGAGATAGAACTGTGCAAGTAGAGACACAGAGGTCTCAAAAAGTCAGATGTGACTGGATAATTGTGAGGTGCTTGGGCTGACTGGAACATAGGATGCATGTTAGCATCACAAGAAGATGGAAGGAATACAGAGTCACTGTACCAAAAAGAATTGTTCAATGTTCATCCATTTCAGGCAGTGGCATATGATCAAGAACCAATAGTACTGAAGGAAGAAGTCAAAGCTGCACTGAGGAAATTGGTGAAAAACAAGGCTCCAGGAATTGATGGAACTCATTGAAATATTTCAACAAATAGATATCATGCTGGAGGAATCTATGGCAAGCAATATGGAAAATAGCTACCTGGCCAATTGACTGGAAAGGATCCATATTTATACCCACTCCAAAGAAAGGTGATCCAACAGAATATGGGAAATATTGAATAATATCATTAATATCACACGCAAGTAAAATCTTGCTGAAGATAATTCAAAAACTTGCAGTGATATATTGACAGGGAAAATCCAGAAATGCAAGCTGGATTCAGAAGAGGATGTGGAGTAAGAACTGTCATTGGTGATGTCAAATGGATCTTGATTGAAAGCAAAGAGTACCATAAGGATGTTTACTTGTGTTTTATTGACTATGCAAAAGCATTGGACTTTGTGGATCATAACAAATTATAGATAACATTGAGAAGAAATGTGAATTCCAGAACACTTAATTGTGCTCATGAGGAAGCTGTATATAGACCAGGAAGCTGTTGTTTGAACAGAACAAGGGGAGACTGCATAGTTTAAAGTCAGGAAGGGTGTGTACCAGGGTTGCATCCTTTCATCTTATTTACTCAATCTGTATGCTGAGTGTGGTGGTTATGTTCTTGTGTCAACTTGGCTGGGCCTGGCTGAGTGGCTGGGCAGCTAGTGGTAGTTATTCCCCATGATGAAACTGGAAATCAATTCCATGGTGGGACCTACCACAAGCAGCTGAGTAGCTGCTTTGGGTATGTGGTCTGCTTCCCGTATATAAGAAGCAGTTTTGGGAATGGTCTCTAGCTTATGGCACACTTGGACCCTGCGTGTAGCTGTGTCATTGTTCAGCAGCCTGCCATGCTCTGCCGACCTTGGGACTTGAATTAATAGCCTGCTGTGTGGCTTGGTAACATCGGGACTGTGCCTTTTTATCTGTCAACCTTGGGCTGTCAAACTCAGCAGCCAGCAGCTGTCTGAGTGAAGAAATGCCTCTTCAGTGGGCTTCAGTGGGCCAGGAGCTGAAGGCAGAGTTGAAACCCAAGGTTTAGGGGCTTTCACCCAGCCCCTAGAGCCTGGCACTTTGAACTCGGACTTAAAGCCTCCAAACTGTAAGAGAATAAACTCCTGTTTGTTCAAGCCATTCCATTTGTGGTATATTTCTTTCAGACTGGCACTAGGTAACCAGAACACTGAACAAATAATCCAAGAAGTTAGATTATATAAAGAAGAATGTGGCATCAAGATTAGAGGAAGACTCATTTACAACCTGCAATATACAGATCACACAGCCTTGCTTGCTGAAAGTGAAGACGACTTGAAGCACTTACTGATGAAGTTTAAGACTACAGACTGCAGTATGGATTACACCTCAACAGAAAGAAAATGTTAGTCTTCACAACTGGACCAATAAACAGCCTCATGATAAATGGAGAAAACATTGAAGTTGTCCAAGATTTCATATTATTTGGTTCCACAATCAACACCAGCGGAAACAGCAGTCAAGAAATCAGATGTCGTATTACACTGGGCAAATCTGGTGCAAAAGACCTCTCTAAAGTGCTGAAGAGCAAAAATGTCTCTGTGAAGACTAAGGTGCACCTAACCCAGCCATGGCATTTTCAATCGCTTCATATGCATGTGAGAGCTGGACAATGAATGAGGAAGACCAAAGAAGAGTTGATGCTTTTGGGTTGTAGTGTTGGTGAAGAAAATTAAAAGTACCATGGACTGCCAGAACTAACAAATCTGCCCTGGAAGAAGTGCAGCTGGAATGCTGCTTGGAAGGGAGAATGGCCAGATTTTGTTGATGCTTTTGAGTTGTGGTGTTGGTGAAGAATTCTGAAAGTACCATGGACTGCCAAAAGAACTAACAAATCTGTCCTGGAAGAGATGCAGCCAGAATGCTCCTTACAAGTGAGAATGGCCAGATTTCATCTGATCTACTTTGGTCAGAGGGACCATTCCCTGGAGAAGGATATTATACTTGGTAAAGTGGAAGGTCAGCGAGAAAGGGGAAGGCCCTCAAAGAGATGGATTGACACAGTGGCTGCAATGGTGGGCTCAGTATAGCAATGATTGTGAGGCTGGCACAGGACCGGACAGTGTTTTGTTCTGTTGTACATAGGGTTGTGAAGAGTTAGAGCTGACTCGACAGCTCTTAAAAACAACAACAACAAATATGTGTTTTAGAATTACTGCTGCATTGGAGATTATTAATTTGAGGGGGACAGAACTGGAGCTTTGGGAGTCCAGGTCAAAGGTGGCCAACTGACTTTAGTCAAAAGCAGTGGGGATTGATACCATAAACACACAGAGTGAGTCCTGAGATTGGTAGACACTGTAGTGGAAATAATCTAATTATATCCATTTCTTGCTGGTGGGAAATCTGTGGGTTGTATGATGGGAAAGCTTTTCTGTTGGTAAAACTGGAGACAACTTAAGTGTTCGTCAACACATGGATGGTTAAATAGACTATGAAATACCATGCAGGAGTTATGTGGTAATATGGAATAATCTTTGAATTGCACAGTTATGTAAAAAATGAGATATAGTATGTGAGGTACAGTATGACAACATTTATGATGAAAATATCCTGCTTATCCATGTACATAATTAGAAACACATAGAAAAAGTCTGGAGGAATGTACACAGTGCAGTTGAGAAGGACATTGGGAGTGAAAGTGAAGGGCAACTTGGTTTGTGTTTCATACACTTCTGTATTGTTTTATCACTTTACAATGAGTATATGTCCATGTATTCCCTGCATTAAAAAAACAAAAGCAAAAAAAAACTGCTAATGCTCTTAGACCTATAATTTTAAAATTGCTTTTCTATTTGCTTCTCTGCCTATGCCCTTCCCCATCTTGCATGTAAAATATTTCTGCTCCCACGATCCCTGGTACATGACCATTACCAGATGCCTTGGATGGGTCAATGGAAGTTGCTCTGAAAAACAAGGGGGAATAGTGTACAGCTTCTCAAAGTGTATTAGTGAAAAGAACACTGATTTGTGCTTTTCTGAAAGGATAAAAGTCAATGACACTCTAAATTCGGAGGGGGCATCCACACAATGATATATGAGTGTGTTGTTCAGTCTGGTCATTGAGCTATATTGAGTACCTATTGTGTGCAAAGTCATGAGCTGTAAACAGAGAGGTGTAGGCAATGCCTTCAAAGGAGTTCATAGTATAATGAGGGAGAATAAATGCATATATCTTTGTGTAACATAAGTAGGGTGAATTCAATTCTTCCTCTTCTCCTGAAGTCACATATACAGCTCTTTACAACACTAATCACAGTATCATTTTGCATTCGTTTAAATATTTCCTTAGTTATATCTCTTTCTCCCTCAGATTATTCACTATGTAACAGCAGACATATCATCTATTTTTATTCAGTATTGTCTATGCAGAGTGTAGCATAGTTCTTGGCATGTAGAATGTGCTCAACCAATACAAATTGAATGAATAGTTTCTATAAAACCTGTTGCTGTCAAGTTGATTCTGACTCATAGCAGCCCCAAGTGTGCAGAATAAAACTACTGCGTAGGGTTTTCTTGGCAGTAATCTTTCCAGAAGCAGATTGCCAGGCCTTTCTTTTGTGGCACCACTAGGTAGGTTTGAACCATCAACCTTTCTGTCAGTGAACAAAGTATCTGTGACACCTATATATATATATATATATATATATATATATATATATATATATATATACATATATATATATATATCAGAAATTCAATTGCTGTCATTAATTTCTGATGAAATAGACTTTAGACAAAAACCAGCAAAAAAGACAAGGAAGGACATTATACAATGACAAAAGGGTCAATCAAACAAAAAGATACAACCATAATAAATACCTATGCACCCTGTGAAAGTACTACAAAGTACATAAATCAAACTTTAACAGAATTGAAAGGAGAAATAGACAACCCCACAACAATAGTAAGAGATTTTAATGCACCATTATAAATGAAGGACAGAACAGCTAGAAAGAAACTTAACAAAGATACTGAAGATCTAAACAACACAATCAATCAACTAGACCTCATAGATGTATAAAGAACACTCCACTCTATAACAACACAATATACATTCTTTTCCAGTACACATGGAATTTTCTCCAGAATAGACCATATGTTAGGGTACAAAGCAAGCCACTATGAAATTAAAAATATTGAAATACTACAAAAAAATTTCTCAGATCATAATGCTAGAAAATTAGAAACCAACAGGAAGACCGAGAAAAAAAAAATCAAGTACATGAAAGCTAAATGACACACTACCTAAAAATTACTGGGTGATAGAAGAAATAAAAATAATTCCTTGAAACAAATCAGTATGAAAACACAACATACCAATATCTTTGGGATTCAGCAAAAGCAGTACTCAGAGAACAATTATAGCAATAGTTACACACATCAAAAAGGAAGATAGAATCAAAATTGACACCTTAACTCAACATCTCTAAATACTGGAAAAAAAAAAAAAAAAAAAAGAAGCTGATAGTCCCCAGAAGAAAGGAAATAATAAAGAATTGAGAAGAAATAAATGAAGCAGAAAACAGACAAGTAATAGAAAGAATAACAAGACTAGAAGTTGGTTCTTTGAAAGGATTAATAAAATTGACAAACTGCTGGCAAAATTAACAGAGGAAAAGAAGGAGAATATGCAAATAACACAAATAAGAAATGAAGTAGGCCATGTCACAACAGAACCTACTGAAATAAAAAAGGATAATAACAAAACTATGAAGAACTGTACTCCAACAAATTTGAAAACCTAGAAGAAAGGGACAAATTTCTAGGAACACAGTACCTGCCCAAATGAACAGAATCTGAGGTAGAAAATTTGAGCAGACCCATCATAAAAGAAAAAACTGAGCAAGTCATTAAAAAACAAAACAAAAATAAAAAAACCTCCTGGCCCAGATGGCTTCAGTGGCAAATTCTACCAAACATTCAGAGAACAGCTGATACCAGTCGTACTATTTCAGAACATAGAAAAGGATGGAATACTACTGAACTCATCCTATGAGGCAAGCATAACCTTGATACCAAAACCAGGTAAAAGCATTACTAAAAAGAAAATTACAGACCAATCTCCCTCATGAACACCGATGCAAAAATTCTCAACAAAATCCTAGTCAATAAACTCCAACAATTTATTAGAAGCAAAAACAGAAGCATCAGGACCAAGTGGGATTCATTTCAGATATGCAAGGATGGATCAACATTAGAAAAACAATCAGCCACCACATAAATAAAACAAAGGAAAAAAAACACATGATCATATTAATCAATGCAGAAAAGGCATTTGACAAAATCCAACAGTCATTTTTGATAAAAACCCTCAGAAAAATAGGAGTAGAAGAGAAATTCCTCACCATAATTAAGAACATATACACCAAACCAATGGGCAACATTATTATCAATGGAGATATACTGAAAATATTCTCCTTTTTAATGGGAACCAGACAAGAATGCCCTTTATCACCATTCCTATTCAATACTGTATTGGAAATCCTAACCAGAGCAATAAAGCAAGAAAGGGAAATAAAAGGCATCCAAATTAGCAAGGAAAAAGCAAAACTATCTCTATTTGCAAATATGATCCTATAAACACAAAATCCTAGAAAATCAACAAGGAAACTAATGGAACTAATAGAAGGCTTCAGCAAAGTGGTGGGGTAAAAGATCAACATACAATAATCAGTAAGATTCTTCTACACTAACAAAGAGAACTCTGAAAAGGAAATCAGGAAAACAAAACCGTTTTTAATGGCCACACAAAAGATGAAGTACTTAGGAATAAATCTAACCAGAGACACAAAAAACCTATACAACAAAGAAACAAAAGCTACAAGACACTACTATAAGAAACCAAAAAGACTTACATAAATGGAAGAATATACCTTGCTCATGGATTTGTTGTTGTTGTTAGGGACTGTTGAGTCATCTCCAACTCATAGTGACCCTGTGCACAACAGAATGAAACACTGCCTCGTCCTGCACCAGCCTCACAATCCTTGCTGTACCCGAACCCATCATTACAGTCACTTTGTCAATCCATCTCATTGAGAACAGGAAGATTTAATGTAAAAATCACAATACAACCCAAAGCAATCTACAAATATAATGCAATCCCAATACAGATTCCATCATTATTCTTTAAAGAGATGGAAAATCTAAGTACCAACTTAATATGGAAAAGAAAGAGACTGCAGATAAGAAAAACACTACTAAAGAAGAACAAAGTAGGTAGCCTCTCATTCCCAGATTCCAAAACCCACTATCCAGCCACTGTAGTCAAAACAACCTGGTATTGGTACAATGACAGGCTCATAGACCATTAGAACAGAACTGAGAACCCAGAAGTAAATCCATCCACCTATGGATAGCTAATCTTTCACAAAGGGCTGAAACCCATTACATAGGGGAAGAGATAATCTCTTTCACAAATGGCGCTGGGAAAACAAGACATGTATATCAGAATAATGAAACAGGATCCATATCTCACACCATATACAAAAACTAATTCAAGATGGATCAAAGACCTAAATGTAAAATCCCAAGACATAAAGATCATCAAAGAAAAATGGGAGCAAAGTTAGGGGCCCTAACACTTGGCATAAATACACTATCAAACATAACTAAAAATACACAAATAGCAGAAGACAAAGTAGGCATCTTAGACCTCCTAAAAATTAAACATTTGTATGCACTAAAAGACTTTATCAAAAGAGTGAAAAAGAGAAGCTACAGACAGGGAAAATTTTTTTAGCAATGATATATTGGACAAGGGACAAATCTCCAGAATTTATAGAAAATGTCAACACCTCAACAACAAAAAGATAAGCAATCCAATTAAAAAATGAGCAGAGGACAGACAATTCACCAAAGAAGGTATTCAGGAAGCCAACAAATACATGAAGAAATGCTCATGATCATTACCCATTAGAGAGATGCAAATCAAAACAACAATGAAATATCATCTCACTCCACCATTAATAGCAAAGTTCAAAAAAAACAGAAAATAACAAATACTGGTGAGGTTGTGGAGCATCTGGAACACTCATGCACTATTGGTGTGATTGTAAAACAGTACAATCACTGTGGAGAGCAGTATGGTACTTTCTTAAGAAGCTGGAAATAGAAATACCATATGATCCAGCAATCCCACTACTAGGGATATATCCTAGAGAAGTAAGAGACATGACACAAACAGATTTATACAAACCCATATTCATCTCATCATAATTCACAATAGCAAAAAGGTGGAAACAACCTAAGTGCCCATCAGTGGAAGAGTGGATAAAGAAACTAGGGTACATAAACACAATGGAATACTTACTACACAACATTAAAGTATAATGATGAATCCGCAGAACACCTCATAACATGGATGAACGTTGAGGACCTTATGCTGAGTGAAATTAGTCATTCACAAAAGGACAATTATTGTATGAGACCATTACTATAAAAAGTTAAGAAAGGGTTTACACACAGAAAGAATTGTTCTTTGAAGATTATCTGGGGTGGGTGGGGAGGGGAGGGAAAATCACCAACTAAAGTATAGGCATATATTGGGTGAAGGGAAAGGCAATGTACAGTAAGGGGGAGGTCAGCACAAAATGATCAAAGCAGTGGAAGACACAGGGAGGAGCACAAGAGTTAAAGGCAACAAAGGTGAATACTATCACATACACGATCCTGCAATAATAGTAACAACAATAATTTATAAGTGGATGCATAGATAGACAATCTGAAGGGGTGAGAAAGTGAATGGCATTGTTGTTGTTGTTGTTAAGTGCTGTCGAGTCGTTTCCAACTCATAGTGACCCCATGCACAGCAGAACGAAACACTGCCCGATCCCGTGCCAGCCCCACAATCCCTGCTATACCCATCTTTGCAGCCACCATGTCAATCCATCTCATTGAAGGCCTCCCCCTCTTTCGTTGACCCTCCACCCTACCAAGCATGACATCCTTCTCCAGGGAATGGTCCCTTCTGACAACATGACCAAAATAGGTGAGACGAAGTCCGG
>NW_006921647.1:3894454-3895570 GCF_000298275.1 Orycteropus afer afer | reverse complement strand
CTAGGAAGAAGGAAGAGGCCATCCATTTCTGAAAGAATTGGCCAGGGAAAACTTTATGAATAGCAAAGAATGGCATTACACTCTTGGATATGTATAGGTTTGAAAGAGGCTGTCTCTACCTATGTATTTATATGTGCTGCAAATATATTCATGAATGTAGCAGAGCATAGAGGGGGCAAAGTTATGAACATGTCTTAGCAATAACCAAACACCTTGAGATGATGAGTCACTGGATACAGAGGCTAAGGACCATAGTCTCACCGGATACTAAGGTCAATTGGCATAATATAGTCCACAAAGACCATGTTATATACCCTACTTTGGTGAGTAGCAGCTGGGGTCTTAAAAGCTTGTGAGCAGTTTTCTAAGGTGCAACTATTGTTCTCTCCTGTCTGGAGCAAAGAAGAGTGAAGACAATCAAAGATAGAGGAAAAAATTAGTCCAAAGGACTAACTAACAGAATACATGAACTCCAGCCATCCATGACCCAGAGACCAGAAGAACTAGATGGTGGCCAGTTACCACTGCTCCTCATTCCGAAAGGGATCACAATAGGAGGTCCCAGATAGAGTGGGGGAAAATGTGGAGCAACTCAAAATCATAATAAAGACCAGGCTTACTAGTCTAATGAAAACTGGTGGAACCCCTGAGATTAAGACCCTTATATACCCTTCAAGCTAGGAACTGAACATAACCTCCATGACTCAATCAGCAGCCAAATGATAGGCCTATAAAGTGAACAGTAATATCAGGAGGGTATGCATTCATTAGAACAAGCATGCATATGAGATCAAGAGGACAGAATTTTCCCAGGGATAGAGCTAGGAAGATGGGAGGGATTGGGAAGGAAGAATGAAGGGAAATGGTGGTCACTAGGAAGAAGTAGGTAAAATGCTGTTACAATGTGGGAGTTTCAGTAAATGCCACAAAACAGGATGTGTATGGATTGTTGAATAGAAAACCAATTTGCTCTGTAATCTTTCACCTAAATCACAATTGAAAAAACAAAACCAAAAAACCCCACAGCTATCAAGCAGATTCTGACTCATAATGACACTATAGGGCAGAATAGAACTGTGTTATAGAGTTTCCAAAGCTGTAATTTTTTTTTTTTTT
>NW_006921647.1:3892855-3893529 GCF_000298275.1 Orycteropus afer afer | reverse complement strand
TATATATATATATATAAGCTTTACTGGTTTTTGTTTCTCTAGAGAACACAGTCTAACACATTTGGTACCGAGAGTGGTTCTAGAGAGACAAAATCACAAGGATGGGCTTCTTAAATTGGTTCTGCAGTTTGATTAATCTTAAAGACACCAGTGACCCTGCATCTGTTAGTAAAGAGGACCCTGCTAATCTGTGGTGTGAGATGGCAACATTAATATGTGAAATAGCACCACAAGATCAAGTACTTGTGAGAAGTGATGCTCTGGGTGATCTGATATTTGATACTTTTCTGAAATTTTGTCAGCATGAGGAGTATAAGGAAGCTGGTTGGTTGGTCCTACTTGCACTAGACAAAGTGGTGAAAGAGCGAGATGAGCTCCAAGCTGCTGAGTCTCGGCTTGAGTGCCACATAAATGATCTCAGTGCCTCCAGTTGTGCTCTGAAAGAAAGTCTTATATCTTCTAATAACAGAGCTGATATTGCTGAAAACCAAACCCAGAGTCTTATTGTAAGGGTGGCTGAAGTACAATGCCAATTAAATTGCCCACTCAGAATGGTGTCTGACATTAAAGTAAGGGCACTGATTGGGAAAAAAATGGGATCCTGAAACCTGGAATGGGGACATATGGACAGATAATCAGGAAGATCAGGATATGGAGCCTGTAAATTCTGTTGA
>NW_006921647.1:3865384-3881769 GCF_000298275.1 Orycteropus afer afer | reverse complement strand
GTGATTTTCTTTTGGGGTCTATCCTATTTGGGGTTTGTTGGACTTTCTAAATGGATATATTCTTGTCTTTCATAATATCAGGGAAGTTCTCTTCCAACAAATCTCGGACAATTTTCTCAGTAGTTTTCTTTTTCTCTTCCTGTTCTGGAATAGGTTATTTCTTTTGATGATATCCCACATGAACCTTAGGCTTTCTTCATTTTGTTTTGATCTTTTTCTGATTGAGTCCTTTCCAAAGAAGTATTCAGGTATTTGTCTTCAGTCTCATTAATTCTGTCTTCCATTGATTCAATCCTGCTCCTATGTCCTTTCAATGTGTTATCTATTTCTGAAACTTTAGTATTAATCTTCTGCACTTCTATTTGCAGATTTTTTATCATTTTTAATTTTTCATTTATTTTGTCATTTTCTTCTTATGTTTTCTTCTGGAATTGTTCTAGGGTTTTATCTGTGTTTTCCTTAATTTTATTGATGTTTTCCTTGATCTGTCTCTCAATCCTTTGAAGGCACCTAAATAAAATTCTTTTGACTTCCTTATCAGGGAGTTCCAATGCTGCTTCTTCTTCAGGAATGTGTTCTGGGTCTGTATCCTGCTCTCTTGTTTGTATTGCTTTATCTTACTTCTTTGTGTGCACACTGATGGCCTGCTGTCTCGGAGACATTGCTACTTTGTTGTATTTAGATCTCTGCTAACTGTTTGTGAAGAGCAGTTAAAGGTGAGTCAGGCTCTTCTTGGTGATCATTTATTGTTGGCTAATTGATGGAGATGGAAGTGGTGGCTCTCACTCAGTAAGTGGAGCTTCAGGAGGTGTGGGTATGGTTGTGTCCTATGGGCATGGCTGCTTCTCTCACTCAGACAAAAACAATGATCAAAAAACCATCAAAAAAGTAAAAGCAAGTGGACAAAAAATATATTGCATAAACACACAGGTGCAATCACCAAAAAAAGAAAAAAATAAAAAAAAACCAAAACCCTGCAATATCTAGGGAGGAGGCAATAAGAGAAAAGAGGCAGAGTAGGAGAATAATGAGGAAAAAAAAATGGGAAAAGTGCAAAAAGAAAAATGAGGAATGTGGTTAATCACAAAAAGAAAAAAAAAAGAGAACCAAGAACAGGGAAGAGAGAAAAAACTGAAAACTAGAACCTGGGAATAGAAGAATAAAGAATAATAATAAAAAGGATGAACAAAATAATAATAATAATAATAGCAATAATTTTAAAACAGACAAAAACAAACAAACTGAAAGAAAAAAAAGGAAAAAAAATATGGATAGAGTGGGGCAGAGCACCCAGGCTCTGACCGAGCACACAGACTGGGATGGAATTCCTGAAGGCCCAGAAGGTGGGTGGGAGTGAGGGATGGCACACCTCCGTTCACCAAGAGGGTATGGGGTGTAAGAGTAACAAGAGGAATATCACACCTTTCCAGTCGTTCATGTCTGGAATGTCCTTGTGGTTCCTGGCAAGTGGAGCATATTCTTAAGCCCCTGAAATCAGAGCGAACACTGTTGCTTTAAAAATCCAAAATGGTCAAACTACTCATAAACATTCAAAATGGCTGCGCCCTCAGACAGGCAAAAGTCCACAGTTCAGTCTGTATCCCTCTTCACTACTTCCCCTTTTATTCACCAGCCACCAGTGCAGTCCTCTGTGCAGGCCCTGGCTAGCAGGGCTGATTTTTAGGTTAATTCTTAGGTCCTTACACCACTTGGCAATGTCCAAGCTGTCTGTGCCATCAGGATCACTGACAGACCGCAGCTCTGTATGTCTCCTTTTTCAGCATTTTCATGCTAACTAGTTCTTCTACTAGTTAGAGTTTAGTCCACTTCTGTATCCTTCCTTTCAAAGCTCAGGGCTCCAGGATTATCTTCTTTATCTGTGTTAATTGGTTCCCTTTTTCTTTGTTGAAGAAGGTCTGTGTAGTTCGTCTGCTTATTCTGCCATCTTATAGAACCCCCAAAGTGCTAATATTTATGGAAGCAGATAGCCACATCTTTCTCCTGGGGAGTGGTTGGTAGGTTCAAACAGCCTAGCTTTCGGTTAGCAGTCAAGTGCTTAACTACTGAGCCACCAAGATACCTTTATGTGTGTGTGTGTGTGTGTGTGTGTGTATGTATTACAATACAAAAAAAGAGATACAAGATGGCAAGACCTGAAATTTATCCCTGCAAAAGCATAGAATTGCTGCACAAAGTAAAAGGATGACAGCTCCAAAATGGATTCAAAATTGTGATGCAGTGACTAGCAAAAACTTGATATAGTGTATTAAAGCTTCAGAACAAAGATTTAAACACACTTGATGGTTCCATTCATTGTTTCTCAAATAGTCAAAGGGATTTTGACTATGATGCTCATGCAAGCTCACAGTTTAACAGAAAATAAAGTAACACCATGTACTGTAAGCATATGTTTGTTAGTGAACAAACCATTTTGCTAATAGAATTGCTTAGAAATTTCCTTTAGGCCAAATCTCTTCAGACTCCAGGAAAATCAAGATTAGTGGAACAGAATAATAGATTCCAAATGAAGTGAGAAATTTTTGTTCATCAAAGTCCATTTTTTTTTGGTTATCACATAATCACAATATTGTAACACATGTAAATTTTAAGACTTCCTCTGAGTTTTGAGTTTCTGGCATTTCATTTTTATATTTATGATATGTATGATAAAGAAGAGAAATAGTTAAATACTGTCTAGGTTTCAGCCGTTAAATAATTTCGCTTACTTTGCTAATCAAATAGTTGTCATGTTCAGGAAGAGTCAGGTATGTATCTATCGTATCTAAATATCTTCAGGAATAAGGGTTTTATAATCAACTTTAACACACACAAATTATCCATATTGTTTATGCTTGGTATAGTTTCCTAGCTTGTACAACTGGCCATCTTCAGTAGTCTAAAATGTTAGTGTCTTTAGGCTTAGAAAAACCATCAAACCAAAACCAAACTCACTGTCATCAAATCAATTCTGATTCATAGTGACCCCCTTTGGGTTTCTAAGGTTGTAAATATTTGTGGAAGCAGACAGCCCCTTCTCTCTTTAGTGGATTGGCTGGTGGGTTCCAACCACTGACCTTTTGGTTAGCAGCCAAATGCCTTAACCACTACACCATCAGAGCTCCTTAGATAAACCATATAAAACCGAACAACAAATTCTCTGCCCTTGAGTCAGTACTAACTCATGGTGACCTCTCCTTGGGTTTCCAAGGTGGTATCTTTATGGAAGTTGATTGCTGAGCCTTCTTTCAGGGAGTGGCTGGTGGGTTTGAACTGCCAGCCTTCTGGTTAGCAGTCAAATCCCTTAGGCACTAGGCCACCAGAGCTCTTAGATAAACCATAGGCTTTCATGTTTGCTTTCTTTGACTTTTTCTGATAACTTCTAAAACCATGACAACATTGTAAACACAGTTATCACAAAGATTTGTTTGTGAGGAAACCAACAAACCCACAGTCAAGATTCATCCCTTTAGGAGTGGGCAGTGAATAAATAAGTAGATGTTATGACACATATATCATAACATCTACTTATTTATTCACTCATCTCTTAAACCTCACGTGTCTATTCATCACCACTTTCTCAGTGCTTGCTGGGTACTACTCAATGCTTTACAGACTCAGAGAAGATGTATATAATTTAGCATAGAGTTTGCCCTTCATAAGCCAATAGTCTAATAAAGGACTGGTCACAAAACATTATAATTGAAAATGAAATACACAAATTCTATTTCTTCTGTTAGACAGTAAGACCTGTGAGGTAGAAAGCTCATCATATCTTTTTCCTTCTGTAGAAAGAGTGTGCTCTTGACCTGAGTTTGAATTTGGATTCACTATTTATTAGAAGCATGGTCATTACCAAGTTACTTGTTTGTCTCATCTTTCCCAGCTGTTCAATGGTGGTGGTGGTGGTGGAAAGGTGATAATAATGGTTACTTTGCAGAGTAGTTGGTAAAAACAGAAATGCATTTAATGTGTCTGGCACTTAGTAGGCATTTAACAAATGTTAAATGAATAAATACTGAGTAAGTTTAGAGAAGGGAGCTCTGGTAGCATAGTGCCTAAGGCACTTGACTGCTAACCAGAAGGCTGGCAGTTCAAACCCACCAGCCACTTTTCGGAAGGAAGATGGTGCAATCTACTTCCATAGTGATACTGTCTTGGAAACTCAAGGAGGGGTCACTATGAGTCGGGTCCGACTCGACGGCACATAACAACAACAACAACATATATGCCTAAGGCACTTGACTGCTAACCAAAAGGCTGGCAGTTCAAACCTACTAGCCACCCCCCAGAAGGAAGGTTGGACAATCTACTTCCATAGTGATACTGTCTTGGAAACTCAAGGAGGGGTCGCTATGAGTCAGGTCCAACTCCACGGCACATAACAACAACAAATTCTACTTTTCAGTCACACACCAGTGTGGAACAAACTGTGCATGTTGGATGGGGACCACTTTGTCCCTCATTTATCTTTATCTTTCCCTTTCCCTGGGAAACCAGATATCCACAAGAAAGGGTTAAGAAAACAGCACGTGTCAGCAAATGCACAGATGAGCTTGTAATCTCTCTCTCTTTCTGTGCCTCCATTTCCTGACTATCTAACCTATTAGCAAGTGTTTTTCTGCAGTGATGGCAGGATCAAAAGTCAGGCAAAGATGATTCCAGTTCCCTTTCTATTATGTAACAATTGTCTTATCTGTGTATATATATATATATATATATATATATATATATATATACATACACACACACATATATATATATATATATATATACACACACACACATATATTCTTGATGAATTATGGATGCCCTAAGCATCCATTCATGCCCCAAAGATGATGATGAATATGCCAGACACTCACATGTTGTGTTGAGATCACTAAGATGGGTGGAGCAGGGCAGTTGCCAGCTGTTTGGGTGGCTATTCTTCAGGAGAATTAGTCATCCCAGCAGATCCTGCTGTACCATCCCTGATTCTGGTTTTAATATGTCCCATGGGAATTAGGCCTTAATCCCTACCCCAAAATTTAGGCCAATTTTTCATCCTTTGGTGATGGTTTAGTCTTTTATTACCTTTTGCTCCTGAAAGCCTCTAGCTAAGCCACTCATTTATCAACTTGTTGTTATTGTTATGTGCTGTTGAGTTGCACCCAACTCATAGCGACCCTTCTTTGGGTTTCTAAGGTGATATCACTGGGAAGTAGATTGCCCAACCTTCCTTCCAAGGAGTGACTGGTGGGTTTGAACCACCAGCCTTCTGGTTAGCAGCCAAGTGCCTTAGGCACTACACTACCAGAGCTCAACATAGTTAGTTTCTAAAGACCAGGTCATCACACAAAATTGGCATTATGGACTGGGAGACAGCCCTGAGCACTGACCATCAGAACAGCTGTGCCTCCCCCACCATTGTGCTCTGGACTCTAAGGCCCTGCTATTTAGTCCAGTGTTCAAGCAGACCTGATGCCTGGTGGCTGGATTCGATGCAGGGGGAGGTGTGTGTCAAGAGGCCGATAGGGGTTGCTACCTGTGTCTATGCTCCTCTCCCTACAGCTGCCAATTCCACAGCCCCATCTGCCTGCTGCTGCTCAGCAGGCTGGAGAGGACCCCATGGAAACTAGCAACACTTTGCTGGTCTTGGAAGCCTTGGAATCTGAGGCTGAGGGCCTGGAGACTAACAGCTGCTTAAAAGAGGAGCTCAGCAACACAAGCAGCAGAGGAGGAGGAGACACTGGCTTCTGCTACGGCCGAAAATAAAAACTCACTGCCATCCAGTCACTTCTGACAAATAACAACCCCATTGGGTTTCTGAGGCAGTTAATTTTCATGGAGGTAGATTGCTTGCCCAGTCTTCCTTCCGCAGAGTGTCTGGTGGGTTTGAACTGACAGCCTTCTGGTTAGCAGTCAAGTGCCTTAGGCACTACACCACCAGAGCTTCTCCCACCCCCGCATAGACATACCTAATAGTTCAGCCTGTAGATCAATGTTTGCTTTCACAGACAACACAGTACTGTATGTGCAAAAGGGTTCATCTTTGTTGTCTGTACCTCCCATGGACCTCTCTATGTCTTCCTCTTCCTCAATGTTACTGTGTTGATCACTCACATTTGTTAATTTGCCCTTCTCTTCACCCAAATCAATACTTGTCTCTACCTATCTCCTTTGCTACGGCCTACAGGCTCCAAATTATCACCCAGTACCCTTCCTACTGTAGGACTTGGTTCCTCCAGGACACTTGAGTAGAAAGGAAGAGCAGCAACAACCTCCTTTGCCCCCTACTTCCCATCTTTTCCTGTGCCCCTCTAGCTATGTGGAGGCCCTTCTCAGAAGAGGTCCCTCAAAATCTGCCCTAGTCAGGATTTGTGTACAAAGAGCTGCAACAGTGGCTCCAGTGGTGGGGACGGGATCGGCAAGAAGCCTTCTGGAGAGCTGCCTGCTTCAGTTGCTATCCTGACAGACGTGGGTGGTTCTGCAGGCCAGGGGCTTGGAAGCAGGAGGAAACCCAGGTTAATTCACAAAAACGTACATTTTTTTTTTCTGTTATGAATGTGAAATGTTGGACCATGAGATAGTAAATAAGTGCAGAGTTGGTATATTAACCTGTTACAGATAAATTGAGCTCCCCCAAGACATGATATGATGCTCTGTTCTGAAGCTAGGGACTTTTTTTTTTTTTTTTAATTGTGGTAAATACATAGGTAACAAAACATTTGCCATTTCAACATTCTCCATAAATGCAGTGACATTCATTTTGTTCATTAGATTCAACTACCACCACCATTACCTGTTTCTGAATTTTTCCATCTGAGACTCCTTTGTATGCTTTATAATTTGTCCTTAATATATTCGCCAGAATGTGTAATGGGGCTAGGGCTAGGTCTTAGCCTAGAAACCAGATAATCAACTTTACTTGGATTCAATATTATTCAACTATTGTTAAGCTCTTTAAAGCCGAGTCATCCCCAACTCATGAGGATGTTATGTATAACAGAACAAAATGTTGCCAGGTCTTGCACCATTTGCATAAATCATTGGTATGTTTGAGTCCATAATTTTGGCTATTTGTCAAAGCTTTGGACTGCCAACCAAAATTTGAATTTAGTGCACCAAGGGGAGGACAATGAGAGGAAATGCTCTACTCTGGATCAAACATAATGACTGGTGGGTTTCTTTCAGTGCCTCTCAGCAGCTGGCCCAGTGCAGGGCTGGCAAGAGTGGGTCTCAGGCCATGTTGGAGACTTCTGGCAAGAGTGGCTGTGGTCCTGCAGATCTGCAGGGCTCTCTGGTGTGTGTCAGGGCGTTGCCATGCAGGGCAGCTGGAAGGAAGCTCCAGCTCCTGGAGCAGCTTTTGTGTTCTTGAGATAGACTGAGCTGGCTTGACTCAGGATAAGACCTTCCCTGCTGGCCTATTGTCTTAACAAGTGGAACTGGGGGCCAGAGGAGGTTGAAGAGAGTGCTGATCTAATGTTTTAAATAGAACCCGAGACCAAGCTTTACTGGGACTGAATCCAAGACAGTATCCATGGCCAAACTGTCTGCCTGATATGGTTACATGTCCAAGAGGCACACAAGGCAGCTGATAAAATAAGCTGCACGGTCAGGGATATAGGAAGGAGACAGTTTTGTTTGTTCTGCATTCTGCAATGTGATTATGTTAACCTGTCTGGGTGACCCTGACACACACAAAGGAGCCGTTCACTTCTGCAGGTTTGATGAGGATATGTGATTAATTTGGGATGGCTTTGAACTAGGACACCTGGCTCTTTAGAGTGTTTGCTTGTTTATCTGTCAGATAGGGTAAGAGGCCAGGTGAAGGGAGATATAACTGTCTTGGTCAGGGAGTGTGACATTTCTAGTTTCAGTTTGCATGTATTTTTAGGGCCATCTTGATTTGCTTTACCAATGGGTTTTCTGGGAACCTGGAATCCACGCAAACCCTAGGATTTGGAATGCAACTTTATAAGGTGAATCTAAATTCATTCTAAAACTGGTTCAGTTTTTATTCTGACAATAAATCTCACAATTTTGGGTACAATTTTTGAATTTTCCTTCACTATTTTGAGATATTAGTCAACAAAATCCACCATCATAAAGGACTTGGGTTTTTCTATACTTATGGAGAAATTCCTTCTATCTCTGTTTGCCAACTCACCCTACAGGGCTAATGATCATTTCCCAAATAATTTTCTCAGGCAATTGGGTATCTTTTGATTAAATTCATGTACCCATTGCTGTCAAATCAATTCCAATGTATAGTGATCTGCAGGACAGAGTAGAACTGTCCCATAGGTTTTCCAAGGCTGTACTCTTTATGAAAACAGACTGTCATATCTTTCTCTTGTAGAGGGCTGGTAGGTTCAAACCAATGACTTTTCGGTTAGCAGCTGAGTGCTTAACCACTGTGCCACCAGGGCTCCTTCTTTGATACAAGGAATTATATAAATACATTTTTTCCCCTCATTCAATTCCAATTTTCCAAAACTATTACCCTATTATATAATGTTCAGTGTTAAAATGGAGAGTTGTGAATCAAATTAGCTCAGTTGGGGGATATTTACTCTTAAAATGTTCTGAAAACATTTGTGAAGGTTGAGAAAAAATAGGTAGGAATAATTTACCTAAGCTCAAAAACATGCAAAAGACCAAAGTGTTATTTATCTGAAAGAAATTATTTGGAAAAACTCAAAACATCTGGTGTAGATTATAGAATATGAAAGCAGAGAGAGTCATGGTCTTTGAGACATCAGCTTTTACACTTCAGGAATTTTATTATTTTGCTGTCGTTGTGTCTTTTAAAATAAAGCAAAACAACAACAACAACAAAAACCCCGTTTTTCACTATTTATGCTTTATTCAGTTGTTAAGGAAGGGTGTTTGGCTGAGATTGAGGGAATATATTACAAATGATATTAAAGAAAGCCCATGGGATTTCTTTCTTTACTTTTCATATCTCAATCACCTGGCCATTCAGTTTAGTTCCTGAGGTGCTGACAGCTGTTAATATGCTAAACGGCACTCCAGTTTTTGGAAGTTAGTGATATTTCCTAACTGAGGTTTAATGGTGTTACTTGGCTTAGGTGAAAACGTGCAAAGGTCTTGGGTCCTTTGTGCCTCACCCAGGTTTGTTATAGCTCTAGAAGACTGCCAGGAACTAGAAACAACATTGCTGCTTGCTCCTCCCAAGTCAAATGCATCTCAATTACATTTTTTCTTCAGAAGCTTCTGCACAGTCTTACAGAGGGATCAAACAGTGATTCCTTCTCACGGGCTATATGCTTGTTAGATTTGCAAATGCTGCTAACCCCAAGAGATTTTGAGTATACAATTCTTCTAAATTAATAACCAAAACCAAAGTCACAGCCAACAAGTTAATTCTGACTCATAAGGACCCTCATTGGGTTTCCGAGGAGGTTAACCTTTACAGAAATAGATTGCCCCATCTTCCTTCTGCAGAGCAACTGGTGGGTTTGACCCTCCAACCTTCTGGTTGGCAGTCAGATGCTTTAGGCACTGTACCACCAGAGCACTTTTCTAAATTAATAGACCCAGATATATTGAAAATAGTCCTAATTAACTTTAGCAAAAGCCATTAGATAAAAGGAAAAAAGTCAATAGATCTGGAGCTAGATAGTGGTGACAGTTGTACAATATTGTGAATGAACTAAATGTCATTAATGGTAAATTTTATGTTACGTATACTTTACCACAATAATAACAAAAAAAAAGTAAAATCGACAGCACCTAACAACAACAACTATTTGTAAAGTGTTGTGGTAGTTGTTGCAGGAAAATGTGCGAGAGAAGGCACAGACCCTATCCTCTAGGAACTGGAAATATTGTAGGCAGAGAAAGACCATAGCCTAAATGACAATACGACTCTAATAAAAGATACTGATACTTGGTGAAAGTGAAAGTGGCCTGGAGATTCACAAAGGAGAGAGAAAGAGAGTGAGCAGGCACTAGAGTTTTAGTGAGAAGATAAAGAATGTATTCATAAAAGGAGTGGTGCATGGAGAATGGGTAAGAAGTTGGCAAAACCAGAAAAGTATTTTAGATGGCAGAACTGAAATGATAAGGCAAAGGCACAGAATAAGAAATGCTCAGTGTATTGAGGGAATGTCTATAGTTTTAGCTTTGCCAAGAGAAGGCTGTAGGAGATTGGCAAGAGTTATGATTAGAAATATAGATTGGTCCTAAAGTCAGGAGGAAGCATTTGTTTTTTAGTTTGGAAAGGATTAGGAAGGCATAGCATTTCTGAGAAGGCAGTGAGATGATCAAAGTTGTGCTTGCACTGACAGTGAGGACTGAATGTGTTGGTTTAGAAGAGACCTATAGAGAAAATGCTGGTAAAATTCTCAGTGAGCAAGAAAGAGCAGAACTAACAAAGGTCTGGACTGGGCTGGTGGCCAAGGAACAGAGAGGGGAGAGACAGAACCTACACGATTTGGCAACTAACTGGGTGCAGTGGATTAAAAAGTTGCAGGAAGATGGTAGCCTGAGTATGTGCAATCCTCCCTCAAAAGCAGTCCTCTCTCTTGAGCTGATAGTTGTTGGCCAGCAGGCCTGCCAGACTGGAGGGGATTACGGCAGCCTCAGCCTCTGGCTGGTTCTGCTGGAAAGGGCTGCTGCAGCCTTTTACACAGCCTGACAAGACTCTGGAGATAGTGGTAAAGCCTTGTTGAGGCAAATAAAATAAATACTATCCTGGTTTGTGCATGTGTGTGTGTGGGGAGGTAGCGTTGATGTAAACATAAGGGAAGGAAGTGAACTGGATTGAGTAAGTTTACATGGACACAGACTATCTGTCCCACAGGATACACAGACAATGCTGAATAGGTGAGCTACTGTACCCTCTACTTCTGAGGATAGGATATGTAAAGAAACCAGAGAGCTGAGAGGCTCTGGTGCCTTGGAGGGCCCTAGCAACCACTGGGCCAACATTGAACCTAAGCCCTAACACACAAAAAAGAATAATAGGACACTTCAGGGAGTTCACACTTGAGGAGGCAGAGTGAGGGAGAAGAAATAAAACACTTGGACCTGGTCCCTAATGAAATGGAACTGCTGTAGAAGTCAGGACTCAACTTGAACAAGAATAGTAGCATTGAGGAACTTCAATGCATACTAAAAAGATTTTCTGGACTGAGAAAGCAATGATGTTATTTAAAATTAAACCATGGGCAGGTAAGTTGAAGGAGAAGATAGTCATTGTTAAGAACCAAATAGTAGAAGGTATGTCTTAAAACATAGAACAAAGCTACTAAGAAGTCAAAAATGTAAGGACAAAGATAAGAGATTTGGAGTATATAGATTTGTAAGGTCTGACATGTGGATAAAAGGAATTCCAGAAGGAGAAAAAGAAAGAGATTGGGGAAGGGGGAGACATTAATTGAATAAATAATAGAAGAAAATTCTCCTGAGTTGAAGAAATATCTGAATCTGCAATTAGAGGTGATTTAATGAATTCCAGGCAGGACTGATGGGGAAAAAAATGCACATTTAGATATATTCTGGTAAAATTTATGACTTCTAGTTTTCAGCTAGAAAGAGTACATTACTAAGAAAGAAATACACTCAGAATAGATTCAGATTTTTTACCTAGTCCTCTAAGGAGCTCTGGTAGCATAGTGTCTAAGGCACCTGACTGCTGACCAGAAGGCAGGTGATTCAAATCCATCAGCCACTCCTCGGAAAGAAGGTTGGGCAATCTACTTCCGTAGTGATACTGCCTTGGAAACCAAAGGAAGGGTCACTATGAGTCGGGTCCAACTTGATGGCAAATAAAAACAACAACTGCTTTATGCTAGAAGATGGGAAATGACTGAGAAGACAGGGATACAACCAAGAATTCAATACCCAGCCAAGGTAACACTTATCTGACAGAGTGAGAGAGAGATTTTGGTGGATATGCAAAAGTTTAGAGGCTATAGTCTAGTGCAAAGAACCTGGGTAGCTCACGGAGTTTTTGATCAGCTTCTAGAAAAGGGTTGGCAGTTTGAACCCACTAGCAGCACTGTGGAAGAAAAGACCTGGTGATCTGCTTCAGATTATACCAAGAAAACCCTATAAAGCAGTTCTACATTGTAACACTCACCACTCTCCTGTCAGTGTGTTGTACTATGGTGACTTACGTGTTGCTGTGAGGCTGAAGGCGATGCCACCAGTATTTCAAATATCAGCAGGATTACCCATGGTGGACAGGTTTCAGCAGAGCTTCCAGACTAAGACAGTCTTGGAAGAAGGAAGGGGTCACCCACTTCGCAAAGAATTGGCCAGTGAAGACAAATTGAAAAGGAATGGTGTGGCATTTATTGTCACAAAGACTGTTTCAAGATCTACCCTGAAGTGCAAGGCTGATCAGTGATAGGATAATATCCATATGCTTACAAGACCAGTTACTACTACTATTTTTCAAATTTACCCACCAACCACCAAAGCCAAAGACAAGGAAATTGAAGATTTTTACCAACTTCTGCAGTTGGAAATTGACCAAACATGCAATCAAGATGTGTTGATTATCACTGGTGATTGGAATGCAAAAGTTGGAAACAAATACAAATCACTGGTAGTTGAAAATATGGCCTTGGTGATTGAAATAATGCTGGACATCACATGATAGAATTTTGCCAGACCAACAACTTATTCATCGCAAATACCTTCTTTCAACAACATAAACAGCAACTATGCACATGGACTTTGCCAGATGGAATACAGAGGAATTAGATTGACTACATCTGTGGCAAGAGGTGATGGAGAAACTCAATATCTTCAGTCAAAACAAGGCCAGGAACTGAACATCAATTGCTCATATGTAAGTTCAAGTTGAAGCTGAAGACAATTAAAACAAGTTCATGAGAGCCAAAGTATATATCCCTCCTGAATTTAGAGACCATCTAAAGAATAGATTTGATGCATTCAACACCAATGACCAAAAACTAAAGGAATTTTGGGGTTACATCAAGAACATTATCCATGAAGAAACCAAAAGGTAATTAAAAGACAGCAAAGGAAGAAAAGACCAAAATGGATGTCAGAAGACACTTTGAAACTTGTCCTTGAATGGAGAGTAACTAAAGCAAATGGAAGTATCAACAAGATCAAAGAGCTAAACAGAAAATTTCAAAGATCAGCTTGAGAAGACAAAGCCAATTATTATAATGAAATGTGCAAAGACCTGGAGTTAGAAAACCAAAAGGGAAGAAAACACTCAGTATTTCTCAAGCTGAAAGAACTAAAGAAAAAATTCAAGCCTTGTGTTGCAATATTGAAAGTTTATATGGATAAAATATTGAACAATGCAGGAAACATCAAATGAAGATGGAAGGAATGCACAGTCACTATACCAAAAAGAATTGGTTGATGTTCATCCATTTCAGGAGGTAGCATATGTGGTAGTTAAGTTTGTGTGTCAACTTGGCTGGGTGTGGTTGAGTGGCTAGGCAGCTGGATGTAGTATTCCTCATAATGAGAATGGTAATCAACTCCATGGTGGATTCTAATGTGAGCAGCTGAGTAGCTGCTTTAGGGGTGTGGTCTGCTTCCTGTATATAAGGAGAAACCTTGGGCAATGGTCTCTAGCTTATGGCACACTTGAACTCTCCATGTAACTGTGTCACTGTTTAGCAGTCTGCCATGATCTGCCAACCTTGGGACTTTCAGTGGATTTGAATTCATGGCCTGCTGTGTTGTTTGGTAACATTGGGACTGGCCTTTTCACTTGTTAACCTTGAGCTTGTCAGTCTCAGCAGCCAGCAGCTGTCTGAGTGAAGAAAAGCATCTATCTTCAGTGGGCTGGGAGCGGAAGCAAAGCTAAAGCCCAAGGTTGAGGGGTTTTCACCCAGCTCCTAGGGCCTGGCACTTTGAACTCAGACTTAAACCCTCAAACTGTAAGAGAATAAACTCCTGTTTGTTCAAGCCATCCCATTTGTAGTACATTCTTGTCAGAGCATTAGTAGGTAACCAGAACAGCATATGATCAAGAATCAATGGTATTGAAGGAATAAGTCAAAGCTGAATTCAAGGAATTGGCGAAGAACAAGGATCTAAGAATTGACAGGATTCCCATCTAGATATTTCAACAAATGGATGCCCCACTGGAGGCACTCACTACTCTATGCTAAGAAATTTGGAAGATAGTTGTCTGGCCAAATGACTGGAAGAGATCCATATTTGTACCCATTCCCAAGGAAAGTGATCACACAGAATGTTGAAATTATTGAACAGTATCATTAATATCACATGCAAGTGAATTCTTGCTGAAGATAATTCAAAAGCAGTTGCAGCAGTACATTGATAGAGAACTTCCAGAAATGCAAGCTGGATTCAGAAGAGGATGTGAAATGAGATATATCATTGCTGATACCAGATGGATCTTGACTGAAAGCAAAGAATACCAGAAAGATGTTTGCTTGTGTTTTATTGACTATGGAAAAGCATTCGATTGTGTGGATCATAACAAATTATGGATAACATTTAGAAGAATGGGAATTCCAGAACACTTGATTTTGCTCATTGAAGAACCTGTACACAGACCAGGAGGCTGTCATTCGAACAAAACAAAGGGATACTGCATGGTTTAAAATCAGGAAGAGAGTGTGTCAGAGTTGTATCCTTCCACCATACTTTTCAATCTGTATGCTAAATAATCCAAGAAGCTGGACTGTATGAAGAAGAATGTGGCATCAGGATTGGAGGAAAACTCATTAATGACCTGCAATATGCAGCTAACACAACTTTGCTTGCTGAAAGTGAGGATGACTTGCAGCACTTACTGATGAAGATTAAAGTAGGGATTACATCTCAACACAAAGAAAATTAAAATCCTCACAATTGGACCAATACGCGGTGTGATGATAAATGGAGAAAAGATTGAAGTAGTTAAAGATTTCATATTACTTGGTTCCACAATCAACACCAATGACAGCAGCAGTCAAGACATCAGATGGCATATTGCACTGGATAAATCTTCTGCAAAAGAGCTCTTTCAAGGGCTAAAGAGAAAAAATATCTTTTTGAAAACTAAGGTGCACCTAACCCAAGGCATGGGATTTTCAATTGCCTCATATGCATGTGGGAGCTGGGAAATGAATAAGGAAGACCTAAGAAGAGTTGATGCTTTTGAGTTGTGGTGCTGGCAAAGAATACTGAAAGGACCATGGACTGCCAATAGAACTAACAAATCTTTCCTGGAAGAAGTGCAGCCAGAATGTTACTTGAAAGCAAGAATGGCCTTTGTTTGACCTACTTCGATCTTGTTGTCAGAAGGGACCATTCCCTGGAGAAGGATATCACTCTTGGTAAAGTGGAGGGTCAATGAAAAAGGAAAAGGTCCTCAACAAGATGGATTGACACAGTGGCTTCAATGATGGGCTCAGGTATAGCAAGAATTTTGAGGCTGGCACAGGATCTGGCAGTGTTTTGTTCTGTTGTACATAGGGTTGCTATGAGTTGGAGCTGACTCAATGGCACCTAACAACAACAACAACTCTGTAACACATGGGGTTGCCATGAGTCAATGCCAGCCACCACCACCACCACCACCAATTTCCCACTAGTGTACCAATTCATATGGGTTTACCTGGGACTTACTGGATTTAACACTAGAAGTACATCCTGTGTCCCAGAAAACTTCTCAGTAGGCAAACTGAGACTATTGTCTGTTGTTGTTGTTGTTGTTATGTGCCATCGAGTCGACCCCAACTCATAGCGACCCCTGCTTGGGTTTCCGAGGCAGTATCACTACAGAAGTAGGCTTGCCCAACTACACTATAATATTTCTGACATGAAGAAAACCCCTGATACATTAAATGAAAAAGAATAGAGACTTCTAGCTGGAGCAATTTGGTTTCTCTCTGCCTTGAAATTTGGTATTTTTGGTTGTCACATTGGGAAGGGAGTGAGTTCCTACTGGCATCTACTGAGTAGATGCCAGGGATAATTCTATATATATCCTATGATGTACATGGAGCCCCCACAACAAAGAATTGTGTTGCCCAAAATGTCAATAGTGCTGGGATGGAGAAACTCTGTGTTAAGGGAAGTTAATGAGAGATGGAGAAGTCTGTGGGTGGTGCAAATGGTTGAGTGCTGGGCTACTAACCAAAGATTGGCAGTTCACCCCTTCCCAGAGGGGCCTCAGCAGATAGGCCAGGTGATCAGGTTCTGAAAGGTCACTGTCTTCAAACCCCAATGGAGCATTTCTACACTGCACACACGGGGATGGCATGAGTCACAACGAATTTGATGACAACCAATAAGAAAGGTGATCCCACAGAATGTAGAAATTATAGAACACTATCATTAATATCGCACTCAAGTAAGATCTTACTGAAGATAATTCAGAAATGTTTGCAGCAGTATATTGACAGAGAACTTCCAGAGGTTCAAGC
>NW_006921647.1:3861756-3864274 GCF_000298275.1 Orycteropus afer afer | reverse complement strand
CTGCTGTGCATGGGGTCGCTATGAGTCGGAAATGACTCGACAGCATTTAACAACAACAACAACAATAAGATGAAATGAGAAATGAAGAAATGAAAAGCTACAAACCTTGTTACACTTTCTGTTGGGTGACCTCAAGTCAATTCCAACCCATAGTGACCTAGTGCGACAGTGTTACCCATAGAATTTCCTAGGCTATAAATCTTTATGGGAGCAATCACTACGTGTTTTCTCCTTCAGTGTGGCTAGTGGGTTTAAATCTAAGTATATCATGACAGACTGTAAAAGTTAAAGTTTCTTGAAATACTGGAGATGAGTTATAAGAGAAATTCTAATGATGATCTAAAGATACTGAAGATAATAGTCATTGGGTAGAGATGGGAGGCTGATGAGAAAGAGCAGGGAGTGAAAGTGCTTTGAAAGTCTCAACTTATTGGAATGGGAATGAAGTAGTCAGGGTATAAATAGTTTAGAGAAGAAAATCACTGATACCTGATAATTTTCATGTAATAGTGAAAATAAATGTGTATGATATTAAGTTCCAGGAAAGGGAATTAATGGGCTGGAAAAGTACACCCGAACTCTCATATTAGTAAAGGATCAAAAGGGATTGAGAAGCAACTTGATCAGACCTGAGAACGTCAGAGAAATAATGCAGGGATTGGAAGAGAGCAAGCTCCTCCCACCAATAATTTTGCAACTATGGCTCCAAGAAATCACTGCTTTATTTCTGTACATTATAATTTAAACACCCATTGTCTTTTAATAAGGAGCCTTGGATAGCACAGTGGTTAGTCACTTAGCTGCTAACCAAAAGATTGATGGTTCAAACCCAGCAGCTGCTCTGCAGGAGAAAAATAAATATTATAACCTTGGAAACCCTGCAGGCAGTTCTACTTTGCCCTATAGGGTCACCATGAATCAGAATTGAATCAATGGCAATGCGTTTTGGGTTTGATCTTTTAATAAACATGTGTCGTTCAGTTCAAAGTCCTCAATGAAACAGTGCAACAATAATTATAACTCTTTCCCTCTCATAAATCATATAAATAGGTCTATAAAGTAGTGACTATGAGGTTAATATTTTCTCCATTAGATTCTAATCTTCATGAAGGTAGGAGTCATGTATTTTCTCATTCATCATTTCATCCCCCAATGATCAATGAATATTTATTAAACAAATAAATAACATCTTCTTAGTCTGGTTAAAAAACCAAAGTTCATTGCCTTCAAGTTGATTCTGGACTCAGGACAATTACATGTGTTATAGAGTGGACCTACTCCATAGGATTTTCAAGGGTGTGAACTATTCAGAAGCAGATCTTGTGGTCTGTCTTCTGAGGTGCCTTTGGGTGGATCTGAACCACAACATTCCATTTAGTAGTCAAGCAAAGACAATTTACACCACCCAGAGACCTGCCTATTTAATGGTTACAAGACTAGTTATCTGAAGAAAGAAGGGCTTTGCCTGCTTGAAAATGAGTAACAACAATAAGAGCAACAAAGCATCAAAGTGTTTGTTAGAAGTCCAGGAGGTTATGCATTTTACTGAGATTTATGAATATAAAACACAAGAGAATGCAAGAATAATACGCATAACATTTCAAGTCAGTCAGAACTCATTTGAAAACTTGGAAAAGAGATTCAATTTGCATAATATAAAACTTGTGAAAGAAACTTCCTCCCTAGACTAGGGTTGCCAGATTTAGTAAATAAAAATACAGGGCATTTGGTTAAATTTGAACTTCAGATGAACAATGAAGAATTATTTGGACAAGTACATCCCAAATATTGTAAGGGACATACTTACATTAAAAAAATTCATAGTTTGTCTGAAATTCTTACTTATCTGGGCATCCTGTATTTTATCTGTAACCCTACCCTAGATCATTGTGGTTGTTATTGTTAGGTGCCGTTGAGTCAGCTCTGACTCATAGCGACCCTATGAACAACAGAACAAACCACTGCCATTCCTGCGCTATCCTCACAATCCTTGTTATGCTTGAGCCCATCATTGCAGCCACTGTGTCAATTCCTCTTCTTGAGGGTCTTCTTCTTTTCCGCTGACACTATAATTTACCACATTTCTAGGCATAAACAAGTAAGTGCCTCCAGCACTGGATCCATTTGTTGAAACATCTCAATTGGTATTCCATCAATTCCTGGAGCCTTGTTTTGCTCCAATTCCTTAGTCAGCTTGGACTTCTTCCTTCTATACCATTGGTTCTTTATCATATACTATCTCCAGAAATAGTTGAACATCGACCAGTTCTTTTTGGTACGGTGATTCTGTGTATTCCTTCCATCTTCTTTTTATGTTTCCTCTAGCATTTAATATTTTGCCCATAAAACCTTTCAATATTGCAACTCAAGGCTTGAATTTTTTCTTCAGTTCTTTCAGCTTGAGAAATGCTGAGCATGTTCTTCCCTTTTGGGTCTCTAACTCCAGGTATTTGCACATTTTATTATAATAATTGACTTTGTCTTCTGGAACTGTTCATTGAAATCTTCTGTTCAGCTG
>NW_006921647.1:3857522-3861476 GCF_000298275.1 Orycteropus afer afer | reverse complement strand
TTTTTTGTTTTACTTGATTTGAACTTTATTAACTGGTATCAAACTATATTTTTCTAACTTGATTTTTCATTTGATATTAATCACTAAGATTCATCCTGTAGGTACATGTACATGTAATTTATTCACATTCATTGCTGTACAATATTTCATTGTGTGAATATACAACAATTTATTTATCAAATTTTCTGCCAAATGTTTGGGACTATCAGCATTTTTGCTGTTATATGCAACATTTCTTTAATCATGTTGAAAGGGGTCCGTATGTAAGGGTTTACTTATAGTATACATCTAGGAATGGAATTGTAGGGTTTAGTTTTTACCAAATTGGTTTTCAAAGAAGGTGAATCAATTCATAACCCATGTCCCCTAAGAATTTCCATTGCTTCATACCCCAGGCAACACTGGATATGGTGAGATTTTTAAAATATTTGCCAATCTAGTGGGGTTAAAATTATATCTCATTGTTGTTCTAATTTGCATTTTTATGATTGCTAATAAGCCTGTTTTTCATTGTTGTGCACTAATTCATTTATGTAATTTAATCAAACTGTAATTACAGATATCAGATGGAAAGACAAGATAAACATTAGGTCACTTTGTATGTCTGTAATTTACACTGCACCTATCAAATGGTGTGGAGGCAAAGGTGGTTCAGTGATAGGATTCTTGTCTTCCATGGAGGAGACCTTCATTTGATTCCTGGCCAATGCACCTCATGCACAGATACCACCCATCTGTTAGTGGGAGCTTGCATGTTGCTATGATGCTCAATTGGTTTTAGCAGAGCTTCCAGACTAATACAAACTAGTAAGAAAGGCCTGACAATCTACATCCAAAAATCAGCCATTGGAAACCCTATGAATCACAACAGTTCAATCTTCAACCAATCGTGGGGATGACACAAAATTGGCAGCATTTTGTTCTGTTGTGTATGGGGTTTCCACGTGTTGAGATCCTATTGTTGTTAGGTGCCATCAAGGTGATTCCAACTCATAGAGACCCTAACAGAGTGTCCTAGGTTGCAATCCTTTTGGGAAGAGATCACCAGATCTTTCCTCCCATGGAGCACATGCTGGGTTCAAACCTCTGACCTTTTAGTAAGCTGTCAAGTGCTTATCCATTGTGCTACCTACTTGATGATAACTAACAGCAACAGCAAATGGTTTACTGAAATGAATGACAATTTCCTATGGGAGAAAATCAACTGAATTTGGGGGTTAGATAAAAATTGCAGTGCAGTTTCCAGGATACATATGCCACATAGTGGGGCCATTCTGTCCTCACTGACAGAGCAGACTTGTGTGCTATACCTGGTGGCCACATACTAGCCTGAATCTGCCTGGTTTATTTTTTTTCCAGTTGATAGGTCAGTGGGGGGAAAGTGAATGGATGGTTAGATTGTCACCATTTTAGTGTTCAACTTGCCTGCAATGGGGAATCAACTCAGGAAATAAAGTTCTTGGAGCCAATACTTTCAAAAGAAGTCACTAAGAACCTCCAGGAAGTAAATTCCATGGCTTCACTCACCATCCTGATACTAAGTTGAATTCTAAGTTTCCTAGTGCTGCTGTAATAAAAATATCAGAAGAGGGTGGCTTACAGAAAAAGAGTTTATTGTGTCACAGTTGAGGCTGAAAGCCTGAATTCAAGGCATCATTCTGAATTCAGGGAAAGATCTTTTGTGTCTCTTTCAGATTTTAGTGTCTTCCAGGAACCCTTGGTTTTCCTGGTCTTGTAGTTGCATCTGCCTTGGTGGTCACATGGAGTCATCCTCTTGTCTGTCTGTACCTCTTTATGTCTGTTTTCTCTTTTTATAAGACACCACTCAGAAGTGATCGCTTTGGAATCAGCTTTCCAGAAAATAATATTTATTGTCATCTCTTCTATTCCATACATTTCTGTACATTTTTCAGGAGCAAGTTCCCATGGGGAGGCTGTGGTTTTCCTAAGTACTTGTAACTCATTCATAAGTTCCAGCCAGGGATCCATATTGGATTGTATTTTCTTGAATCTAGCATTTCTCAATATTTTGATCTTTGACTGATGCCTAAATCTATCTCCCAGCTGGTTCCAAATGTGGGCAGGTAAAAGATGGGTGCTAAACATTAATTTCCTTAAATTCCCACTTGAATTTTTGTTAGAACATGTTTTCCAAAAGTTAAGATAACTTTCTCAAGTCCAAAAGCCAAAAACCAAATTCACTGTGGTCGAGTTGCCTGGATTCTCTCATTATAGCCAAAAGAGTTCCACTTACATGGGTAACCTCATGTCAAGTGCATAAATCCATGGGCTACATTAGAATTGCTACAAATGAGTCAGGTGTGATGATCTTCTAGCTAAATACCTCTATGCTCTCAGATTCATGGTGTGAGGCAAGGATTCTTAATGGAGAAGAAGAAGAAGAAGAAGGAGAAGGAGAAGAAGAAAGAAGAAGAAGGAGAAGAAGAAGAAAAGAAGAAAAGACACCACTCAGAAGGAATTAAGTTTACACCCTCCCTATCTTGGACAATCTCATTAACATAATAAAAGGAAAACAGTATTTCTATTTCCAAACAGGATCATATCAAGTGGTATGAGGGGTATGTGTGTTAGGATTTCTCCACATTTTTTTGGGGGATGCAATTCATCCATAACAATTTTCTATGAAGTTCTTCCTATAACTCCTGTTGTAATTTATGTGCCTCATTTATTATTTATTATTATTATTCTTTGTAGGTCTCATCTTCTGCAGAGCATGTTTTAAGTTTTTAACATACATTCTGACCTTTTTTCTGGATGGAGCTATTTCACAATTGAAAGATCTTTCAGATAATATCATATTCTAGTGTGTTACCTGAAATTTAAAAGCCTGACATGCATTAAGCACATATTAAAAAATGTTGAATGATTTTGTGCTACATATATAGTGCTTTATAATATAGATCATGATGTCTGTTCTCTGGAAATCCTTTTTGTTTGTTAATTATCCTGTCCCTCCTATCTGTGGTAGGCTGAGTAATGGCCCACAAGTTTGGTGAGACTACTGTACCAGCAGGAACACTGCCATTTTGGACTAGGAGGGACAGAGAAAGGGTGAAATGAAAGAAGGTCCAAACTCCTAATATTCTACAGACATGAAACATGCCGGTAAAATGCTCAGCTCAAAATATGTGACACCTTTCATGTGGAAGGAAGGACGACTCTCAGTGTGGAGCTGAGAGCCATAGACTCTGAAATTCATGGAGCAATTTGGAAATTGCTTAGGATCAATTGCCCCCCCCCCCTTTTTTTTTCCTTTTTGAATGAGAAGGTCTATAACTGGCATTCTGTGCCTCTCCCACTGTTGTTTTTTTTTTAGAAGTAACTTGTTTTCTAGTTTTGCAGGCACACAGATGGAGAGGAATTTTGCCCCAGATTGAAATACACAAAGAGACTCACCAATACCTAATTTAGATGAATCAGACAATAAGATTTGGGACTTTTTTTTTCCCCTTTGCTGATGAAACCTAAATAAAATTTTAGACTTGAAGCTGTAATGGGTTAAGACTTATGAGGACCTTGAAATTAGATGAATGTATTTTACATGTAAAAAGGTCATAAACCTTTTGGGGCCAGAAGGTGGACTGTGGTTGACTCTCTAAATTTGTCTACTTTCTAATCCCCAGAGCCTGTGACTATTGCTTTATATGGAAAACAAGACTTTACAGGCATGATTAGATTAAGGATTTTGAGATGAGGAAATTATTCTGGATTATCTAGGTGGGCTCAATCTAATCACATCCATTATAAGGAAAACAAAGGGGAGAAGGCGCTGTAATGATGGAAGCAGAGACCACAGTGATGTGACCATGAGCCAAGAAATGCCAGCAGTGGAGGTGGGGCAAGATGGCGGACTAGGCAGAAGGATTGCACAGACCCTCTTCAACAAAGAAAAGGGAAACCAATTAATACAGACACAGAAGATAATCTTGGACC
>NW_006921647.1:3804140-3849462 GCF_000298275.1 Orycteropus afer afer | reverse complement strand
TAATATTTAGACTGACTCTGCGCAGTGCCTAAGGAATTTGACTGCTAACCAGAAGGCTGGTGGTTCAAACCCACCAGCCAATCCTCAGAAGCAAGGTTGAGCAATCTACTTCTATAATGACATGGCTTTGGAAACCCAAGGAAGGGTTGCCATGGATCAGATCTAACTTGATGGCAGTGAGTGTGGTTTTTTTGGTCCATTAATTTTGGGATGCCAAATATGAAATGGTTAAAAACAAAACAAAATACTTTTCTTTAAAGGCCTAAAGTCTCTTGGACCACCACTTGTCTGTCAGTTTATCGTCCTGTGGTGGCTTGCATGTTGCTGTAAGGCTAGAGACTATGCCACTGGTATTTCAAATACCAGCAGGGTTACCCATGGTGCACATGTTTCAGTGGAGCTTCCAGACTAAGACAGTCTTGGAAGAAGGAAGGGGCCATCCACTTCTCAAAGAATTGGCTAGTGAAAACCTTATGAAGAGTAGTGACACATTGTCTCATATATTACTGGAAAACTTTATGAATAGCCCTGAAACATTTTCTAATATAGTACCAGAAGAGGAGTCCCTCAGGTCAGAAGGCTCTCAAAATAACATTGGGGAAGAGCTGCCTCCTCAGAGTAGAACTGACCTTAATGATGTGGATGGAGTAAAGGTTTTGGGACCTCCATTTACTAATGTGGCATAACTCAAAATGAGAAGAAACAGCTGCAAACATCCATTAATAGTCAGAACATGGAATGTATGAATCTAGGAAAATTGGAAGTTGCCAAAAATGAAATGGAACTCATAAAGACCAATATCCTAGGCATTAGTGACCTGGACTGGTTTTGGTCATTTTGAATCAGAGAGCCACATGATATACTATGTCAGGAATGACAAATTGAAGAAGAATGGTGTGGCATTTATCGTCACAAAGACTATTTCAAGATCTACCCTGAAGTGCAAGGCTGATCAGTGATAGGATAATATCCATATGCCTACAAGATCAGTTCCTACTACTATTATGCAAATTTACCCACCAATCACCAAAGCCAAGGATGAGGAAATTAAATATTTTTACCAACTTCTGCAGTGTGAAATTGACCAAACATGCAACAAGATGTGTTGATTATTACTGATGATTAAAATGCAAAAGTTAGAAACGAAGAACCAGCAGTAGTTGGAAAATATGGTCTTGGTGATTGAAATAATGCTGGACATCACATGATAGAATTTTGCAAGACCAATGACTGATTCATTGCAAATACCTTTTTCAACAACATAAATTGTGGGTATACACATGGACTTTGTCAGATGGAGTACACCAGAATCAGACTGACTATGTCTGTGGAAAGAGACAATAGAGAAGCTCAATATCTTCAGCCAAAACAAATCCAGGAACTGACTGTGGAACAGACTGTCAACTGCTCATATGCAAGTTCAAGTTGAAGCTGAAGACAATTAAAACAAGTCCACAAGAGCCAAAGTATGACCTTGATTATATCCCTCCTGAATTTAGAGACCATCTAAAGAATAGATTTGATGCATTGGACACCAGTGACCAAAACCAGAGGAATTATGGGATGACATCAAGAACATTATCTATGAAGAAAGCAAAAGGTCATTAAAAAGACAGGAAAGGAAAAAAAGACCAAAATAGATGTCAGGGGAGACTCTGAAACTTGCTATTGAATGGAGAGTACCAAAACAAAGCAAAACAAAAACAAAACAAAAAAACCAAACTCCTTGCTGTTGAGTTGGAGCCAACTCAGAGCAACCCCTCCTTGAGTTTCCAAGGCAGTATCACTATGGAAGTAGATTGCCCAATCTTCCTTCCAAGAAGTGGCTGGTGTGTTTGAATCACCAGCCTTCTGGTTAACAGTCAAATGGAAGAATCGATAAGTTAAAGGAGCTGAACAGAAGATTTCAAAGAGCAGCTCAAGAAGACAAAGTCAATTATTATAATAAAATGTGCAAAGACCTAGAGTTAGAAAACCAAAAGAGAAGAACATGCTCGGCATTTCTCAAGCAGAAAGAACTGTAGAAAAAAATTCAAGCCTTGTGTTGCAATATTGAAAGTTTCTATGGACAAAATATTGAATGATGCAGGAAGCTTCAAAAGAAGATGGAAAGAATACACAAAATCACTGTACCAAAAAGAATTGGTTGATATTCATCCATTTCAGGAGGTAACATATGATCAAGAACCAATGGTACTGAAGGAAGAAGCCAAAGCTGCACTGAAGGAATTGGCAAAGAACAAGACTCTAAGAATTGAGATGTTTCAACAAATGGATGCCACATTGGAGGCACTCACTTGTCTATGCCAAGAAATCTGGAAGACAGCTACCTGGTCAACTGTGAAGAGATGCATATTTGTACCCACTCCCAAGAAATGTGTCCCACAGAATGTTAAAATTATTGGACAATATCATTAATATCACATGCAAGTAAAATCTTGCTGAAGATAATTCATAAACAGTTACAGCAGAATATTGACAGAGAGCTTCCAGAAATGAAAACTGGATTCAGAAGAGGACGTGGAATGAGAGATATCGTTGCTGATGTTAGATGGACCTTGGTTGAAAGCAAAGAATATCAAAAAAGTGTTTCACTTTTGTTTTATTGACTATGCAAAAGCATTTGATTGTGTGGATCATAACAAATTATGGATAACATTGAGAAGAATGAGAATTTCAGAATACTTTATTGTGCTCATGAGGAACCTGTACATAGACTAACAGGCTGTTGTTCAAACAGAATAAGGAGATACTGCTTGGTTTAAAATCAAGAAGGGAGTGCATCAGGGTTGTATCTTTTCACCATACTTATTCAATGTGTATGCTGAGCAAACAATCTGATAAGATGGACTATATGAAGAAGTATGTGGCATCAAGATTTGAGGAAAACTCATTAACAACCTGCGATATGCTGATGACACAACTTTGCTTGCTGAAAGTGAGGATGACTTGAAGCACTTACTGATGAAGATTAAAGATTACAGTATGCAGTATGGATTACATCTCAACATAAAGAAAACTAAAATCCTCACAACTAGACCAATAAGCAGTGTCACGATAAATGGAGAAAAGATTGAAGTTGTCAAAGATTGCATGTTACTTGGTTCCACAATCAACACCAATGGCAGCAGCAGTCAAGACATCAGATGACATATTGCACTGGGCAAATCTGGTGAGAAAGACCTCTTTAAAGTGCTGAAGAGCAAAGATGTCTCTTTGAAGACTAAGATGCACCAACTCAAGTCATGGTATTTTCAATTGCTTCATAGACATGTGAGAGCTGGACAATGATTGAGGAAGACCAATCAAGAGTTGATGCTTTTGAGTTATGGTGTTGGCAAAGGATACTGAAAGTATCATGGACTGTCAAAAGAAGTAACAAATCTGTCCTAGAAGAAATTCAGTGGTAATGCTCCTTGGAAGAGAGAATGGCTAGACTTCATCACACCTACTTTGGTCATGATGTCAGAAAGGACCAGTTCCTGGAAAAGGTTATCATGCTTGGTAAAGTGGAGGGTCAATGAAAAAGGGGAAGTCTGTCAACGAGATGGATTGACACAGTGGGTGCAACAGTTGGCTCAGGGATAGCAAATACTGTGAGGCCGGCACAGGACCAGGCAGTGTTTCATTCTCCTGTGCATGGGGTTATTATGAATTGGAGCCAACTCAGTGGCACCTAACAACAACAAAAACAACAAGGTCTCTTGGAAAGAATCTAACAATGTATAGTGTTACCTTTTTCAAAAAAGGCAGAAGGCACATTATTAATACTCCTATGAAGTCCTGAAAAGGAAAAGTGCCATAGTTTGAACCTGTGAGGTGTGTCTTTGATAGTGATGATTACTAGAACAGGTTTGGGCAGATCTGGTATGACATTGTAGTAAAGTGGGTGAGCTTTTGGTTTTAGGGAATTCGGAAATTCTTTTCACTGTAGTCTTCCTTCCTTCCCTCATTTTCTTCTTTTGATTGATCAGAGATGCCAAATATTCAAAATTTAACTCATTTACACTTAAGATATGGATGGAGATGCTTTAATTGAAAAATAGATTCATAAATAGTTTCTATTTGAAAATTATGTGTAGACTTTACAGCATGTGTTACAGAGTTAAATAAGTTATTAAGCAGTGCTTTTTTTCTTCTTCTTAGCATCTGACCTTTCCTGACTACATGCAGTTTGCATTTGTGGTACCTGTATCAGTCATTGTCCAGTCAAGAAAACAGAAATGGCTCTAGGTCTTTACTACAGGGAATGCATTACACATGTGATGAAAAACCTGAGCACCAACTGAAGACCATGAGGATACCTATAATGGGAAACTGCTTTCACCTTTAGTGCTAGAGGATCAATAGGAAGAGGTACTGTATTAGTTTCCTACTTCTGCTATAACAAATTACCATGAATTTATTGACTTAAAATAACACAAATTAATTACTTTACAATTCTGGAAATCAGAATTCTGAAATGGGTCTCACTGGGTTACAATTAAGGTGTCAGCAGGGCTGAGTTCCTTTCTGGAGGATCCAGAGAAGTATCTGTTTTCTTGGCTTTTTCAACTTCTAGAAGATGCCCATACTCCCTGGTTCATGGTTCCTTTCTATCTTCAGAACCAGCCATGGTGGCCCAGTCTTTCTCTGCATCACACTGCATCACTCTGACATTGACTCTTCTGCCTCCCTCTTCCATTTTTAAAGTCCTTTGTGGAAAGGAGCCCTAATAGTGCAATGGTTAAGCACTTGGTTCTACGAAAAAAAAAAAAAAAAAAAAGACCTGGTGCTCTGCTTGCATAAATAATACAACCTAGGAAACCTATGGAGCTCTGGTATCATAGTGCCTAAGGCACTTGACGGCTAACCAGAAGGCTGGCAGTTCAAACCCACCAGCCACTCCTCAGAAGGAAGATGGGGCAATCTACTTCTGTAGTGATACTGCCTCAGAAACCCAAGGAGGGGTCGCTATGAGTTGGGTCCATCTTGATGGCAAATAACAACAACAACAACGGGAAACCTTATGGGAAAGTTCTACACTCTCCTATAGGGTTGCTAGTAGTCTAATCAACCCAGTGGCACACAACAACAACATGATAACATTGGCCCTACCTGGATAATCCAGGATAATCCCCCTATTGGAAGGTGAGCTGATTAGTAATTTTAATTCCATCTGCAACCTAAATTTCCCATTGTCAGGTACCATAACATACTCAGTTTGCAAGAATACGGACTTGGACATCTTGTGCTGCTTTGCATAGGTGGTATTGCTTGGGCTGGGAGTCCTGACGATATAGTGGGGACTATAACCAGGAATTAAGACCATGGATGGGGATGTGCTCCAGGCCATATGAGAGGAGGGGAAATAAATAAGTGGGCCTTCCACTGAAAAATGAGAAGGGTTGCCTAAGTAACTGTCTAGTTCTAAAATATCCAACTTCTTTCTTTTCTTTCCCTTCCTCATGGGGAATCTCAAAAACCTTTTATTGGGGTGCTAGGAAATACACTTTTTTTTCTGTTTATACTTCACTGTATATATGATGAAGGAGTACTAGTGCCACAGTGGTTAAGTGTTCGGCTGCTAAATCTGTCAAAGATTAGAACCCACCAGATAGTCTATTGGAGAAAGATGTGGCAGTCTGCTCCTATTTAAGATTACGGCCTTGGAAATCATATGGGGCAGTTCTACCCTATCTTAAAGTGTTGCAATGAGTTGGAATCATCTTGATAACAACATTTTTTTTTTTTAAAACTATGTGGTAACCACACACAACTTTATGAAGTGTACCAACCTAAAATTAAAAAGCCCTATCCCTGTTGAAATTGGCATAGTGAGCTACATATAAATCCTTCCCCTATGTTATGTAATAGCCTGAGTCATTTGTGTGGGAAAATCATGTGATTACAGCCATTTTCTGTCAACACTCTCCTAACAATGGATAGTGTGGCCATTTGTAATCCAGCCTGCACAGTTGTAGCTTTCTTTCATGACACATGAGGCCAAATGAGGTGAGTTTGGGGGCTCACTTGAGCCTTTCCCAAATATTGGAGAAAAGATAGTTCATTATAATGTGCTCACTAATTTTTTTAAAAGTCCTTTTTATGTCATTCTGCAGAAATTTACAGCAAATGTGATTCCAAGGATTACAGCTTAAAGGAAATGCCAATGTTAAATCTATAGATGGTCCCTTTAGCCTTGCATGTCATAAATAAAAAACAATCACGGGTGAGAAGGCTTGGTGAAGGAGGGAAGAGTGAGGCCCAGCAGCCAATCTTTGTTTACCTTCCTCTAGGAGTCTGGAACACCCATGCATGGCTGCTTTTTCATCCCCCCAGCAAAAAATCACTGCTTTTACCCACCGTGATCTGCTTTCTGAGGCTACCTTAGCAATGCTGTTTCAGCAGCTTGCTGACATGCTAGCATCAGGTGTCACAACTACTGTGCTGACAGGGGCAACGCTGCACTTTTTTCCCCAGGGAATCAGGGACAGACAGGCCAGCCTTTGTCTCTTCCAAGAGAGCTCAAAATTTAAAACTGCAACCTAGATATTGGGGCAGGGAGTGGCAGGGTTTTGGGGGCACTTGGCCATTGCTTGCTCTCAGCTTTACCTTACTTAGCTCTGTTCATATGAACAGTAGCCTTGACTCATGCATGGTAAGTGGCCAGGCACTCATTTGCAGGGAGGAAAGTGCATTTCTCTTTTATTACCTTAGTTTTTAGCACAAGTTTGGTTTGCACCCTAACAGTCAGATGGAACCTGTGGGTCCAGCAGTCTTTGACGTTGGATATCTGTGCATTGGAAGTGAACAAGGGTGTGGAAATCACATGTTTATCTCTGTTCTTCCAATACTGATCCTTCCCACCATGGTATTCCTGATTCTGCGATGTCGGGCATTGATGCTGTGTAAGCACACGTGTCTATTGCTCTCTTATGTTACTATGTTGTTGATAATGATGGTGACAAAGAGTGCAGCTAGTATTCCCTAAGCTGGGTGCAGTGCTAAGTGTCTTACAACATGATATCAGTTCATCAGCAGAAAAAACTCTCAGACTGTTAACTAGTGTCATCTTTCTATATACAAGTAAACTGAGGCCCAAGGGGTTGAGTAATTTTCCCAAAGCTACACTCCTGAAAACCTGAAGAAACCCACATATTCAGTGCAAATCTCATAACTGTTCTACAATATTCTTCAAGTAATATATTTATGTATTAGTTAATATTTTGAAAGAGCACATTTTAAAGTACTGGGCGTGTCTCTATTTGTATTCATATCATGCTTATTGCCAACTTTGGAAAGAGGTCACTTCCAAACCTGACTTTATGCTACCCTGATGTCTCTAAGTTGTTTCTGGGTGAGATGTAAAATGTTCAAAACAAAACTTATTCAATTTTTCTTTAATTAAAGAAACAAAACCAACTATGCAAAACAGCTTTGGGTTTTTAGGGGCAGAAGACAGGTTTCAGGAAATCAAACAAACAAAAAGGTCTGGAAATTCCCCAAAGAGTGGGGCTTTCTGACCCCAGAGCAGAGGCTGGTAGCCTCTCAGAGAAGTGCTGCACTTTTTATTTTCCCAAAGGTTTTAGACCCTTGGTGAGGAGGAGGGCTGGGGCGGGAATGTCCATGGGGGAGGGGCTGTGGCTACATCCTTGCCACTGGAAGCCTAGGATGGAACTGGAGGCTGAGGAAGTGGGTGTGGGGCAACCCTGACTTGGCTTTCTCCCAGGCAAGCTAGAAGATCCACTGGTTGATCCTGATCTACTAGTTGGAAATCTTGCCCTAAAGGATTTTACACAATTGTGTACTTTAAAACTTCCCAAAGACTGAACATAATGGTGGTTAGAGACTCCATCTGCCTTTGTTCTCTGGTCTACATTGGGGCTTCTCATCAATAAATTAATACAGAGACCTAAGGATAGGAATCAGAATGTTTGGTGTTTCAAGGCACATCGGCTCTTTATTTTTAATGCCTTAAGACTTTTATTTCATTACTCCTTTTTTTTTTTTTTTTTTCCCTTCTGGTTTATAAAAGGCATCAGGAGCCCAGCTTCCTGGCTTCAGCTGTAGACATGGTTCACAGCTTTTCTGAATTCTCACTGGGTTAGCATTATTTACCTCTTTATCGGGTTCTTTCCAAAACCTTTTGGGAATGAGAAAACAATAGTGAAAAACCAGGTTCTGCTGCATTCATGCAGATTTAAACAGAAGAAGAAAAAAGAAAGGATTCAGTGTCTGATGGAGGTAAAGAAATGTGATCCTGGTGGCAAGTCAGATTGAGCTATGACCTTGTTTAGAATCAATAATAGCCTGCTTCCCCTTCCGTCAGGCGGAACTGATTTTCAAGTTTTTTTTTTTTCTACCCCCAGAAAAGACACTTACCTAATGATATTAAAATTTTAATTGATTATGCTAGATGGTCTGAAAATTAAGACAGCCTAACTCAAACTCATTCAACCCAGCAACCCTCAGCCGTCATTGAAGGTGGATGAACAGCTATAAATAAATGCTGCCACCTACAGGAGACAGCAGGAAGTGCACAGCCTAAATCGTCCATTCTCACTTTTGTATCCTCTTTTCTGAACCAAATTCACACGTTTTTACTACTTTCTCTTTTACTGGCTTCTCCACACAATTCAAAATGTGTATTTGTTGGAGTCTTTTTTTCTAAGCTTCGTGATTCTATTTTAGAATATGAGGAAAAACCCTCACATTTAGTAGGAACAAAACTTATTCTTTAATAAATCTCCAGATTCTCTAGGGTCCATTTGTAATATATATGATATAAATAATGAAAGAGGAGTCTTGAAAGAATAAGTTTTTAGACACAGTGTCTTAATGAGTAATACACACACTTCATATTTTTAGTCAATATTTTCTTTTCCCCTCGTGTGTTGGAAGATGATTTAATAATGATTCTCACTATAAAATCATTTAATACTATCCCATTCAGACTTAAATCATGCTCAACACCCCTTTTCTGAGTTTAGAAGCTGACAGTGGTCACTCAATTTTCGGTTAGTCCTATTTGCAAATGTGACTTTCTATTGGATTAAAATGTGTTCACATGCTTTGTGCTGGGCCTGGGTCTATGTTTTGGAAGACGCAGAGAAAGTGATTCCCTCTTCATGTGATAGCAGTTCACATATGTGAAAGCAGTCATCACAGCTCACAGGGGTTGCCCAAGAGGCTGAAGGGTTCATGTTTCCTTTACCAAGCTTCAGAGATAAGTCCTGCCCCTGTCAACTCCAGCTTCTCTGAGTGCAGCAGCTCACACTGTCCCGCTTACTCGCACTGTAGCCTTGCTCTTTCATGCCTGTAGTAGGCTATGAGCACCTGACGAGGATGTGATGTGCAGCAAAACTCTCCCCTCTCTGTGAACCCCATTTACTGGTCTCTCAAAATCAGACATCAACTTTTAAGAGCAGGGACACCTAGTAGTCCTTTTCAAATTGGATGTTGAAATAGGATGTAGCCCCTCTCAGTCACCTCACCTTTACACAGTGGAGTGCTTGGAGCACACTTTACATGGTGGAGTGTTCAGAGGCTGTTATTAAAAACACAGAATACATGGTCATTAAAGAGAAGTGGGGTGAGTGAGAGTGATCACATTTGATGAACTCCCCCAGGACTGGGCCTTTTCTCCCTCAGAAGCCAGCAAGGACAGTGAGTGTCGCCATTCACGCCTGAGTTTCTAGCACGTGTGGGCTTGTGCATTTCTGTGGAATGTTCTGTGGAACATTTCTTAGTTTTGCAGAATTTGCTATAGGTGAGGTTGTGAAGGAGACTACATCTCTCTCTTCGGCATCCAGCCCCCCCACCCCCGCCTCTTATTTTGGGAAACCTCATCTCAGTTTCTAAATCCAAGGCCATCTGTTCTTTCTTCCCTATGGAAGCCTAGGCTAGGTAGACAGTGGGATCTGCTCTCATCTGTGGCAGGGTGGACTGAATTCACAGGCTAAATACTCCTGGGTCATATTGTTACTTTATATCTCAATCATTTGAAAAAGATTTATTTTCCATTAAAGAATAATATCAAGAATCAAAGATCATGTGGTTTGGGGGCAGTGGGTCTTCTTGATGGCCCTGAGAGTGTTTCAAAATGGTTTCACAGTGCAGTGAGAACTTCTCTCCCTCCTAGTTGACCTTAGTCTTGGGTCCCAGGCAATTACCACCACCTCAGGGCAATCATGGAACTATGAATTTACCCAGAGAGAGGGCTCTGGTCATGACTCAAGGTAGTTGAGTAGTAATCATATGGTCAAGTTTGAATTCTGTTAGGGAAAATGATATATATTTGATTACTGGTTCTATGTTGTGTCTCAGTTCCGATTGTTGTGGCATTGGGGTTAACTCAGAGCAGCTTTTCTCCCAGAGCTTTTAATTATGCGTAATAGCCACCATCACACTTTGTACTTAACATTACTTTCATCCAAAGCTCAAAGTGCTCTTCAAGCATTATTAACTCATTAATCCTTGCAACACTCCTGGAAGGCAGATCGGAGGCAAGATGATTAACCCATTTTCCAGGCAGGGTCATAGAGGCCCAGAGGAGTTCAGCAACTTCTCCAAGACTGTGTGAGTCACAGTCAGGTAGAGAACAGAGGCTCTATGAGTCTGCCAACCTTTCTGAACCTTCCTCCTCCCATGAGTGAATCCCAGTAACAGTCAGGTCTTAGGAATCATCCTTACCTGGTTTTTGGATATCAGTGACAAGCAACACACTGAATATCTTGCCAAAAGCAAAGCCAAACAAACCTTTCTTTTCTTCTTCTTTTTTTTTTAAATATAAAACCTGTATTCTTTAACACTCCTCAGAAAGAAGGTTGGGCAATCTACTTCCATAGTGATACCGCCTTGGAAAGGCTGGTGGTTCAAACCCATCAGCCACTCCTCAGAAGGAAGGTTGGGCAATCTACTTCCATAGTGATATCATCTCGGAAACCCAACAAAGGGTCTCTATGAAAGATACTGCTTTGGAAACCTTGTTGAAAACCCAAGGAGGAGTCACTACGAGTCAAACAGCCTTGAGGGCAGTGAGTTTTTTTGTTAGGGCAAATTTGTTTGAATGGCTCTCTTTAAGGGAAAAGAGATGTGTACATTAATCACCAAAATAAAATGGGTAGTGACTTAGAGCCCCAAAGTCCTCAAAATCTTCTAATATTCACCCCTATTTTTTTTTACTTAGAATCAGGAAATTCCATTTGGCCAAGCAGAAATGAAACTTGAACTTCACAAGGGTTAGGATTCAGTTTGAAACTGAGAAGTGCTAACATCTGTCTTTTAAGTTTGACAAACAACTTTTCTCCTTGGTTTCACTTGAATGCAGGCCGGTTTCACATGGACTTTATTGCTGTTTAGTGGAGCTAGAGGATGGGGTGCAGTGTGTCCTGGGTGAGTGTCAAAGGGGGTAGCTGATGTTCATGGAGCCACTGAAAGCCTTGGGACATGAGGTCAAAGGGCCCCCAAGACCATCTTGAAAGGCAGAATAGCAAATTCAATGGACAGTCATGAGTCTTCTTGGATCTTTGTCCCTATTTATTATTCATGTATTTATTCAACAAACAAGACTGAGTTATCTGTTACATGTGAATCACTGTCTGAGTGCAAGACATTCGAAGATGAATGAGACATCATACTCACCTTTCAAGAGTTCACAATCATGTAGCAAAGATTAGCAAGCAGAGAAATAATTATTCTATAACGTAATGAGTCATTGTAGAGATATTTATCACGTCTAGTCAGGGCAAGGGCACTCTGGGGTCATAGTGCCCAAGGCATATGACTGCTGACCAGAGGTTGGAGGTTCAAACCCACCAGCCACTCCTCGGAAGGAAGATTGGGCAATCTTCTTCCAAAGAGATAAAATGGGAGTTCTGGTGGTGTAGTGCCTAAGGCATTTGACTGCTAACCAGAAGGCTGGCGGTTCAAACCCACCAGCCACTCCTTGGAAAGAAGGTTGGGCAATCTACTTCCATAGTGATATTGCCTTGGAAACCCAACAAGGGGTCTCTATTAGACATACTGCCTTGGAAACCTTTGTTGAAAATCCAAGGAGGAGTCACTACGAGTCAAACAGACTTGAGGGCATAAGTTTTTTTGTTAGGGCAAATGGCTCAGAGAAATCTTCCAAGAAGTGTCTCTTGAAGACTTCATAGAGAGTGGGCCTGAAGGGATAAGGAGGGATTTCATGTGTGGATGGCTGGGGCTAAATTCAAAAGTCATCCATTTGCTGAAAGTTAATTATTAGGATCAACTTTATAAATAAACTTTATAAATTATTATTTATAGTAGTAGCAAGTTGTTATTGAATTCCTAATATGTAAAAGGCACCATTTTGGGCTACTGGGGATGCAAACACACACCGGAAATAATTCTAGACTTCAGACACATTATAGTCTGTTTGAGAAAGCAACATCTACTTGAAAAAGATAAATAGCAACATTACGTGATGTATGGGTATTGCCACTTGAGGACTTAGACTATAAGCACAATAGAAATCCAGAGAAAAGAGGGTGGCAAATTAGAATGCAAGGGACCTTGGTGACACCGTGGTTGAGTGCTCAGCCATTAACCAAAATGTCAGCAGTTGAGCCCACAAACCACTCTGCAGAAGAAAGATATGACAGTCTGCTTCCATAAAGATTATTAAAAAAAAACCAAAAAAAAAAAAAAAAAACCAAGACCCAAAACGCTCTGCTATCTAGTCAATTCCAATTCATAATGATGTAGCGACTCTGTCATACTACAGAGTAAAACTGCCTCATAGGATTTCCCATAGGGCTTTCATCTTTACAGAAGCAGGCTGCCACATCTTTCTTCTGTGAAGTGGCTGGTGGGTTCAAACCACCGACCTTTCAGTTTGCAGCTGAGTGCTTAACCACTGTGCCACCAGGCCTCCTCCATAAAGATTACAGCTTTGGAAACCCTACGGGGCAGTTCTACTCTGTCCTATAGGTTCACTATGAGTCAGATCTGATTCACTAGCAATGGATGACAGGAAGTTAGAATGCTGCAATTAGGGAAATTTATGTAAGAAATATGAAGTACTGATGGTAGAATTCTCACCTTCCCTGGGGGAGACCTGGTTTTGATTCCTGACTAATGCACCCTCATTGATATCTATCAATGGAGACTTCATATTACTATGATGCTGAATAGATTTCAGTGGCACTTCCAGACTAAGATTAAGAAGAAAGGCCTAATCATCTACTTCCAAAAACCAGGCATTGAAAACCCTGTGGATCACAATGTTTGACCTGCAACCAATCGTGGGATGGCGCAGGACCAGGAAGTGTTTTGTTCCATTGTGCGTGGGGTCTGCTTGAATCGGGAGCTGACTCATGGCTGCTAACAACATAGGAGAGGTGGAAACCAAGATGGTCCTAGCATGAGAACATGCAGTACTTACAAGAGGAGGTATAGAGTGATTCTAGGCAGAGGAAATAGAATGAAAAAAAGCTCATAAATAGAGAAAAATTTAGGTGGGGCATGTTGAGTGGAGCAAAGGCAGACCATCTGGCTGGAGGGCGGGGCCCACGTGGAGGAGAACTGGGACACAAACATGGAGAGACAGGGCCAGCCTCTTGCGTATGATGTGTGCCCATTTCCCTCATAGTCTCTGGGAGTCCCAGTTCTCACTGGGTCTCTCCACAGAGCTGAGGGGAGTCTTTCAGGCCTCACTTCCAAGCTAGGAAGGCTGAGCTTTGGCTTTAGAGAATTGAAACACCTCAAAATAGTTAAGTGGGTAAGGATAATAGCTAGGATTCGGATTGCTTGTGAGGGACGGCCACCTCAAATAAAAGTAGCTTAGCAAGAAACAGGTATATTTTTCCATTTTGTGGAAGTCTGGAAGTGGATAGTCCAGGAGCAGAATCAGGGTCCAGGCTCTGGTACTCTTGTTACTCTACCATTCAGAGCTCCCATTGCCAAGGCCACTGCATCCTTTGGTGGATGCTGGAGGTGTAGCTATGATGTCTACATTCCTGCCAGCAGGAAGTAAGAAGGGTGGGAAAAAAAGTGTGCCTCTTCTTTTTAAGAAGTCCAATAGGGTAGTGGAAACAGTTGACACTCTTGGCTGCTAACTAAAATGTTGGAGGTTCAATTCTACTCAGATACCTTGAAAGAACGCCCTCTCATCTGGAACAAAAGAGAAAAAAGGAAAACAAAGACAGAGGACAAAGTAATCTCCAAGACTAATAGTCAACAAGAATCATGGCCTCCTCTACTCTGAGACCAGAAGAACTAGAGGGTGGCTGGTTACAACAACCAACCTTTCTGATTAGGTCCACAATAGATCAATCCTGATAGAATTGGAGAAAAATAGGCAACAGAACTCAAATTCTTAAAAGTCCAAACTTACTGGACTTGTTGAGACTAGAGGACTCCCTGAGATTATTGCCCTTAGATACTGTTTAAAACTTAAGTTGGAATTTTCTCTTGAGGTCACCTTTTAGCAAAATAACATACTGACTTATAAAATAAAGACTATAACCTGTGAGTAATGAGCTCCTTTTAAAAATTATGTATGTGAGACCAAATCGTCAAAAATTGCTCTAAAGCAGAGATGAGAAGGTGAAGGAGCAGGGAGATTTGAGTCCTGGAAATGGTATGTTGTTGTTGTTGTTGTTATGTGCCGTCGAGTCGGCCCCGACTCATAGCGACCCCTCCTTGGGTTTCCGAGGCAGTATCACTACGGAAGTAGGATTGCCCAATCTTCCTTCCGAGGAGTGGCTGGTGGGTTTGAACCGCCAGCCGTCTGGTTAGCAGGCAAGTGTCTTAGCCACTATGCTACCAGAGCTCCCTGGAAATGGTATAACTAGAACTAAATGAGTGAGAATGGTGACACATTGGGAAAAGTGTTACCAACATCACTGAATATTTTGTGTAGAAATTGTTGAATGCGGACCTAATTTGCTGTGCAAACTTTTACCTGAAATACAATAAAATATTATTTTTTTTTTTAAAAAGGAAGAAAGGCCAGACGATCTATTCTGGCTGCGAATTACAATAGCTACTGACACCGCGGAGGATTACAGTTCTACTCTGACACACATGGGTCACCGTGAGTTGGGGTCGACTCCACAGCAATTGTTTTCCTTCCCTTCAAGGAGAGATTCTGCAGATTGCACGTGACAACTCTGCTCGCATCCCACCTGCCAGAACTGAGCCACAGGGCCCCAGCTCTCAGCCGGGGTGGGGGGGGTGGGAAGTGTGCTCTTGATCATGTTCACAGCTTTCTAAGGAAAACAAGGCAAATGGGTACTGAGGGGCATATAGCAGTCTTTGTCATCATGGGTGAAATGACACTTTTTAGAGATGATAAACATGTAGTTTGCCAATATTCTGGTGAATTGCATTATGTTAATTACTTACAAGCCTCGAGTTCTGCTCAGGGCAAGTAGAAAAGTTAAGCAAAGAAAGATAAGGAAGCAAAATGAGAGATAACACCACCACCACCACCTCCGTTTTCACTTTCTGACAGTGTTAATCTCGCTGCGTTTGCATGTATAACTGAGGGTGAATTTATTCTATGCCTGAAAAAGGTCCTTTCTGAAAAGTTTCCTTAGGATAACCAAATTTAACTGGAAGGATGGACTTCAGAATACTGTCATTAGGTAAGACAACTTGCCTAATGGCTAGGACAATAGCTACTGATGACCATAAGCACATCTCTCAATGCATTGTGAGGCACTGATGCTTCCAATTGTCAATCACTGTTTCATTCATCACTATCTTATGACATAGAAAAAATAACACACATAAAGCAAGTGACTACTATATTTTGATGGAAATGAAGCATGCATTATCTTCATATAACAATATATATATATATATTTTTACATGTTGGTGACTTCAATTTCTTTTCTGTCCAATGGATTTAATGTTACGTCTTCGTCTTGGTGCCTGTTGACACACAGGTTTTGTCTCTAAAGCAGCCCCTCTTCAGGCAAGATTCCTTCTCTGCTCTGCAAACTGCTTTCTCCAATACAGAAAGAAATCACTTTTTCCACCCTGGAAACAGCCTTTGCCTGGAAGGCTGGCCCCAGCCCAGGAGATGTGTGGGTCTGAGCACCCTGGCTGGAGATGCCACTCAGGTGGGCAATGCTGGTGCTAATTCTGGCCTACTGTTCCGGTGTTTGAATCTCCCACCTTCACAGGCATGAGGTGGGTGTAAAACCACAGGCACAGTGGTGGTCACACCTGCCTTGCTCAGATAAGACAGGTCTGGCTGACTGCCCTGGGAGGCCTTGGGAGGAGGCACTGCATGTTTGAACCTGTCCTGTCCTGCTCCCTGGCTTCATGTTAAGCCAGCACCACAGGATCCAGACATGTGTGTGCAATGGCCCCCACCTGCCACAGGACCAGCCTGTGCTTAGGCTGTGGCAGTCTGGTGGACAGTCCTCTGTCTCACCCTCTGGCATGAAATACTTGTGTAAGATTGTCCAGATCTCCTTATTATAAGAGCAAACATACTGTTTCAATTGTTTATTTTCTGATTACTGGGGTACTACTGGGAGCTCTGGTGGCATAGTGCTTAAGGCATTTGACGGCTAACCAGAAGTCTGGTGGTTCAAACCCACCAGCCCCTCCTTGGAAGGAAGGTTTAGCAATCTACTTCCATAGAGATACCACCTCAGAAATCCAAGGAGGGGTCGCTATTAGTCAAATTGACTTGACGGCAATGAATTTGGTTTTTATTTTTTGGTTTTGGGGTCCTACCAGATTTGGTCCACGACTTCTTGGCTATGGCTTATATCATTACTATACACCTATGATTAAAAGTAATTGTTGGACTATTGAATGAGGATGAATAAAGCGGAGAATCAGTTCTTGAAATGCAATGAAACATGCATGGTGTATGCATGGCCACGCTATGCTAGAACTTTTTTTAGCACAATTCTGTCATTTCTGCCTAATATATTGGGAGTGTATGTGTTATCTACCTGGATATGCTATATTGCAAAAAAGCCATAATATAAATTAGGAACCCTGGTGGTGCAGTGGTTTAGCATTCAGCTATTAACTGAAAGGTTGGTGATTCAGATCCTGCTTCATTGGAGAAAAATGTGGCAGTCCACTTCCATAAAGATATCAGCCTTGAAAATCCTATGGGGCAGTTCTATTCTGTCCTATAGGGAGGCTGAGTTGGTACTGACTCGTCAGCTATGGGTTTGATTCAATGCACTCTAAATTATATCAAGACCTTAAATATTGCCTTACTTTTTTTTTTTTTTTTGAAGCTCTGGAGAAGTTTCTTATCTCCTCAATGCAAGTTTTGAAGATGCACAGTTTCTAAGTTATGCATTCCTTTATTATTGTTTCTTTTTTCTTTTTTTTTGTAAACAGCTTTATTGAGATGTAGTTCACCATATAATCCCTATCTCTTCCCAGCTTTTGGCAAACACTAACCCAGTTTCTGTCACTATAGATTTGTGTATTCTGAACACTTTGTATAAATGGATTCATACAATATGTGGTCCTTTGTGACTGACTTCTTTCACTTAGCATAATGTTTTAAGGTACATCCATGTTGTAGTGTTTATCATTACAGGTATTCCCCACCTTTTGATGGTTTACTTCACACCACTTTGATTTTATGAAAGACCTACATTAGTGCCGGTTTTTGCTAACTGAAAGCAATCTGATGACGATTTTCACTGTTTTGAAACAAGATGAAATGCAAAATTAGTGTTCACTGTTTGCTTTGCAGTGAGATGATAAAGAGGCAGTGTGCACCCCAAGCAGCAAAAGCAGGGTCATCAAGCTCCTTTCCTGGGAACTACATTCTGCATCTCGGCATCAAGCTGCTATAGCTTTGAGCTGTTTATGTGAACACTCTATGCTACTGTTATTTTAGGTTTTAGATGTTATTTGGTAGGTTATTTTTTGGGTCTAAGAATGCTTAAATTTTTTTCTTATATAAATTAATGATAATTGTGTCTTCTCTTTGTGCCATTTTGGCTTCTGAAATGCTTCATGGGAATTCTTTACTTTCAGCTAGTGGGGGAAACCTGTGTTTCATTTCATTCAAATAATATTCCATTGTATGGATATACCACATTTTATTTATCCATTATTCATTTGATGGGCATGTACGTTGTTTCCATTTTTGATCATTTTTATAATATTGTTTTGAATATTCATGTACAAATATTTGTGGGCACATGTTTTAATTTCTCTTGAGTATGTATCTACCTCTGAAACTCTCACTGCCATCAAGTCGATTCTGACTCACAGTGACCTCCACTGGGTTTCCAAGGCTGTAAATCTTTATGGAAGCAGACTGCCTCATCTTTCTTCCATGTAGCAGCTGGTGAGTTTGACCCACCGACCCTTTGGTTAACAGCCAAATGCCTTAACCACTACACCACCAGAAGCTGGACTGTATGAAAAAGAATGTGGCAACAGGATTGGAGGAAGAATCATTAACAACCTGTGATATACAGATGATACAACCTTACTTGCTGAAGGTGAAGATGACTTGAAGCACTGACTCATAACAATCAAAGGGTACAGTCCTCAATATGGGTTACACCTCAACACAAAGAAAACAAAAATCCTCACAGCAAGTCCAATAAGCAACATCATATAAATGGAGAAAAGATTGAAGTTGTCAGGGATTTAATTTCACTTGAATCCACAATCAACACTCATGAAAGCAAATCAAGAAATCAGTTGTCTTATTGCACTGGGCAAATCTGCTGCAAAAGACCTCTTTAAAATGTTAAAAAGTGAAGACTAAGGTGTGCCTAATCCAAGCCATGGTATTTTCGATCACCTCATATGCATGTGAAAGCTGGATAATGAATGAAGATTGAAGAAGAGTTGATGACTTTGAATTATGTTAGTGAAAAATACTGAAAATACCGTGGACTGCCAGAAGGATGAACAAATCTGTCCTGGAAGAAGTGCAGCCTGGAAAGCTCCTTAGAAATGAGAATGGCCAGACTTCATCTCACCTACTTTGATCATGTTGTCAGAAGGGACCATTCCTTGAAGGATATCATGCTTGGTAATGTAGAGGGTCTGTGAAAAAGGGGAAGCCCCTCAATGAGGTAGATTGGTGCAGTGGCTGCAATCATGGGCTTGGGCATAGCAAGAACTGTGAAGGTGGTGCATGAATAGGCAGTGTTTTGTTCTGTTGTACATAAGGTCACTATGAGTTGGAGCCAACTAGACAGCACCTAACAACAACAACATATACTTTTGAGTGGAATTTCTGGATCGTGTGGTTACTCAATGTTTAACCATTTGAGAAACTGCCAGCCTATTTTCCAAGCAGCTGCATCATTTTATTTTCCCACAAGTAGAATATGAGGGTTCTAATTTCTGTGCATCCTCACCAACACTTGGATTCTCACCATCCCAGTGAGGGTAAAGTGATATTAGATCCTTTGCCCATTTTAAAATTAGTCTATTTGTCTTTTTATTATTGAGTTGTAATAGTTCTTTATATATTCTAGATACAAGTCTTGTACTACATGTATTATTTGGAAAAAAAATGATCACATTCTGTGGGACAAAATAGTCTTTTCATTTTCTTGATGGCTTCTTTGAAGCACAAAAGTTTTTAATTTTGATGATGTATAGTTTATCTTTTTTTTTTTTTTTTGTATTTTCTTTTGGTGCAATATCTAAGAAAGTATATTGCCTACTCTAAAGTCATGATAATTTATTCCTGTTTTCTTCTAAGTGTTTCATAGATTTTTTTTTTTCAGCTCTTGTACTTTGATTAACCTTGAGCTTTTTTTGTGTGTGTGGTATGAGGTAGAGTCCAAACTTCTTATTAGTATTATTTTGCATGTACATATTCAGTTGTCACAGCACCATTTGTTGAAAAGACTATTTTCCCTATTTAATTGTCTTGAAATTCTTGTCAAAAATCAATTGACTATAAATGTGAGCATTAATTTCAGAACCTTAAATTCTATTGCATGGACCTATATGTCCATACTTATGCTAGTACCACATTGTCTTGATTGCTATAACTTTGCAATAAATTTTGAGCTTTGTTCTCCTTTTTCAAGATTGTTTTGACTATTCTAAGTCTCTTGAATTTCCACAGGAATTTTAGTCAAAGAATTCTGTTAAGATTGTGTTGAATCTATACATTAATTTCAGGAGTATTGACATTTTAACAGTAGTAAATCTTCCAATCCATAAACATCAGATCCCATTCCATTTTTCCATTTATTTAGTTCTCTAATTTTTGTGAACAGGATTTATAGTTTTCAGTGTTTAAGTTTTATATTTCTTTTGTTAAATTTGTTCTTTTTGATGTTATTGTAAAACGACTTGTTTTCTTAATTTCCTTTTTGGTTTGCTCATTACTATTGTATAGATATGCAACTGATTTTTGTATATTTATTTTGTATCCTGCAGCTTAGTGGAACTTGTTTATTACTTCTAATTGTCTTCTTAATGGATTCCCTAGGATTTTCTATGTATTAAAGCATGTCATCTGCAAATAGAGAAAGTTTTGCTTCTTTTCCAATATGCATGCCTTTTATTTCATATTCTTGCCTAATTGCTCTGGTTAGAAGTTATGACTGCTTGAAGGAATATTATGGACCATGGTAACAAACCACATGTCCCTCTTAAGGTCTGTGCTCCTAAATGCCATCACTGGGCTGACCTATCATCCTGGGATGTACTGCCAAGCTCAAAGGGACAACAACTTAGGAACATGGGATAAGAGAAAAGTGAGAGGAAGAAGAAGTGAGAGGAGGAAGGGGAAAGAGGAGGAGGTAGTTGTAGGAGGAAAGAAGGAAAATGGCAGAGAAAACAAAGAAGTGGCTTTAGGGCAGAAGGTTATCTCTCTGAGCTCTCTATGTGGAAGTAGTGACAGAAGTGAAACTGCTGGGTTTTATTCACTGCCTCCCCACCACTAGGAAAGGCACACAAACACTTTCATTTATTTTATGTAAAGTTGAAGAACATCAAATTCCTCATGCAGAATGGACAGCTTTAGAGAAAATAGCATCAAGTTTGCAAATGATGTAACGTAAGGTTATACTATATAACCTTACATTATATAATATATAATTATATACATTATATCCTAGTTTTGAGAGTGGACCTGAAGTGACTGTGGGCAAGGCTCTTCTTTGGCTACTGGTGAAGAACTGGATGTCAATGAAGGGTAGCTGTGAACAGATAACCAAGGGGAGTGAATTCTAATCTAAACTGCCCTATTGTAAAAGCTGCTCTTCACCTAGGAGCAAAGACAGCAATGAGGGTTACTGATTTGTGATTAATTTGTTCAGTCTCTGGGTGACAGCACTTGTTTAAATTGGATAAACTGAGGGTACTTGGATCCAGACAAGCACTAGTATCTGAAAAAAGAAATTTTAATCTCCATAGGCTTTGGGATTATAAGTAAATATAATGTGACTTTTTAAAGAAAACTAATCAGAAAACATGCATGTCATAAGGCAAGCAGCACAGGCTGTGAACAGATACAATTTGGGAATAACAAAAGGCAAACAGGACCCTTAAGGAAATAGGCTGGCTTAGAATTATGAATCACTGAGCCCATTTCTTATAGTGATTAATGATGAATCACTGTTTTAACTTTGGATGAAATAATGGGCTGTATCTGAGGAGCTCTATTAATCATCATAAGAATTAGGCTTGAGCCAATTCATTACTGCAGGGTCGACATGTGCTGAACAGTTGAGCCAGATTTCAGGAAGGGGTGAACTTTAGGCAAAGGCTGGCTTAAAAGAATACCAATATTAGGGCTCTATTCTTGCCTGGATGGGTGGGGATTTATGAGTGGAGAATAGATCCTATTGTGCCATGGCTCCTCTGGACTCCTCCTCTAGAAACTTAACAAAACACCAACTACAAAGTCTTTTGTCTTTTTGATATTCAGGGTCATGATACAATAAATACCCAACATATATCATAAAATCTGATGCTTTCAGCTGCTTTTCACTTTGCATGTTTCATTTATTTAGAAAGTGATTAACAATCTACTGGGGTCCTTAGATTCCAGCAGGCATGAATGTGAGTAAATTTAGGGTATTGTTCATCTTTGAAGAGAAAAATCATCCTCACAAAATTTCTCCTTTTCTAAAAACTTCTCATTATAGATAATGAAAATGTGAGGTATGGACAGCAGAAGGAAGAAACCTGGTCCATACACACAAGAAGTCAAGCTGGAATCATCGTTTGTCCAACCTCAAAGATCTTGAGTTGAAAGGGGATTGAAAAGTTGTTTGACTGGATTTAAATCAATGTGCTTCAAAGGGAGACAGATAGAGTGTATGCCTCTCTTGCAGTGGCTGAAAGTGATGGGGATTCGAGGAAATTTCTTGTAGTCAATTCTAATAGATAAAGCTCACCACAGTTACAAAGGTGATATATTGCTATGTCTTAATGTTATTATTTCTAGAGATCATGAAGCATGTTCGAATAGTCATGTGGGGTCTTGGATTGGCCTATACAATGCAGATTATTTTTCCTTCAAATTAAAAACATCCAGAGTTTTTGAAGGGCGTCTGAATATTGGATCAGGATTTTAAAATACCTTTTATTTTAAAAGACTAATTATAGTAGATATTTGTTAAACATAGATTTTTTTTAAAAATATACTTCATCAGTGTTTATAGGAAGAAAAAGGTTGAATGAAATGTGGAACACAAACTTGAATCACTTAGATGTGCATAGTAGAACATAGTCACACACATACACACACACACACACAACTTCCCATAAACTTCTATTATTGAAATTTAATAGCTTCCTAACCGATGTCTCTAATTTCAGTTTCTTCCTTATTGACTTTGTCATATTTACCAGGGAGAACTACTTAAGTATACATTGGGTGTTATCGTTGCCTTACTTAAAACTCTAAGGAGGGAATCAACTCTTGCATCCTGGGCATTTTAGGGGTGGGAGTGGAGAATTGGGGCTGAGGGAGCAGTGTATAGTAAGGGAAATTGGAGCCCACTGATACATCAAGCATCTTCTATGCTTCAGTAAAGCCTCACACAGGTAAATCTTTAAAATGCTTGTAGGTACTGTAACTTGGAAACAGTAAATTCTTTCCAAGGCATGAATCATTGTATCTTAATATTCTAATCCTAATCCTTAATAATCCTAATCAGTGGATATTAAAATACAATTATTTTCATTCAGGCGTCCCTGAAAATGCTTTTGTTTTGTTTTGGTTTTACTTTAAAAAGGGATCATCATACTCCAAAAACTTAGGAATCAGCAACTATAGGAGGAAGTATGGCCCACATGTCCCATCACAACACAACTCAACACACAGGGCCCATGCAGCCCAGTCTTTTCTCTCACCCCACCTTGATATGTTCTGTTCCTTCTGCAGCTAGTAACCTGTAACCAGTTGCTATCAAATTGACTCTGATTCATGGCAACCCCATGTATCAAAGTACAAGTATCTCTATAAGGTTTTCAAGGGCTGATTTGTTGCAAATAGATTGGTAGACCTTTCTTCCAAGGTGCTGCTGGGTGGACTTGAACCTCTAATGTTTTGGTTAGTAGCCAAGTATTTGCACTACCCTAAGTTAGCAGCCAGTTGTAATTCCCACAGCAGAGTTGGGCCCTTCCTCCAGTGTGCTGTCTTAGCACTTCCGTATTCCTGTAAACAACATAGTTTTCATGTCATATTATTATCATTCATCTTTCTACCCCATTAGACCTTGAGCAGAATCCCTCACTGAATCCGTTCCTTTGCCGGTCCCCTAACCAAAGACGGGTGGGACACTTGGTTTTGAGTCAGATCCTACTTATAGCGACCCCTCCTTGGGTTTCCGAGATGGTATCACTAGGAAGTAGATTGCCCAACCATCCCAGACTCTCCTTAAAAATGACATTTTCCTGCCAAAAATCACTTAAAAGCATACTTGTTTTTGTGTTCCTGTATAAACAGAAGCCACTCTGTCTGGAAATATTACCTACAAATACTGTCAATACTTTGTAAGTTTAAACAAGCAAACAGAAAACAACCATGAGACCAAGGCCAGAAATCAAAAGTGGCAGGGGATGACAGCACATGGGTATCTCAAGCAAACAAACAAAAAATAACACAACATGTAAACACATGGAAGTCATTGCAAGGGGACTAGCTATCAATTTTAACAGCTAAATGGAAGATTTTCACAAAAGTTAAGGAGATGCAGCAGGAGAAAGAAAGCTTGATATTCAAAAGAATGTAGAGTGCAAGTTAATTCAAGTTCTGTAAGCCTAAACAGGAAAACAACACTGGGAACAGGAATTCAGAGTCAAGCTGGGAGTTGAGAAGCGAACAATAAGAGTAGGCAGATTAGAAACTAGGAAAATTAGCATTGAGCCTGGGCCTGCACTGGGTGCCACGCATGAAGGAGTTGCTGGCACATCCTCCCCTCTATGGGAAGATGGTAGGCATCTGAAGCTCTGGGCAACGTGACAAGCCACTCAGGTGCAGACAACTTGGATTGGCTGTGCTGAGACCTGCGAGAAGCCTGCATCTTGTTCCTCTGTACTCAGTGGAGAAATGCTGATTGAAATCTCAGTGTGTAAATGCCCAGGTACTGTGAAGTGCGTAGATAAGAATCAGAGCATCTCTGCTTTAAGGGGCTTACCATTACCAGGGGAAGAGACCAACCTCTTATCTCAGACAGAGTCCCTGGGTGATGCAAATGGTTAACATACTTGACAGCTAACCAAAAGTTTGTAGGCTCAAGTCTACCCAGAGGTACTCAAAATAAATGCCTAGCGTTCTACTTCTGAAAAATCAGTATTGAAAACCTTATGACACACATGATGTTGCCAACTTTTTTTTTTTTTTGTATTAGAGGCCATTTGAGTTTGAAAGAGTAAATGAACAAGTAGTGAATATAATGCCCAGTGCTCTGTGAAAGCCTGATTCAGGAGGGCTCAGACAATAAGATAAGGTGCCGGGTTTCAGAGACGGTGGTTTTGGAAGGATGTACCAAAGCAGGAGAAACTCCACATTCCAGATTGACTTTTCCTAATGAGTTTTGGACACATCTACCAGTTCTGTGTCCTCATTGCCATGACTGAGAATAAAATAAAAACCAGTAGGACAATTTGAAACCATAAAGGCTGGTCTTCAGATTAGAAAGAAAGATAAGCCCCCTATCTAAAGACCAGATAGAGTTCATGTCCAAAACATATTTTGTTGACAGACTGAACCCAGTGGTATTCTGTCAATGAGGACTAAACTGGAGATGGCAGATGGCTCTCTATGAAGACCAGTATTCCTTCCCTGTCATCTTTATCTCCCTGCTTCCCTGCTGCTTGTTGTTGTTGTTATGTGCCATGGAGTTTGACCCAACTCATAGCGACCCCTCTTTGGGTTTCTGAGGCAGTATCAGTATGGAAGTAGATTGCCCAACCTTCCTTCTGAGGAGTGGCTAGTGGGTTTGAACCACCAGCCTTCTGGTTAGCAGTCAAGTGCCTTAGGCACTGTTACCAGAGCTCTATTAGGCACGGGAATGTTGTTTGCTGAATTGAACTGAATATTATTTGACCTGCTTTAAAAATATTTCCCCAATTCTTTGCAGTTTTCAGAGATCAAGTTATTGGCTTTCCATTAGATTGTGTGCTTGTCTATTTAAAATGAATAAATTAGCCCCACGTCAGAGGAGAAGTATTTAAGGAGATACTTTTTTTTTTAGGAGCTCTGGTAGCACAGTGCCCAGGGTGGCTATGAGTTAGAATCTACTCGACGGCAGTGAGTTTGGTTTTCTTTTTTCTTTAGTGGGACAAGCCAGCCCCACTGAGTCCAAGGGCCTCCAAATGTTTCTGTTTCAGCTTAGCATTTAAATTGCTCACCTCTGTTGAGTCTAAGTCACATTACCTTAAGGAGAAAAACAGCCCTTCTTGCAAGGAAAAGGGCCATTTAATCAGAAAGGTGCCTACTTTAAGGGAAAGGGGTGAGGAGGGATATTTCCCAACCCTTTTAAGGTTCACATGAGTTATTATTGACTTGGGATCTCTCACTGTTGACTATGCCCAAGCTTGTGGAACTGGTATGATGTGGGAAATAGTGACTTGTTGGTCCCATCCTAGGGGGCTGGTGGAGGCTACTGTGTCATCTGGTGGATGGTCATGTTTGGTACCACATTCTACTTTTTCCAATGATTTCTGTGTTACTGTCCATTTTCCACATAAGGATAATACTGTGGTGCGATGGATCACTTTTAATACAGATTCTTTTGCTGTGTTTCCCTTGTCATTCTTGTTAGGTGCTGTAGAGTCAGTACCCTTTGTACAACAGAATGAAACACTGCCCAGTCTTGTGTCATCCTCACAATCATTACTACTTTGTGGCAGCCACTGTGTCAATTCATCTCATTGATGCTTTTGTCTTTTTTTCTGACCCTCTACTTTGCCAAGGATGATGTCCTTCTTCATGGACTGTTCTCTCCTGATAATATGTTCAAGGTACATGAGACAAAGTCTCACCATCCTCCCTTCTAAGGACAGTTCTGGTTATACTTCTTCTAAGACAAATTGATTTGTTTTTCTGGCACTCCATGGTATAGTCAGTATTATTTATTTATTTATGCCAACATCATAATACAAAGGCATCAATTCTTCTTCAATTTTCTTTATTCATTGTCCAGCTTTCTCATTGGATCAGGTATATCTTAGTCTTCAAAGTGACACCTTAGTCTGCAAAGTGACATATTTCCTTTTTAACACTTTAAAGAGGTCTTTTGCAGTAAATTTGCTCAATGCAATATGATGATTTTATTTCTTGACTAATGCTTCCATGGGCATTGATTGTGGATCCAAGTAAAATGAAATCGTTGACAATTTCAATCTTTTCTCCATTTGTCATTATTATTGGTTCAATTTTGAGGATTTTTGTTTTCTCTATGGTAAAGTGTAATCCATACTTAAGGCTGTAATCTTTTTTCTTCATCAGTAAGAGCTTCAAAACCTCTTCACTTCGAGCAAGCAAGGTTTTGTCATCTACATAATACAAGTTCTTAATGAGTCTTCCTCCAATCTTGAAGTCATGTTCTTCTTCATATAGTCTAGCTCCTCAGATTATTTGCTCAGTATACAGATTGAGTAAGTATGGTGAAAGGACACAACCCTGATGCACACTTTTCCTGATTTTAAACCACACAGTATCTCCTTGTTCTGTTTGACTGATTGCCTGTTTTGCTACCTACAAGTTCTGTATGGGCACAATTAAGTGTTCTGAAATTCCCATTCTTTGCAATATTTTCCATAATTTATTATGATCCATATGGTGTAATTCCATTGCATAGTCAATAAGACACAGATAAACATACCTTTTGTATTCAGTTGATGGTCTGTTCCACAGTCAGCATTTGGCTTAGTTCTGACTGATGATGTTGAACTTATCCATAGTCTCTTTCCACAGATGTTGTTGCTGTTGTTTTGTGCCATCGAGTTGGCCCCGACTCATAGAAACCCCTCCTTGGGTTTCTGAGGCAGTATCACTATGAAAGTAGATTGCCTAACCTTCCTCCCAAGGAGTGGCTGGTGGGTTTGAACTGCTAGCCTTCTAGTTAGCAGTCAAGTGCCTTAAGCACTATGCTACCAGAGCTCCTTTCCACAGATGTAGTCAAGTTGATTCCTGTATATTCTATCCAGCAAGGCCCATATGTATAGTTTCCATTTATTTTGTTGAAAAAATATATTTGCAATGAATAAATCATTGGTCTTGCAAAATTTCTATCATGCTATCTCCAGTGTCATTTCTTTCACCAAGGCCATTATTTTTTCAACTACTGATCTTTCCAACTCTTACATTATAACCACCAGTAGTTACCAATGCATTTTAATTGCATATTTAATCAATTTCATACTGGAGAAGTTGATAAAAACTTTCTTTTTATCTTTGGCATTAATGATATTGTAACTCCTACCAAATGTCTGGGTGTGACTATAGAAATGAGGTTCTTTGGTATACCACAGAGATGGATAGCTTGCTAATAATGCAAATAAGGTGCATGGCACCCTTGTAGGGGTGCAGCCATGCCAATAATATATATGGATCCTTAAGGAGGGGTTTGGTAGGGTTTTCCATGCCACTATGCTTAAAATGAGCCATCCCAGAGGAGACCAAGGAGTGCCTCACTTCCACCAAGAAGAAGAGATGGGAAGGGAATACTTCCTGTGAACCCAAAGTCCCTGTGCTGAGAACCTCCAAGATCTAGAGCTGTAACATCAGAGATGGCATAAGATGGGAGCAGCAGCAGCAAGTGCAGCAGAGAAATGATAGCCACAGAACCAGGAGATTGACAGGAGGTAGCGCTGTGGGCTTTTCAGTTCACAGAGTGAGAGCTGAGCATTTTCAGGCAGGTTGCTTGTTGTCAGAATGGGGTACTTCCAGGCACTTGTCAACAGAGCTAAACTTGCTGATTCACAGAGCTAGAGAGCTGAAAGCGTTCAGGCCTACACTTACTGGTGGAGTGGGGTGCCTCTGGGCACTTAGCAGTTGTTCTAAAGAGCTTGGTAACACTTGCCTGAGTAGGGCAGAGGCTGGATCAGCTCAAGAGGGTTAAGGGGCTGATGGGCCGAGTGGCTGAGGGGCTGAGAGGCTGAGGGTCCAGGAGAAGTCTGCCTGTGGATACAGCTGAGAAGCTGTCCTGACTGTAAAATTGGATCCTGAGTTATTACTAACACTGAATTTTAACATGTTATTTCCCTAATAAATCCCATAATCTCAAGCATTGTCTTTGACTTGTGTGTGGCCATTCCTGTAAGTTATCAAACCCCATAGAGAAGTAGAGAGTGCAATGGAAGGATGGCTGGTGTTAGAAATCATAAAAAAAAAAAAAAAAAAAAAAAAAAAAAAAACCAGTTTGGAGAGAGGAGTTATGTCTGATTTCTGCTTCATAGTAATTGGCCTTGGGCTGATGCTAATGGTGATTCTCTTTCCCACTCGTGAAGTTAGAGGAAGGTCAGATGCCTCTGTCACACCATTTTTACAACTTTCAAATAATTGTTTGAAAGTCTAAAGGAGATAATTTTCAGAAAGAAGCCTGGCAATGGTAAGTTATTGGAGTAAATGTTGTTGGTTAGAAGGTTCAGACTTTTTAGCAAATAAATGTACAGAAAATTCAGTTAAGAAAAATTTCAGCTAAACAAATTTCAGCTGAACAGTTATAATTATAATATAATATGTAACATTAATATATAAAATATGTTAAAAAACCAAAACCAAACTCATTGCCGTTGAGTCGCATCCAACTCATAGCGACCCCTCCTTGGGTTTCTGAGGCAGTATCACTACGGAAGTAGATTGCCCAGTCTTCCTTCAGAGAAGTGGCACTATACCTCCAGAGCTCCTATAAAATATGATATGATGGAAGGCTGGGCAATCTACTTCCGTAGTGATAACACCTTGGAAACCCAAGGAGAGGTCGCTATGAATCAAGTCTGACTCGATGGCAAACAACAACAACAACATATAATATATAAGAAGCCATAACGGCACAGTAGTTAACGAGCTAGGCCGCTAACAAAAACGTTGAACCCACTAGCTGCTCCACAGGTGAGGGGTGAGGCAGTCTGCTTCTGTAAAGATTTATAGCTTTGGAAACCCTATGGGACAGTTCTACTCTATCCTATAGTGTTGCTGTGTGTCAGAATCAGCTGTAGGTTATTTAATGTGCAATATAATAAATATAAATATGTATGTAAATAATTTAGTATAAATATTGCCTATGACATAATTATACTAAAAATTATTTGTTGTTCATCTGAAATTCAAATTTAAGTAGCAACACTAGGCCCCCATCACCTTCACTGGCACAGCCCCCTCCCAAATGCTATGAGTGTTGGCTGCTAATGGACCATGGCTACTCCTTTCTCTTGAGGCCTTGGCTGAATGGTAACCACCCACCACCAATGAAGGCAGTCTGTGTCCCTGATTAACTGGCAGGGAACACAAAATTCCAGTTCCTTTTCATCAAAGAGGAACCAACCCCACGTATAGTTTGTGCTAGAGCTGCCTAAGTGACCAGCCTATATCAGACTCTTTTCAAAAGATTTAGGACAGAGATAAATAAGAGTGAGTCTAAAGGGTTTGAAATTTGAAAGAATATTAGAACTTGCTTGAACCTTAGACCACAAAGCCCTCAGAATTGGCAAAGCTCAAAATTTGCAGTTTGACTGATGTGGGCTTGGATCTTCATGCCACTAGCAGATGACATTGAACTCACCCCTGTGAGTATCTATTTTTTAATCTGTAAAATGGGGATAATCATAGCAACCTTCAAATAAGTGGTAACTGAATAAGCTATTTCTGTGGGAATCTTTGGGAGGATTTGGGCAAAAGCAGTTATATTAGATATACAGATGTAGAGAACAGTGCAATTTGGGAAATATTTCCCCCCTCTTTACATAGACTGCTGTGCTGCTTTGGCACCCCTAGATTTAGTAGGTTTGGGAGTAGGGGAGACAGCTCCCACAACGGCTGCCACCCGCAGGGGCTGTCCCAAGGCACTCTCAAGTAAGAAGTCACGCTAGCGTACAGCAAGGTGGATATTCCCAGGTGGCTAGGCTGACACTTTGGTCCGTGAGCACATGTGAACATCTCTGGGGACTTCTAGGAACACATGGGGGCAGTGGAATTATGCAGGGGCTAGAGTGGTTTGTGGGCACTAGAACAAGGACAGACTACTTGAGTCAAAGTTGTAAAAGTGACCTTGTTTATATCCACCAACTGCTGAGTCCTGGGTGATATCCATGTTAAACAAACAAATTGCTTTGAGTGATGCAGACAAGTTAAGCAACACTAACAGCAAAGTGAATGAGGCAATTTTTAAGCAGACTTTAACTTGCTAATTCAATCTTTCAAAAAAGCAGCGTTATCCGGAAGTCAGACCTGCCCTTACTTTACTCCACCTATGCAAAAGAGGTGTAGGTCCAAAATACAAGTTGGCCTTAGGAAATTTTTCAAGAAAACAAGTTCTAGAGTCACTGCATGGTTCAGCAGCCATGCGATATAGCATCACCTGGAAGGGAGGTGCTAGTGCATGACACCTGCATTGTACCCAGCTCCACCCCTACTGCTACAGGTCCCAGCACATGTGATGACCGTCCCCAGATAATGGGTGAAGGCTGTGGAATTCCCAGTGAATTTAATTTCACAAGACAAGAATGTAGGTGGTCTCACAGTTTCCAGAGCATGGGAGTACAAGGGAATATAAGATCAGAGTGTGGGCTACGTTAATGCTTTTGAAGGAAGAATAGGGTTCATGCCTCTCTTCTAGCTTCTAGCTTCTAGCTCCAGGCATTCCTTGGCTTGTAGCTACAGTGTCACATAGTGTCATTCCTCTGTTTCTCTATTTCCGTGTTTCTCTCTCTCTCTCTCTCTCTTTTTTGTTTTTAAAACAAAACAAAACAAAACACCAGTCCTATAGGATTGAGGGGAACTCTAGTAATATAGTGCCTAAGGCACTTGACTGTTAACCAGAAGGCTGGTGGTTCAAACCCACCATCCACTCCTCAGAAGGAAGGTTGGGCAATCTACTTCCATAGTGATACCACCTTGGAAACCTAAGGAGGGGTTGCTATGAGTTGGGTCTGACTCGACGGCACATAACAACAACAACATGGGACTGAGGGAATTGATGGTGCAGTGGTGGAATTTCCACCTTCCATGCAGGAGACCGAGGTTTGATTTCCAGCCAATGGATGTCATGTGCAGCCAACATTTGTCTGCCCATGGAGGCTTGCATATTGCTATGATGCTGAGAAGGTAGCTTTCAGTAGAGCTTCTAGACTAAGGCAGACGAGGAAGAAAGAAATGAGGATATATTTCCCAAAATCAGTCAATGAAAACTATGAATCACAACAATCTGATTCTGCAACTGATTATGGGGATGGTGCAGGACTGGGCAGTGTGTTTCCATTGTGTTTGGGGTTGCTAGGAATTGGGGATGACAGCTACAACAACAATGTATTGAATTAGGATCCACCCTACTCCAGTATGACCTCGTGTTAACTTGACTGATACACGTACAGGAGTTAGGACTTTAATGTATCTTTCTTAGGGACACAGTTTAATCCATAACAGGCTCTTTCCAATGTCAGAGGTAATTTATTCTATAACTTTCATGAAAACAGTTTGACATCCTGAAAAGAAACTAAAGAGGCGCTGAGATCTCTGCTTTCTAAAGACCCACTCACATAACTTGTTCTTTACACCAGGAATTACTGAAATTGTTCTGTAAGGCTCAGTAGTAACTGCTTTAAGCTTTGTGGGCCATACAGTCTCTGGAAGAACTCAGCTCTGCACTGTGGTTTGGAAGCCACTGTAGGTGATAATGTAAATGTTGAGTATGTCCATGTTCCAGAAGAACTTTACTTATGGACACTGGAATTTGAATGTCATATAATTTTCATGTGTTATGAAGTACTATTCTTCTTGTGTTTCTTTTCAATCATTTCAAAATGCAAAGCTTACAGGCTATACAAAAACAGGTGGTAGGCCCTAGTCTGCTGGTCCTGCTTTCCCCACACAAAAGACTTACCTGCGTTATGAGCTAGAACATAGCCTCTGGCAGGACTAACCCCAGCCACAGATAAAATTAAATAGCAACAGAGCTTGATGTGAATTCAGTCAAGCGCCATCCATATCAAGCTGCCCAGAAAGTCCTCCAAATACTGAGCGAGCTGGGCCTTTTTGGGATGTCAGAGTAGGACAATAAGATGCATCACACAATGGCTTCGGCAGAACCACAGGCAGTGAAAGACCAGAGTCCTAAATAAAGGCACTCTTGCAGGTAAAGGGACAAAAGAAAAATAGACAATAACTCTTAAGTAGTTTTTTGTACTTGTAAGTCTGGTAAGTTACATTTCTTCTTCTTTTAACAAGGTGTTGACACTATATCTTACTACATAGTTATGAGGTTACCAAAATGATTGCCGAGGAGACATATATTTACCAAGTATTCCAGAAAGGTAAAAAAAAAAAAAAAAAAAAAGAAGATATGCAATATCTTATAGACATCAATGTTGTTGTTGTTATGTACCGCCAAGTCAGGCCCAACTCATAGTGACCCCTCCTTGGGTTTCTGAGGCAGTATCACTATGGTAGTATATTACCCCATCTTCCTTCTGAGTGGCTGGTGGGTTTGAACACCAGCCTTCTGGTTAGCAGTCAAGTGCCTTAGGCACTATGCTACCAGAGCTCCCACAGACATCAATAGGAAGTAGAAAAAAAAAAATCTTTTTTTCGTAGTCCTCTCAAACCTCACAATTCATACTTCATATCTGTACTTTCTAAGTATTCATGTCACTGAATAGCACATATACTTCTTTATCAAAAAATGAAAACAAAAAGCTTCCAGGAGCTCCATGTTAGTACATATGAGACAGCATCAGGAGGTGTAACAGAGTTCTTTAAGCTCTTAAACATATCAGATATTTTTCTGTGTTGCATTTTCAACCTTCATTGAAGATATAAAAAAGCTCACACTGGTAAATTACAAAAACATTATATAATTTTTTCCATTATATTCCCTTTGAAACTGCCGATTTTAGAGGAGAAATTAAAGCATAGTGGTTAAGGGTGCCAGCTTTGGCATTAGAGAGCCCTGGGTTCTCAATGCCGTTCTGCTCCTTACTTCTGTATGACTTTGGACAAACTTACTCTAAGCCATGGTGTTCTTACTGTCATGTGGGGCTGATAATAGTTATCCTCTCATCACCCTTGTGAAACTAAATGAGATACTATATGCAAAATATTTAGTATGGTATCTGTCACATAATAAGGGTTCAAAATGCAGCTTTTATTATTACAACTAGTAAACTTAAATGTGTGTGTGGGTTTATTGGAATATGTGCCAAGGAGAATCATTGAAACAAGTATGTCTTGTGGCACTCACAGATACATATAGAAACAAACATCTGGGGAATAAAACTACCATATATACTTTGTAATTATGTCTCAGTGTATTGGGTGTTTGAAGAAGAATGAAAACCTGAGCGAACAGATACTGTGGCCTGTGAATTCAAAGGAAGATGCTGAACATGGCAAGTATGTTCTTTGCTGAGTGACAAGGCAAAGTAGCCACAAAAGCATCATGACAAATCCTAACAGAAAACACCCCCACCCACACACAGACGTTAATGCAGTTGACCGTGCATTTTGTGGCTTAAACTTCCTTAAGGTACAACAAAATAGAAATCCTTTAAAGGTTCATAAAGAATAAAAAGATGCACAAACATGTGCACAATTTTTTATTGGACCTCACCTGTCTGTCATTTTGTTGTACTGTGGTGGCTTGTGTGTTCTAAGATGCTGGAAGCTAGGCCACTGGTATTTCAAATGCCAGCAGAGTGACCTATGTTGGACAGGTATCAGCAATGCTTCCAGACTAAGACAGATTAGGAAGAAAGGCCTGTTGATCTACTTGTGAAAATGAGTCAACGAAAACCCTATCAGTTCCAGCAGATTATTGTTCGAATAGCTTGCTTTGGCCACACCATCAGAAGGGATCCATAGTTGGAAGAGAATGCTATGTATTGAATTGTATCCCTGAAAAATATGTGTTGTATATCCTAACCTTATCCCTGTATTTATAATCCCATTTAGGAATGAGTTTTCTTTGTTATGTTAAGAGACCATATCAGTGTAAAACCTAAACCAAACCAAGCTCACTGCTATTGAGCCAGTTCTGACTCAAAACGACCCCCACTGTGCTTCTGAGGCAGTAAATCTTTCCTGAAGTAGATTGTCCCATCTTCCTTCCATGGAGTGAGTGGCTGGTGGGTTTGAACCACCAACCTTCTGGTTATCAGTCAAATGCCTTAGGCACTAAACCACAGAGCTCAGGGTGTGTTTTAAACTAATTCCCTTTGAGATATATAAAAAAAAAAACAGATTAGGCATGGAGGAGAAAGCAGAGATGGGGGAGTAGAAATACCAAACCACATGAAAATTGCCCAGGACCAGAAGCTCAAAGAGACAAGACCTTCCACTAGAGCTGGCAGAGAGAGAAAGCCTTCTCCTGCAGCAGGTATCTGAATTTGGACTTCTAGCCTCTGAAACTGTGTAAAAGTAAATTTTGGTTTGTTAAAGCAAACTATTTGTATTTCTGTTACAGCAGCACTGGATAACTAGATAACTAAGATGAAGCAGAGGTCCAATAAGGCCACAGCAAACTCTTAGTGAGATGGATTAGCACAGTAACCACCAGGATGGACTTGAATATACTGGTGATCATGAGGACGAGGCAGGACTGGGTCACGTTTCATTTGGCAGTACATAAGGTCACCATAAGTTAGAGTAGACTTGACAGCATCTGTCTGTCTGTCTGTCTGTTTATCTAATTATATTAGAAGTGTTGCCTTCCAGAAGAAAAGAATTCAAGTAAAATAATGACACTGACATACAATAGTGAATCAACATAGTGAAAGGTAATGAAGCAGAACTAGTTGAGGCATTAAAGTATCTGTAAGTGAAAAAAACACTTGGTGAAACTCTCTTCCAGATTCAATGACAAAACCCTCTAAAGAGCCTAAAGCCACTTTCTTCAGCAAGAGCTGTATCTGTATCAATGTATTGCTGGCAGATATGACTTATAAAAATGATCCAGATAATATGAGCTGATTTGGTTTCTGTAAAGCTCTATCTGCTCATAAGCACAGGGCAAAGCCAGGAGGAAGACTATTATAAAGGTACTGTAGGGTTTTATGGAGAGCTGTTGCTGCTGCAAACCCTTTGGATGTAGGACTCCACCATAGCAATATGAGTGATGTTTTCATCCCCCCCTGGCTGCAGCAGGTACTACATTAGTACCTTACTTGAGTTCCTTTAATTGTTGCAAAATTCAGATTATTTCCAGGTATTCAGGACAAGAATGGGGTTTGCCAGGGATTCTGTCAAACACTTTTTTTTTTTTTTTTTCCTGGCAACCTGGTGGAAACCTAGAGGCATGTCTTTTGGTTCCTCTTCCTTCTTGCTAAACCTTATTTATTGATTTCCTACAGCATGTTAAAGACATCAACCTATATGAAGAAAACAACAACAACAAATAGCAAACCAAGAGATGAAAGAACACATAAAAGTGTGGAGAAGTTTGTCCTTTGAATTTTCAAAAGGTTACAAAAGTGGTAAAAACTTAAGCACCAGAACCAAAAAACAAACTCACTGCCGTCGAGTTGAATCTGATTCACAGCGACCCCTCCTTGGGTTTCCAAGGCTGTATCTCTACGGAAGTAGATTGCCCAACCTTCCTTCCAAGAGGTGGCTGGTGGGTTTGAACTGCCAGTCTTCTGGTTAGCAGAAAAACGCCTTAGTCACTACGCCACCAGAGCTCCTTAAGGACCAGAGGAGGCTGAAATTGTCAATTGGATAGTTTAGAGAAGGAATCTGATTGGATTCCATTTCCTGAGGCCAAGATCTTTTTTGTCCAGCTTCAACCCTTTCCAGATCCTTTTCTGAAAAAGAAGACTCTTGGCACAGAAAATGTAACATTCTGTGTTCAGTGTTAATATTTGTCGTTCTTTTGGTTTTTTAATTTTTGCTTGCCTTTCATAAACCGATAAAAACAAAAAAGATATGCAATGCCATTAAGAGTTTGGTAGTTTGTACCTCCCTCATTTGGAAATGTTAAAAACATTTGAATGTAAATTCAGTCTGTAACTTTGCAACTATTTTTAAGTCACTTTCCTGATTTAGAGTAAAAGTCACCTTGATTTTCGATCAAAAAAAAAGTGATAACAAATGCATTTTTATACTATTAAACCAAAGAACAATATGAGCAAAGCTAAAAAGCATTTGTAGAAAACATATTTCAAATCACCTCCCAAATTTCCATTTTTACCAAGAAAGATTTGGAGAAAAGTTTTAAAGTCTTAAAACATCTATGGCTTCAAAAAGATCAGAAACATTTATCCCTTTCTTCATTACGTTTAACAGGAAGCTTTGCTTCAAAAAATCAGGGAAGAGATCTGAAAGACTGGTGAAACCTTTGAGACTATGGCCTCGAGTCACCCTTTGGGCCTGGAATTGAACTCACTACCATGGCTTAACTCTCAGCCACACAGGTATACAGCACAGACAGGCACATGAACTGAACACCTACACCAGATGAACTCCTTAGAACAATCAACCATGGGAGATCGGAAGGGCAGCATTTGCACAGGGAGAAAGATAGGGAGTCAGGAATGCATAGGCAATTAGGACATAGAGAAAGAATAACCACAGGGAGGAAGTGAGAGTTGAGATATTACACTGTGGGGAATGTAACCAGTGTCACTAAACAAAATATGTATGAATTGTTGAATGTAAGAGAAATCTGCTTTGTAACATTTCACCCAAAGCACAGTAAAAGGTTAAAAAAAAAATGGGGAAGACTATCCTATGTTAATTTGAGTCATTTATTATCCTTTATTCAAGGAGCTCTGGTGGTGTAGTTGTTAAGGCATTTGGTTGCTAATCAAAAGTTTGGTGGTTCAAACCCTCCAGCTGCTCCATGGAAGAAAGATTAGGCAGTCTCCTTTCATAAAGATTTATAGCCTTGGAAACCCAAAGGAGGCTGCTGAATCAAAATTGACTTGATGGCAGTGAGATTTTTTGTTTATTATCCTTTTGATAAATTTCAAATCAATAGTATTCATGGTCTAAACCATGTAGAGGAAGAGTGCAGCTCCTGTAGCATAAACAACCACTGATCATTAGGCCAGGGTTGGTTCTACACTGGCTTCACATGGTGTGTTTACACTGTGTTTCTTTCTTTTCCTTTAACACCAAACACATAAAAAGAAAAAGACTTTAGTTTGATTTTTTTCTTTTTAAGGCATTTTATTGAAATATAATTTATATGCAGTGAAATACAAAAAACTAAAGGGACATGGTCAATGCATTTTTGTTTTGTTTTGTTTTTGCAGTGTTCTCTCCCTGCCCTCCCACCTCTGGCAACCAACAAAGAAAGTTTCCCTCCATATATAAATCTTTCCTTGACCCTCCACAGCAACAAACTAATACTATATTTTTCCTTCTGTGATTGACTTATTTCACTCAGCATAATGTCCTCTAAGTTCATCCATGTTATGCAGTGTTTTGCAGACTCTACATTATTCTTTAGTGCTGCATAGCATTCCACTGTGTGTAGGTACAATAGTTTGTTCATCCACTCTTCCATTGATGGGCACATAGGTTGTTTCCATCTTTTTGCTATTGTAATAGTGCTGCAATGAACATGGGTGTGCATATATCTGTTGCTCTCCTGGCTCTCACTTCTCTAGGATATATACCTAGTAATAGGATTGCTGGGTCAAATGGTATCTCCAATTTCAGCTTTCTAAGGAATTATCTTAATTTCTGCTTTTCTGGAAATGTCCTAATTTCACCATCATATTTGAGGAACAGTTTTGCTGGCTACAAAATTCTTGGTTGGAATTTTTTCTCTTTCAGGGTTTTATCTATATCATCCCATTGTCTTCTTGCCTGTATGGTTTCTGTCGAGAAATCTGAGCTTAGTCTTATTGGTTGCCTCTTGTACACAACTTTTTGTTTTTCCTGTGCTGCTTTCAGGATTCTTTCTTTGTCTTTTGGTTTTGGTGAGTTTGATGATGGCATGTCTTGGTGATTTTCTTTTGGGGTATATACTGTTTGGGGTTCATTGGACTTCTTGAATGGATATATCCCCATCTTTCATTGTACCAGGGAAATTCTCTTCCAACAAATCTTCCACAGTTTTTTCTGTGGTTTTATTAGTCTCTTCCTGTTCTGGAATTCCGATTACATATAGGTTATTACTTTTGATGGTATCCCACATGAACCTTAGGCTTTCTTCATTTTGTTTTGATCTTTTTTTCTGATTGATCACTTTCTAAAGAAGTATTGAGGTATTTGCCTTCTATCTCACTAATTCTGTCTTCCATTGATTCAATTCTACTCCTTTGATCATTCAATGTCTTATCTATTTCTGAAAAATTAGTATTAATCTTCTGGATTTCTATGTGTAGATTTTGTATCATTTCTAATTTTTCATTTATTTTGTCATTTTGTTCTTGTATTGTCTTTCAAAATTGTTCTAGGGTTTTCTCTGTTTTCCTCAATTTTATCAGTGTTTTCCTTAATCTACCTCTCAATTCACTGAAGATACCTAAATATAATTCTTTTGCATTTCTTATCAGGGAGCTCCAATGCTGCTTCTTCCTCAGGGATGTGTTTTGGGTCTGTACCTGCTCCCTTGTTTCTCCTGCTTTATCTTGCTTCTTTCTGTGCACTGTGATGTTCTATTGTCTCTGAGGCATTGTGAATTTTTGTGTTTATATTTAATTGTTGATTGTATGTTGGAGTGACTTGCCCATGATTTTCATTTTCTTTATTTTGTTTGTATGTTATCTATGTAAGCAGGGTACTGTGCTGTGCTCCTGTATTCTCTAGTTGGCAGCCCTTATACACTCACCACATGTCTCCTTTCCCATTGTCAGCCTCCTGTATGTCCCTGCCATCCTTGGAAAACAGCCTATTCTTAGATCCCTGGAATCTGAATGAGAATGTTCTCACTTTAAATATCCAAAATGGCCACCTCTTGTAAACATTCAAAATGCTTGTGCCCTCGGTCACTTTAGATATCCAAAATGGTCACTGCTTGTAAACATTCAAAATGGCTGCACCCTTAGTCACTTTAAATAACTAAAATGGCCACCACTTGTAAACAATCAAAATGGCTCTCTGGACAGCACAAAGTCCACAGCTCAGGTTGTCTCCCTCCTTGCTGTTTCCCTTCCTAGTCATAGGCCACCAGTGCATTCTTCCCTGTAGCCCTTGGTGACCAGGGCTGATCTTTAAGTCAATTCTCAGGTCCCAACACCACTTGGAAATATTCAGGCTGTGTTCCCGTCAGAGTAGTTGGCAGTCCACTGCTCAGACTGTTTTCATACTCTCTGTTTTCATTCAGGTTTTTCCACTAGTTGGTGCCTATCCACTTCTACATCCTTCCTTTCAAAGCTCAGGGCTCGAGGATTATCTTCTGTGTCTCTGTCAATTGGTTTCCTTTTTCTTTGTTGAAGAGGGTCTGTGCAGCTTGTCAGCCTATTCCTCCATCTTACCAGAAGTCCCTATTATTGCTTCTAGTTTGATTCTTAAAGAGGGTTTTAAATATGTTTTGTATTTACACACAAGAAAAACAGAGACACAAAAGAATTTTACTTTCAAAGCACAAAATTACCCAGAAACCACAGCTATGGGCATATCCAAAGTAAAATTAGCTTACAAGATTGTAAACAGGGAACCAGAGACATCAATTGGCAAGTGAGGACAACTACAAACAAAAAGAGGGAAAAGACTGTGTAGTTACAGAACTTCTAAATGGTGAGGAAGTTAAGAGAGTTGCAAGATAGAACGGACTGTTCTAAACTCGGCGAGAAAATTATAAATCATAGGGTAACCTCAAAGAAAAATGATAAACCTTTTACAATAAAAAAGAGGACAAGTACAAATATTCAGCATATTCTAAAACAACAGCAACAAAGGAAATTATAACATGACTCATAAACATAATGAGCTCAAAGCATAAAATTATCTGTCTTAAAAAAAAAAAAGGAAAAAGAAATGAATGAAACCCAAACCAAAGCAAACCCACTGCCACTGAGTCAATTCCAACTCATAGTGATACCATTGGATTTCCAAGGTGGTAAATCTTTATGGAAGTAGATTATCCAGTCTTGCTTCCATGGAGTGGCTGGTGTGTTTGAGCCATCAACCTTCTGGTTAGCAGTCAGATGTCTTAGTAATTATGCTATTAGAGCTCCTCAATGAATGAGAATCAAACCTTAAAATAAGTCATTGAAACTTCAGTAAAATGTCCATGTGTTTAGTAATGAGTAGGATCACTGTTCCTTTGTGGTCATAATTTCACATTTGAACTTATGCAAAGGAACACTATATAATTCAAAATCACTAAGTGAGTTTTAAACTAATGATTAGAATTAAAACATCAAATAAATAACCACCCAACATTTTGGATATCTTAAAAGATATGCAAAGTACTTCATATGGGATTCCAGGATTAGTTACAAATTGTTCCCTGGCATAGGATGAATTCTTACCAAAGTTGTCACTTTTTTGACTTAGCTTAATTGTATTTCTTTCTATTAAGGCTGTTTTGTGCATGTTTAGACAAGACCTTCATTTTTTTTATAAATGGAGCATGCTATTGTCATCACATTTAATCAAAATGTTTTATTTTTAAAAGCTCCTTTATTTTGGTCTTTTTCTAGTCAAGCTTGTCTACATTCTCCAAGATATTAAACTGCTACATATTATTATTGTCCCTTTAGAGTCTTTTAATAAAAGCTCTGAATGCTGGCCCTTACTCACTTGTGACCTTATGGATGTCGCTTATTACTGCCCAGCCACAAATTCCCCATCTGCTACAGGGCCAGGCGTTCATCCACTCATTCCTTAAAAGTTATGGAAGTCTACCAGAAGGGTGTAGGATATATGAAAACAAATATATTGGGCATTCTGTGTCCTCATGAGTTACACCATCTGATGTACCATCAGAGCTCCTTAGATAGAAGGAAACCCACTGCCACTGGGTTTCTATCAGAGCTCCTTAGATAGATAGGTATGTAGGTAGGTAGATAGATAAATAGACATAGCTGCTGTATAGTTGACCCTGAGTCATGGCAACCTTATGTTTGACAGAACAAAGTGTTGCCTGGTCCTGCATCATCCTCATGATCACTGGTATGTCTGGCTTCATCTTTACAGCTATTGTGCCAAACCATCTCACCCAGGGTTTCCTTCACTGTCTTGGTTCTCTAATGCTGCTGTAATTGGAATTCTACTAGTGGATGGCTTTAACAAATAAGAATTCATTCTTTTACAGTTAGGAGGCTAGAAGTCTGAATTTAGAGAGTCAGCTTTAGGGGCTGGGTGATGGTTCCTCGATTTGGGGTTCGGGTCTGCCTCTTCTTCCAGGCCCACTGGAGCTGGAGGCTATTTCTGATTGGCTACTGAGGCTGATGAATCCAGGATTGGCAGGTAAAATGGCGCAATCTCAAGATAAGCAGTCAACTTGACAAGCCATTTGTTCAAGCCCAGGAACAGGCTCAAGATCAGCAAGCAACAAGGGCCAACTGTGCCAAAAAGCTAGAGAGCTTCCTCAAAGCTTCTCCATATATACTGGAAGCAGGCCACACCCCGAAGGCAGCTACTTGGCTACTCTAGCAGATTCTACCTTGGAGGTCATTATAATCTCATCATGGGAATAACTACTTCCAGCTGTCAAACACTCAAAACCATGACCCAGGCAAGTTAACACACAACCTTAACTACCACACTCACCCTTGCTGGCCCTCTGCTCCACTAAACATGATGCCCTCCTCAGCAATTGATCCCTTCTCATGTCCAAAGCAAATGAGTTGGATAATGTTCTATTGTGATCCATATGGTTTTCAGTGGTTAATTCTTAGAAGTAGATCCCAGGTCTTTTTTTCCTAGAATCTCTTAGTTTGGAAGCTCTGCTGAAACCTGTCCACTATGGACGACTCTGCTGGTATTAGAAATACTGGTGGTAAAGCTTCCAGCATCACAGGAACACAGACGTCACCACAGAATGACAAACTGACAGGTGGTGACTGTGCAAGTACTTGACTAATAACAACAGCTAACAATAAGTAACACTTACTATGTACTATGAGTGCTTCAGGAACGTTCCATTTGACCTCAGTACACCTCTTGGATAGTTAGTATCTTTCTCTAAAATGTTGAGGAAATTGAAGCCCACAGAGTTTTAGCAATCTGCTCAAGGTCATACACTCAAAAGGACAACTTCAGATTTTTACCAGGGCAACAAAACCCCAGAGCCCCCACTTTTCACCATTGAACGTCACTGCCTTTCTCCTTCTTGCTTTGGTGTAGGATGTACTCAATGAGTCTGCTACCCCACAGAAGCAGCTGCACCTATGTCTGTGATGGTGTCTGGGCACCCCCCAGAGGGTTAGGGTAAGGGCTGGTGGGAGGACAGGATATGGCATGAGGTGGTGGGCGAACAGCATCTGCCAAAGCAGGCTTCACCTTACAGGTTTACTCAGAACTAAAACTAATTACATAAATTCGGTTCCTCATTTTGATTTGTCACTTTCAGATGATATTTCTTCTCTCATTTAGTTAAAATGGACTGAAAAAGACCTGGGTGATTTTGTGGGTTTTTTTTCTTCCCTCTTTAAAGTGCAAGATGGAAAGGACAGTGGGTCACATGGCAGAGGAGAGTAGATTCTTTCTTGGAGATTTAAAACAGTCAGGCAATAAACTTTCAGCTATTGTTTAAATTCAGCCCTAAAGGATCTTCTAATCTAAAGAACTCCCCTGTTTTATTTCAGGTTCAGCACAATGTTCTACTTGGTACAGGGGAAAGTTTCCTGTGAGGGTATTTTAAAAAGAGATATGCAAATAACCTGGTGAGATTAATAGGAAGACAGAACCACAAGACACACAAAATGAAATACTATGACACATCATATATTTCAGTTTGATTTTCTAACAACATTATATACGTGCTCTTAATTAATATTAAAACAACAATTAATGAGAAATAGCTTTGTTGGTTTGATAAATGGAAGAGTCTTTTTCAAGGACTTTTTTTTTTTTTATTTTCCTGACTCCAAAGGTAGCATAGTTTATTGTGGAAGACGTGGAAACAAAAGATAAGTATACACATAAATGAAAATCAAACACCTCCCCACCCTCATCTGCTCTCTAAGCTATCCTAAGATACCCACTGTGAGCTTTGTAGAGTGAAGTCCTACCAGGCTTTCTTGCACTCTCCCACAATATCACTTCTTTACTTCTTTCTTTTTACACACACACACACACACACACACACACACGGGTGTACATGGCCCGGCACATAGTAAGTGATCAATAAATGTTTGCTATCCTTTTCACAATTTTACTTTATTTATTTTTCAGTTATTAAATCCTTGAGGGATACAGCATCACACGGATTCTGTGTCCAATGGCCTTAGCAGGAATGTTGCTTTGGAATTTGGTATGAACCATGACACTGTTTCCATTGGCATGAGTTACTTTTCCCCTATTACTCTGGTTTTGTTAGGTTTGCCACCAGGAGTCACTGTGTTGTTCTTTGTACACATAAGCACATCTTTTGCCTAAATAGAATTTGGGTTCATCTCAGGCATAAACACTTTCAATTTTAAGAAGAGCTGCGTGCTCTCTCTGATTCTGAAGACCCCATTTATAGTCAGCAAAAATAGCCTTGGACCACAACCTTCCAGATATATTTGCTGGTTTAGAAGTCTTGTTCCCAGCAGGCCTCCCCAGGCTCCAAAATGGCAGAAAAAGCTGTTTGCTGTACTTTTAAGTAGAAAGCTTACATATATTATTAGTTTACAAAATAGGCATCATAAGGTATATCAATATTGTATGCATTGGAACAGATAGTATCAAAGAAGTATTCGAGTTAAATTATCATGCAAGTTGTACTAATCAGGATTCTTGCCATTGCAAGGGCCAGAAACCCAACTCCATCCAACTTAAGTGTAGAGGGGAATCTGTTGGCTCATTTGATCTGAAGTCTAGGGAAAGGTGTGCTTTTTTGCATGGCTCAATCCAGTAGTTCAAACAATGTGCCATCACTTTCTCTCTCTCTTCCTCTCATTTCTATTTCTCGGTTCAGCTTATTTCTGTGTCTTTCGTTTGTATGTTGAATTTATTCTTCCCTGCTTCACACAAATTTTCTCCACCTTGTTGAAAAGTTCCTGTTGACATTTGTACAAATCATGATCCAAAATGAGAAAAGGTGATCTTTCCCTCTGAGTCCCATAGGTGATAGAGTCATGAGGACTCTAGCCAAGCTTAGGTCATATACCTATTCTATTCCAATCACTGGGTCCCCAGGGTGTGGTTCCAACATTGGCCAGGGTCTCTTCCCCTCTCACAGGTGGGAGAGGGGCTGCCGGTAGTTTTGGCTTCACCACTATACAGGCCTATAGGAATGAGAGGAAAATCTGCCTAAAGGAACCAGAAAGGGATGTTGGCAAGTGCACTGGGCAAACAAAACTTTTAACAACCAGAATCTCCTCTATTGGTTTTTTGCTTTTTTAATGACTCAGTTTTAAGATAAAAATGTATCTAAAATCAAGATATTATAAACTGGAGGCAACCATAAAAGGATTTTTATATTTGCCCATTAACTTTTTTTTTTGTTTGTTTATACAATTTAATATGCTGCTTTTTTCATTGAACATTACAATTAGGGTATTGTTTCATGTTAATAAATACTTAATGAAAACATAGGATCTAGTAGTTATATAATATTTAACGTTTCCCTTATTGTTGAACATTTAAGTTGATTTTAATTTTTCTTGCTTATATATG
>NW_006921647.1:3789204-3801300 GCF_000298275.1 Orycteropus afer afer | reverse complement strand
AATCACACAGGAACAGTAACCAAAAAAAGAGAAAAGGGAAAAAAAGAGGAAAAAACAAGCAAACCTGCAATATCTGGTGATAGAGCACTAAGAAGAAAAAAAAAAAAAAAGTAGGGAAGGAGAATAATAAATGAAGAAAAAAAACAGGAAGAATGCCAAAAGAAAAACAAGGAATGGGGTTAGTCATGAGAAAAAAAAAAGGGTGGGGAAAGGAAAAAAAACCAAAAATCTTAAATGGGGGGGGGGGCAGAATTTCAACCAGGTGCAGGGAAAAGAAAAAAAATGCTGAAAACTAGGACCTGGTAGGGGAAGATTAAGAATAATGATGAAAAGGACAAAAGTATTAATAATATTATTTGGTTTGAAACAGAAAAATACAAGCAAACTAACTACTAGGAAAAAGAAAGCAAAAAAGAAAAAATCGGTGGAGGACTGGGTAGGGCACCCAGGCTCTGTCTGAGCACACAGACTGTGATGAAGTTCCTGTGTGCCCAGAAGGTAGGTGGGAGTGGGGAATGCCACACCTCTGTTCACCAAGTGGGTGTAGGGTGTAGTAACAAGAAGAATGTCGTACCTTTTCAGTCTTGCAGGCCCCGAGTGTCCTTGGGGTTGCTGGAAAGCAAAACGTGTTCTTAAGCCCCAGAAATCTGCAAGAGCGCTGTCTCTTTAAATATCCAAAATAGTCAAGCCACTTTTTAAACCTAAAAATGGCGGTATCCTCCAGATCGGCAAAAGTCCATAGCTCAGTCCACCTTTCTCTTCACCTTCTCTGTTTGTTCCCCAGCCACCGTGCACAGTCTTCTGTGCAGTCCCTGGCTAGAAGGGTGATTTTTGGGTTAATTCTTAGGTCCTACCACCACTTGGTAATCTCCAAGCCCTGTTGTCTGTGCTATCAGAATCATTCAGGATTGCTGCCATGTGTCTCCTTTTTTGGTATTTTCACGCAAATTCTTCTTCTAGTTGGGGTTTAGTCCACTTTTGTATCCTTCCCTTTAAGGCTCAGGGATCCAAGATTATCTTCTGTGTCTGTGTTAATTGGTTTCCCTTTTCTTTGTTGAAGAGCGTCTGTGCAGTCCTTCTGCCTAGTTGGCCATTTTGCCGGAACTCCTGCCCATTAACTTTTAATTGGAATATGCCTGATGATCTCTTAGAGAATATTCTTCATATATTGGGTAGCACAGTGAGTATTTTGAGCTGAATTGGTTAATTGTTGAGATATATGAAATCGATGGATTTATCTTTTCATTTAACCTGACTTTCCAGTTAGATATTAGTTTCCTAGGGCTGCCATGGGAGCTCTGGTAGCATAGTGGCTAAGGCACTTGACTGCTAACCAGAAGGCTGGTGGTTCAAACCCACCAGCCACTCCTTGGAAGGAAGGTTGGGCAATCCTACTTCCGTAGTGATACTGCCTCGGAAACCCAAGGAGGAGTCATTATGAGTCAGGGCTGACTCGACAGCACATAACAACAACAGCAGGGCTGCCATAACAAAATACCACAGATTGGGTGGCTTATAAGAGTAGAAATTCATTGTCTCCCTGACCTGCATATCTATCAGCCATGTTGATTCTTTTTGTGGCTCTGTGGAACAATGCATCCTACGCCTCCCTCCTGATGTCTAGGAGTTTGCTCATCTCCATGCCTAATCTGTTCTTTCTATAACTCAACATTGATTATGTTTAAGATACATCTGAAATAGATATGGCCTCATGAACATAACAAAGACATCTCTGTTCTCAGATGGTATCACATCCACAGGAATAGAGGTAAGGATTCCAAACCATATTTTGTATGTGGGGTGGTGGGCATCACTATTCAATCTATAACATCTGGTCAACCAGCCATTAAGCTTGGTCTAGTTTCACCTATCTCACAATGACAAGAGTTTCAAGAATTAACCGACATGTTGTAAAACACCACGCCACTCTAAGACAACATTAATATACTCTTTGAATTTGAATGTAAGTATATGCTACTTCTTTTTCTTCTTCTTTTGTAGTTATCCTGATTGATCAACTGATTTAAAAAATTAAAGTGCACACATATGTTGTGAAGTTCCACTGCAGATTAGTATATTTAATGACATATTATGAATAATACGGAGCCCTTGTTCATATCAAATTGACCCAATTTGTTCCAAGTACTCTATGGACAGTTAATAAAGAGTAACCAAATAAATGAATGAATATATGGTGAAGTAACTCATGTGTCTATCATCAATCAGAGTTTTTAAGGCAAATAGATGATAAGCCAATAGAATGAACCTGAATTATAACTTTGCATCTTGGTTGAGGAAATATGTTGCTAAAATATAAATAATATAGCATTTGTTTTCTCTTGCTTTGGTTTATTTTTACATATTATATATTTAGAAATCAGCTATATATATTCAAATAACTGCTTGATTTGGTGATGCAAAGCCAGATGTACAGATTATTTTCTGAAGAGGTTTCCAGGAGGTTTTCCAATCACATGTTTGAACTGTGCAGGCTAAAAGTCTCCCCTCTCCCCTCCTTACCACTGTTCTGCTGCTGATGGAAGGAACAGTGAACACCCAAAATGCTGGACGATTGCTGCCATTGAAGATTATTGAGGCTTTTCCCTGAGCCTTGTCCCTTTTCTACATAACTGATGCTAAGACATTGCTGAAATTCCAGAAGCATCAAATATAATAATTTCACTAATCATAAGGTCAGAAGACTATTTGGTTCAGCCTTCCATTTTAGACGTAATTGTCCTGGGCTCTTTGCTACTTCTAGGTTATGCACCTGCTAAAGGAATTCTGTGCAAGGGCCAAGTGCCTGAGTCCTGGGCCAGGGTCCCCAGCATTTGTAAGTTGTATAAATTATTTGGGGTTGAGGAAATGTATTGAGATGGGAATACATTGTGTTTGAGCTTTTCTGGCTAGGTAGATGATGAGGTGATTTACTGAAAGGAATACGAGAGGCAGAAGAGAAGAGGCTTTGGCTGGGAGGTGGGGAAGAGAGGGGGAAGAGTGGAAAGTTGCTCTTGGTTTCTGAAGGGGATCATGAACTTCAAGACTTTATGACTGGCAGAGAGGAAATGTGGGATTTGGACAAAGGACATTTACTTAATGTCTTTTAAGCACTTCCTTATCTATGGGTTAATTTTTTCTTTAGCCATTACTACTCCCATAACAAAATTTAAGTTGGTGCTATTTTTTAAACTCCAACCACTTAAAATTGAAATAAAGATCCTAATCAGAGGAATGAATGATGAGGATAACAAAGACAGAAAGCAGGAATTTGAGAATTTACTTTTCATTATGAAGGTTTTGGTGATTCAGTGATAGAATTCTATTCTTCCACGAGGGAGACTTAAGTTGGATTCCTGGCCAATGCATCTCATGTGCAGCCACCACTTGTCTGTTAGTGGAGACTTGCTTGTTACGTTGATGGATACGTTTCAGCAGAGCTTCCAGATGAAGACAGACTAGGAAGAAAGGCCTGGCAATCTATTATTGAAAATCAGTCAGTGAAAACCTTATGGATCACAATGGTCCAATTCCCAATTGATCATGGGCATGGCTAGACATGGGGTCGCCATCAGTTGGGGGTCAAACTTGATGACAGCTAATTACAACAGAAATTTTCATTATGGACTAGACTTTTTCTCAACCTTGAAAAATATGAGTGACTATGACCTGGTGTTTTTGAAAACTGCATAAACTCTGCTTGGGAATTCCTAAGGGTAGCTCTTAACAAGGGACATTGACCCTAAATCCCTAGGGGTCATTTGAGTATGGAACAGGTTAATTGATTGCCACAATGTCTGAGTGAAGGGGCCTCTGACATTTAGTGGGTGGAGATCTAGAGGTCAAAGGACCTGCAGAACCCAAACAGTCTCACACAAAGGAACTGTGTTCCTCACATGTGCCAGTCACACCTTCAGTAAGAAACAATGACATGATACCTGCCAAAATGTGCTTATCCTTATAATAGTCTGATTCTCAGACTTTAATATATTAGGAGATTTATTGTGTTCTTTTTTTCAGTTAGTGAAACCAAAAGGTGAAAAGCCAACCCTAAATTGGCCCTATCAGCTGCTTTCTTCCCTGAGATTCCTTTTGGGAAGGAGTTAAGGAATTCAGCAGGATGAGCTGCTGATAGTGGTGAAATGTGATGCTAGGTCTGGGGAGAAATAGCAGTTCAGATCTGGCTTGCCATGGAAAAGCTTTCCTGGAAAGCACCAAATCAAAAACCCAAACCAGTTGCCAATCCAGTGGATTATGACTCATGGGGACCACATAGGTCCCAGCAGAACTGCCCTTCATAGGGTTTTCAAGGCTGTGATCTTTTGGAAGCAGATCACCAGATCTTTCTTCTGAGATGCTTCTGGGTGGGTTTGAACTGCCAGCCTTTCAGTTAGTAGTCAAACATCTAACCATTTTCACCACCAGGGAATTTGTGGAAAGCACCAGGAGCTGGGAAAGCAGTCCTAGGGATAATGTGGCTGTGATCTGGCAGGTCACACAAACAGTCCTGAGGCTGGCTGAACCAGGCATCCTTTGAGGCTGCCATATATGCTCCCAAGGCACAGCTGTCCCAGTTTTCACAAAAGCAGAAGGAAGAAACTGTGTCTGTGTTTTTCCATCTATACTACATGTTAGAAGCTTCCAGCAATTTCACTTTAGAGCCACAGAAGTCATGCATACTTGTTGGACTTTATTACGGAAACAGACTGTACCCTGAGATGAATAGTAATGAGACCTCCAGGACTAATTCAAGGCTATCTTGGGCAGAACCTGCTCCTTAAGCAGAAAGATTGTTAACTGCTGAGTAAAGGTGGGTTCTGGTGTCCCTACTGGAAAATGAGCCTGTCTCCCCTATGTAAAGTGATACCAAAAAGTTGGCTTAGAATGCAAGCAGCAAGTCATTAGTGCAAGAGGATGAAGAGCATTTGGTTCTGGTAGCATAGTGCCTTAGGCACTTGACTACTAACCAGATGGCTGGTGGTTCAAACCCACCAGCCACTCCTCGGGAGGAAGGTTGAGCAATCTACTTCTGTAGTGATACTGCCTTGGCAACCCAAGTAGGGGTCTCTATGAGTCGGGGCCAACTCAACGGCACACAACAACCACAACAACCATGGAGATACACGGTCCTGCTGCTGCTTGCTGGTCAGGTGTGAGAGGAAGCTTTTGTAGGGCTGGGCCATTCACAGGACAGCCCTCCTCTTGTTTAAAGGCCCAAACTTTTTCTGATGACAAAGCAGTGAGAATATGAAGTACAGCAATGCTATCTGCTGACACCTGAGTCCTGCAAGACCCAGAGTCCTTCTACATTCTGGGGGTGGGGGTGGGGGTGGGGAAGTCTGTCAACCCAAAGGCTAGAACATTTATAAATATTTGAGAAGAAGCCACCAGGTCCAAACACTGGTTGGTTTTGTGGACACCAAGAGATGTTGGTGCTGGGGACACCAAGAGTCACAACACTTGCCTGCTGGGAGGTTTTAGCTTGGTTGAAAAGGCAGAAGAGAAAGCAAATCATGTCAATGGAGTTAAATATGTGCCCATAAGCCAGTATCAATTGCCATGGAGTTGATTCTAACTCAAGGCAGTGGATGTATGCAGAGTAGGGCTGCTCCATATGTTTTTCAAGATTGTGACATTTCAGGAACAGATCCAGATCTGTCTTTTGAGGTACCTCTGGGTGGGTTGAAACAGCCAACCTTTTGATTATTAGTTGAGTACTTAATCATCCAGGAACTCCTGGGGACATAACAGATACGTAGGTATAAAAGACATTGAAGGGTCAAAAGGAGGGGAAAACCAATCTTGTGGAGGAGGGTAGAGGAGGCTGGGTCGAGAAAATATCCCCAGAATGCAAGATTCTTGGATAGAGTCATGAACAATTAATATAAATTACCCAACTGGACAGAAAGCTTGGAAGTCTAGAAAGGAAGATATATTTTCTAGAAATTGCAGGTAGTTTCTTATGACTGGGTGTAGAGAGTGAGATGGGGAGTGGTAGGAACTGGAGTTGGAGAGTCTGAAGTGGGCCAGATCAGGGAGACCTTTGACATCATGCTATAAAGAGTCTGGGCTTTATCCTGTGACTGAAACTGTGCCTTCAATGGTTGTAGATCATAGAATAGCATAGAGATATCTGTGTATCTCTGTCAAAATGTGATGAAAAGTTTAGAAAGGGGCAAGATTTGAGTTGGCAAGGTAATTTTGGGAGGCTGTCTCAATGGAGAGGAGCTGGTGGTACAGTGGTCAAAGCACTTGGCTGCTAAGCAAAAGGTGGGTGGTTTGAATCCACCAGCCGCTCCAGGGGAGAAAGATATGGCAGTCTGTTTCTGTAAAGATGACAGCCTTGGAAACCCTATGGGGATGTTTTACTTTGTCCTATAGGATCACTAGGAGTCAGAATCGACATGATGGCAGTGGATTTGGGTTTGGGTTTGATCACAATGGAGAAGCCTGATGATGAAGCCAAAATTAAGGCCTTAGCCCTGGAGGTAGTTAGAGGCTTCTTTGATGATACAATAACAGAGCTGAGATAGGAACTGTTGTGCTTACAAAGCCTAAACTATGTATTATCTTCCTCCTTACAGAAAAGGTTTCCTGGAACCTGTTTGCAGTTAATTGCTTAATACGGCCCTTCTACTCATAGTCCTTCATTTTGTGGTGTACTGTAAATCCTATCCTCTATGCCTGTGGTAATGGTCCTATTTTGGACTGAGTTGTCTATCGCGTTGATTAGACAGGATTAGCGTGAGATGTATCTTGAGTCTTGTCTTGGTAGAGGGTATAACACAAGCCATCACCTTTAGTTTCTTTGAGGGTATATATGTTAATATATGTTAATGTTCTGGTAAAGTTTGCTCTCTTGCTCTGGACTCTGCATTGGTTTGTCTACATCTTACCCCCAATTCTCAGGACTTAAAACAGCAGCTTGGGCAATTCTACTTCCATAGTGATACTGCCTTGGAAACCCAAGGAGGGGTCGCTATGAGTCGGGGCCGACTCGGCGGCAAATAACAACAACAACAACAACAAAACAGCAGCCAGTTGTCAGACCTGCTGATTTGGGTTTGTTACCCCTGTAACCACATGAGTGAGGAAAATCCTCCAGACTGACTTCTGACCCACAGTTTTGGGACTTGTCAGCCTCCACCACTGTATTAGCCATTTCCTTGGCAGTTTGTGAGATGTTACAGTGAAACATGGAACCCTAAGACAGGAGGGAGAATACTGAAAGGAGCAGGAGGAGTTGATATTAGAGATGATGGAGTAGTACAGTAGTTTGGAAAAGTTGGATATTCAGGCCATCATTAACGTCTGCCTCATAGGGACCAGCATCATGCTGATCTTTTTAAAAGAAACTATTCTAGCACTGTTCTAGGGTTTAAGCATATACTGTTTGCCACTAAATACAAGTCAACCTTGATATATACATCTTTTGACACACATATTGCTACTGTGTATGGATGTGTAGAAAACTCTCTGGTAGCGTAGTGCATAAGGCACTCAACTGCTAACCAGAAAGCTGGCAGTTCAAACCCACAAGCCACTCCTCAGAAGGAAAGTTGGGCAGTCTACTTACATAGAGATAATGCCTTAGAAACCCTAGGAGAGGTGGGACCCAACGGCACATAACAACAACATATTATGAATGATTTAAGGAATTTTTTAGAATAAATTTAGCTGGAGGCAGTTTTGCCACACATGCTGGTTTTTTAAACCCTCTGCCATGTGGAATGTCTAGAATGGAGATACATATTTGGTAAAGAATAAAACAATATCTGTATTCATCTCCTATTGCTATTGTAACAAGTTCATACAATCTTAGTGCCTTGACACAACACAAATTAGTTATGTTATAGTTTAGGAGGTCATAAGTCCAAAATTGATGTCACTGGGACAAAAGCAAGGTGTTGGCAGGGACTTTGTGGAGGCTCTAGGAGATACTCAATATTTTTTGCCTTTCCTTCTTCAAATAGCTGCTCAAATTCCTTGTTTTGTGGCCCCTTTTCATTTTCAATGGATAAGGAGCATAGAAGAAGTTTTGTTTTTGGTTGAAGTGGTTGAGGGAAGAAGTGGGGAAAAAAAGCTGTTGTTGTTATGTGCTGTCGAGTAGGACCCAACTCATAGCAACCCCTCCTTGGGTTTCCGAGGCAGTATCACTAACGAAGTAGATTGCTCCATCTTCCTTCTGAGGGGTGGCTAGTGGATTTGAACCACCAGCCTTCTGGTTAGCAGTCATGTGTCTTAGGCCCTACGCTACCAGAGCTCCCGGAAAAAAGCTAGAGATAATGAATTCAGTTGAGTTTTGTTTTGGGCATGTTTGGGTCTTTCTCACATTGCATCATTCTGATACTAACTCTTCTGCCTCCCCCTTTCACTTATAAGGACATTGGGCCCACCTGGATAATCCAGGATAATTTCCCTACCGTTAGGTCAGCTGATTGCTGTTGTTGTTGTTAGTTGTCCTCAAATCTGTTCTGAATCATAGTGACCTTGTGTATAACAGAACCAAACACTGCCTGGTCCTGCACCATCCTCAAAATCATTGCCATGCTTGAGTCCATTGCAGCCACTGTGTCAGTCAGTCTCATTGACAGTCTTCCGTTTTCTCTGAACCTTTACTTTACCAAGCATGATTTCCTTCTCCAGGGACTAGTCCTTCCTGACAAATTGACCAAATTATAAGAGGTAAAGTCTTGCCATTCTCGCTTCTAAGGAGCATTCTGACTGTACTTCATTCAAGACAATTTCTTTGTTCTTCTAGCAATCCATGGTATATTCAACATTCCTTGTCAACATCAATCTTCCTTATTCGTTGTCCATTTTTCACATGCACATAAGGAAACTGAAAATACCATGGCATGGGTCAGGTGAACTTTAGTCTTCAAAGTAACATCTTTGCTTTTTAACACTTTAAAGAGGTCTTTTACAACAGATTTGCCCAATGCAATATGTTGTTTGATTCCTTGACTGCTGCTTCCATTGACATTGATTGTGTATCCAAGTAAAATGAAATACTTGAAAATTTAGATCTTTTCTCCATTTATCATGATCTTGCTTATTGGTTCTGTTGTGAAGATTTTTGTTTTCTTTATGTTGAGGTATAATCTATACTGAAGGTTGTAATCTTTAATCTTCATCAGTAAATGCTTCATCTTAACTTTCAGCAAGCAAGGTTGTGTCATCAGCATATCAAAAGTTATTAATAAGTCTTCCTCTAATCTTGATGTCATGTTTTTCATTTAGTCCAGCTTTTCAGATTATTTGCTCAGCATTCAGACATTCAGATTGAATAAGTATAGTGAAAGGATACAACCTTGATGCACACCTTTTCTGACTTTAAACCATGCAGTGTTCTCTTCTGTTCGAATGACTGCCTCTTGCTCTCTATTTAGGATCCTGATGAGCACAATTATATGTGCTGGGATTCCCATTTTTCATAATGTTGTTGATAATTTGTTATAATTCATAAAGTCAAATGCCTTTGCACAGTCAATAAAACACAAGGAAACATCTTTCTGGTATTCTCTGCTTTCAGCCAAGATCCATCTGACATCAGTGATGATATCCCTCAGTCCACATCCTCTTCTGAATTTGGCTTGAATTTCTGGTAGTTCCTTGTCTATGTACTGCAGCAACCATTTTTGAATTATTTTCAGCAAAATATTACTTGCATGTAATATTAATGATACTGTTTGATAATTTCTACATTTTGTTGGATCACCTATATGGATGACCTAACAAATATGGATCCCTTTCATATGGCTGGCCATATAGATGTCTTTCCAAATTTCTTGGCATAGATCAATGAGCACTTCAAATTTGATTCCACCTGCAACTTTTATTCCCCTTTGCCTTGTAACAGCATATATCCACAGATTCTGCAGATTAGGATATGATATCTTTGAGGAGAATATTAATCTGTCTGTCTATCTATCTATCTATTTATCTGTATCTATTTATCTATCTATCTAACTATTGAGAGATTTGGAATAGTTAAAAAGTAAGAGAATGAATGGATGGTATTACTCATGGAAAAGAGAGAGTGGGAAGAGGGCTAAAGAAAAATTCATGGGGTGCATCAGGACACAAGAGGCAAAAAAGCAGATTCTGAAAAGGAGACAGAACTAGAAAAAGGCAAGGAAATTATATGATCTGGAAATACAAAAGGAGAGGAGAGTTCCAAGAAGAAGGGAAGCAAACGTTACATGGATATCAGGTGAGATGAAGACTAAATGTTGTGCACTTGGAAAGTGGTGGCAAAAGCCTAATGGTTTGGACATGCCAATTTTTCATGCTCCCTTCATGGAGATCAAGAGTGGAACGTGTGTGATTTAGGCCTAATCATCTCATTGCTTTTCTTGTCCAGAATAACCACTTCAGGAGTAATAAGCACTTGACTCAATTTGAATCAATGAGAAGCAATGAGAGTTTTGCTGGGAATCCTGGGAAAGACTTTAATGTGAGAGTTTGCAAGGCCTGTGGTTTCAGTAAACTTATTCAGACCCAAAGGAAGAGGTTTTTTTTTTTTTTTTAATAGTGGAGACTATAGAGAGAAGAGAGGAAGAGAAGGGAGAGAGTCCCTTAAATCAGCTGGAGTCCATTAAATCAGAGAGTCCTTTAAATCAGTTGGAGCTATGCTTTCTGTCACATGAACTAAATGTATCTGATGAATCCTTTGAGGCTTGATCAAAGAATCTAGACTTCTCCTTTTTGGAACCAATGTACTTGTTTTATTGTGCTTAAATCAGTTGGAGCTATGCTTTCTGTCACATGAACTAAATGAGCTCTAACTGATCTAGAGGCCTTTGGTGTCCTTCGCAAGTGTGAGTGGAAGGTACAAGGACAGTGTGCTACAACTGTGCTTCATCAAAGTAAAGCAACTCTAGTAGAGATGTGTAAGCCTTGGCAACTACCATAAATTAAAAGATGAAACCCCTCAGGGTACTCAGAATGCTAAAGACAGGACCTTTCCTCTCTTGGGTTTTCCTGGCTGACTGTCTAGAGTATGGTTGTCAAAGTATGAACCCTGAACCAGCAGCATTAGCATCACTTGGGTATTTGTTAGACACACTAATTCTCATATTTCTCCAGACCTACAGACTCAGAAACTCTGGAGATGGTTGGGCTCAGCCATCTGTATTTCAATAAACTCTCCAAGTGATTATGAAACACACTGAAGTTTGAGAACCATTGCTCTTAGACTATTGTTGTTTACTGTTGCCAAGTGTAGCACAGTTGGAGGGTCATTTTGGTTGCATATGGAATTTAATGAATTTTGATGTCAATGGAGACTTGAGATTTGATTTCCTTGCTGAAGTTGCCATGACCAAATTATTAGCTCTATAAGACTGGTTTGTAGTCTCAGTGTAACACTATGATTTTGTGACATAATTCAAGATACAAATTTTCTTGAAACACCAAAGTGCAGTGATTTGTAAGTTCAGGTTTCTTTTCTGGAGAGTATGATATTTTATTAGATCTCAATAGTCACTGCTATATAATCCTACTGACATGTATAATCCCATTTATGAAGTGACACTGGGATGGAAAGGATATATGAGGCAGAATCCTACTTTTCCAAGGAAATGGGATATATGAAAGCTTCTATATAATAAAGTGGGAGGTGAAGCTATTCAACTGTTGATCCCATCTTATCTAGAGTTTTTCCAGACTGTGATCCATGAAGTGGTCTGAGGAGATCCTTAGTATTCAGTGGTATACATTTCAGAGGTGGAGAAATCCAGGAAGACTTCCAAATAAATGGAGAGGTTGATCTTTAAGAACGTCTGGACTACTTTCTTCCTGAGGTAGGAAGTTAGTTCTTGCTTGTTCCAGGTGCTTCTGTCTATCTTCTTGAGGCGGAATAAATGGCACAAAGCCTGATTTGAATCTCGGTGCCATCGTTGACTAGTTATGTTGCCATCTGAGCTTCAATTTCTCCTTTAGAAAATGGGGTGATAAGACCTAAAGGTTGGACAATCCTACTTCCGTAGTGATACTGCCTCGGAAACCCAAGGAGGGGTCGCTATGAGTCGGGGCTGACTCGACGGCACATAACAACAACAACAACAATGGAAGAGAGTATCTTTATCACTACAA
>NW_006921647.1:3779214-3789104 GCF_000298275.1 Orycteropus afer afer | reverse complement strand
TTCCGTAGTGATACTGCCTCGGAAACCCAAGGAGGGGTCGCTATGAGTCGGGGCTGACTCGACGGCACATAACAACAACAACAACAACAAGACCTATTCTATATACTTGTCATTGGGTTTAAAGGAAATACAAAAATACTTGGCACCTTTAATTCCCTCTATTAAGTTTCTGCTGTCTCTCTTCTCTCCTGTGTGCTTCGTGCCCTAGGGTAGCCTTCTGGGTCTAGAAGTTTGCACTCCTACTAGATCTCTTCTCTCCCAAGTCTGTAACTCTTCAGAATTATTCTTTTCTTCTTATACATATGTGTGTGTGTATAGTCACTAAGAGTTGGAATCAACTCAATGGCAGTGGATACACATAAATGTCTTTAGATTGAGCTCCAAGACCTGATTCTCTACATAAGCTAAACAAAAATTATTAGCAGCCAATCGTAAGTTGCCAAATTAACTAACTTCACATACTTCAGTACCCAAGTCCGAATAAGGTTAAACACCCAGTTCCAACCAAACAACTGTTAACTTGTTTCTCTTCCATTTTCCTGATAAAACTCCTCTTCTCTTGTTCCCCAGTGGAGCTTTCCAGCCACTTTTGGCTAGGGTCGCTGACTGATTCATGAATCATTACTTACTGAGCAAATAACTCATTTTATCTGATTCAATTTTTCATTTAATATCCACCAATAAAAAGTTCCCTTTTCAAAGGTAGCTAGGCTTGATGGTGTCATTATCATTTAATTAAAGAAGTTGATGCTCGTGGTGAACCCGACAGGCCACATCTCCCCAGTAATTGCTTTGTGCTTCCCAGTCCCCGAACTAGTAGTTTAAATCACATGATTCTCCAGTTGGCAGGTGTAAGGTGATGGCTAGGCAAGTAGGCCCATCTGAGGCCTCTTGTTACTCATTGTTACGTGCCTTCATTCACTCATGCCAGGAACATTGGGTTAGTCTCAAGTATACTAGGCGGGTACTGTGCTAGTTACAGGAGAAAAGAAGATGAACGAGATTGTCCTTGAATTCAAGAGGAGTCCCTGGGTAGTGTAGACAGTTGATGTTCCCTGCTGCTAACCAAAATGTTGGATGTTTGAGTCCACCTAGAGTGCTTCAGAAGAAAGGTCTGGAGAACTACTTCTGAAACATCAGCCACTGAAAACACTATGGAACATATTTCTGTGTGACATACACTAACTAGGTTATGATGAATCAGCATGGTCAATGGCAACTGGTGGGTGAATTCAAGAAGCTCAGACATGGAGAGTAGACACACACCTAAACAGATCATTATGAAACTTTGAGAAACAGAGTACTAAAGAGAACCCAAAAGAGGCCTCTAAGCTAACAAGACTGTCTGGGTGTGCCAGTCAGGAACAGCTTCCTAAAGAAGATGAAGGCTTTGGGAAGACTTGAGTCTGAAAAGACAAATACAGAGATGAAGAGGCAGGGAGGGGCCTAGTAAGCAAAAGGACTAACATTACAAGTGACATAAGGTAAGGCACAGGATGTGTATGAAAGAATCTAAGGAAATGTGCCAAGTTTGAGAAAATGTTTGAAGATGAGGCTGAGGGTTTGGCAGAAGCCAGCTAATTTTATCCTAGGGATGTTGTTGTTGTTGGTATGTGCCCTTGAGTCGGACCCGACTCATAGAGACCCCTCCTTGGGTTTCCGAGCAGTATCACTACGGAAGTAGATTGCCCCATCTTCCTTCTGAGGAGTACCTGGTGGGTTTGAACCTCCAGCCTTCCGGTTAGCAGTCAAGTGCCTTAGGCACTAAGCTACCAGAGTTCCCATCCTAGGGATGGGGAGTCCCTAAAAGTTTTCACGTAAGCCAATTTAACTCCATTTCTAAGTAAAATGCCTTAAGTGCTTACTATCTGCAGGCACTGCTTTAAGAACTTACATCATTTCATGTTGCCGGTCTTTGGTACTGACGGACTTGGGAAGGGGAAAGCTGGAAGCAAAGTGATCAGTTAGAAGCAGGACTGATAGGGTGTGGAGTAGGAAAGTCATCAAGCATGACCCCAGGAGTCGGACACAAGTGACTGGACAGAGAGTGGGCCTTGCCCTGGGGCAGAGAACACAGAAAAACAAGCCAGGGCAGAGCAGAGGCTGAGTGAGAGCTGGGCGCTTAACTAGAAGGTGGCGTGGGGTGGGGCGAGGAAGGAGGGGGAGTAGTTTGTGGCTGGATTCTGAATCTAGAAATCTTGTATTTGCCCCCAGTTTGACCACCCTACTACCTGGTACTGTTCCTCTCTTTCCAATTGGAAATATCACCCTGTAGCACACATCTTTATTCCAGGAAGGAGAGTGTTCAGAGACCATGACTTCTCCTGTACACATTGATAGCTTCAGAACTGGTAGGAGACTCGACGCTGCGGCAAGAGCAGCTGTGCATCATTCACTCGGTCCAGGATGCCCTTCAAAGAGGGAATTTCTGTGTGTAGCCTTTTATTTAGTCGCACATCCCTAGCTTTCCGCCTCCTCTTCTCCCAAGCTCGGAAGGAAGGTTGGGCAATCTACTTCCGTAATGAGACTGCCTCGGAAACCCAAGGAGGGGTCGCTATGAATGGACCCCGACTAGATGGCACATAACAACAACTCTCCGAGGCCTCCTACTTACCTAACACGCGAGGCCACGATGCTTGCCTCAATTCCAAGGCCGTGCCGGTGTCCCTGCTTGCCAGCAGAGAGCAGCCTTGAGACGCTAACCAAGAGCTGGCGCTCTCCAGCCGGGGAAGCAGAGCTGCAGAAGCGTTTCTCATTGGAGGCTCTAACCTTTTCAGCAGTTCCCCAGGGAGCCCTTTATGTCGCATGTGGCCTACCCGAAAATGAGCAGGTGATAGAAATGAAATATTAAGCAATCCCGTTTCGCGGAATGAAAATGACTTTTTATTTAGCGTTTTATCTGTCGTTGTCATGTTCTCCCAGCTTAAAGATGGTTTTGTGCAGGAATCGGGTGAACGTGTTAGTCGCTGCACGCCTGAGAACCGCTGGCGAGAGTGCCACCAGCAGCGGGAGGCAGTGCCTAGGGCTGGGCCTCATTAACGCACTAAGGACAGGTGCAGGGGAAAAGGGATGAACAACCTTGATTAAGGATGCCGAGGGTGCAGGCGTATTTCAAGCAAGACTGCGGCCAGGTAGAAAGCATCACAACATCAGCCACTAAGGAGGAAGCAGGGAAAGCAAAGGTGAGGGGAGACAGGTCGTCTTGCTCTTCCCCTTTAGTGATAGATGTCTCCTTCCATCCTTTCTTGTGGGTTTTGTTTGTAAGAAGTGGCTTGGAGAGAAAGGTTTAGAGTTTTCTTTGTCTTTCAGGTCTCAATTTACCTACCAGTGTATTGATATGGAGGAGCTCTGGTGGCGCTGCGGTGAAAGCATTTGGCTGCTAACCAAAAGATAGGTGGTTCAAACCCACCAGCCTCTCCATTGGAGAAAGAAGAGGCAGTCGGCTTCCATGAAGACTTATGGCTTTGGAAAGTCTATGGGGCAGTTCTACTCTGCCCTGTGGGGTCCCTATGAGTTGGAATTGACTCAATGGCCATGAATTTTTTGATTTTGCATTGCTATTCTCCTTCCATGCTGCTGGTCATGCTATAGCAGATTCTTGGGACATATCCATGAGAGTGAATGTTGCACTGAACCCTTCCAGTTTGGCCAGAATGGAAGGAATCTCTTTGTTTTCATTCTCTTTTTTCACTCTGGATGCTGAATCTATGCTCCAGAATCCTAAGCCAGCCATCTAGCAGAGCTTTTGCAGAAAACGTACTGATGTTTGTCTCACCATGGTCCACAATTGTCAAAATTAAATGAACTGAAATTTCAGGGCACATCTGGTAGAGACCAATAAGAGTACAATGAGCTGAGTAGAAAAGCTGGGTAATAATATGAGTGAGGTCTTCTTCCTTCACTTGGATTAAATAATAATTACATACTTAGGGAAGATCCCTTGCTGCTTCAAAAACAGAATCTTTGTTTTTCCCCAGTGTGTTTTATTTCTTTGTAGATAGTATTAATTCTTCCCTTAGGATGAGTATCCTCAAATCCCCAATTATACCCCCACTCATTGTCTTGAAATAGATGAAAGCCTGTATTTGATAATCATGAGGAGCATAAAATGCCTACTGTTAAGTGATTTGGGTTTGTAACAGATTATTTCTTTCTTCTGTTCTATCAGAAGTGATGATTTAGCTGGTTGAATCAAATTCCTACCTGCCACAGTTAAAGGAAATGGTGGTAACTATTCTAAATTCCCTAAGTATATTAAGGAATATGCACTTTAAATTTTTAATTAAAATATACTGAAAAATACTCCTGCTGTTTGAAAATATGTTAGAAAAGACTCATCACAGTGGTGGGAACTTCAGTGAATCAGGATCCTCTCTGCCTTATTACTAGATGATCAGGGTGTGGTGAAAACATGAATTTGGGGTTAGATGAAAATGGGTTTGAAAACTGTCTTAGTTTCCTAGTGCTGCTGTAATAGAAATACCACAAGAGGATGCCTTCAATGAGCAGGAATTTATTCTCTTATAGTTTAGGAGGCTAGAAGTCCAAGTTGAAAGGTGCCTTCACCTTTAGCTTCAGCTCCCTCTTTTCTAGGCCCACTGGAACAAGCTAAAGGTTTCTTCTGACTCATGCAGCTGCTGGGTGCTGAGGTTTATGAATCCAGGATTGATAGGCAAAATGGCACAATCCCAAGATCAGCAGACAACATGGTAGACTGCTGGTTCAACTCCAAGAACTGGAGATGAAGACTGAGCCAAAAGCAGAATCCAAAAAGTACCAAAGGCTAGAGACCTTTCTCAAAGCTTCCCCATATATTCTGGAAGCAGGCCATACTCCAAAAGCAACTAATTAGCTGCTCACAGCAGATTCTATCATGTACTTGATTCCAATCTCGTCATAGGGAATAACTATATCCTGCTACTGGGCCCTCAAAACCATGGCCTAGGCAAATTGACACACAACCTTAATTACCAGAAAAGCCAACTCTGCCTTTTACTAATCTTGTTATGTTACTTATTTGAGCTTCCACTTCCTCAAATGTAAGATGGGAGTAATAATACTAATTTTCATATCATGTATTGTAAAGTTAAACTATATAACATACTTGCAACATTACAGTGCCAATTGTATGCCATTGTCCTTCATAATACCAGTCTCTGTTTCCTACTCCTCCTCTCCCTTCTTCTCTTCTTTTTCCTTTTCCTCCTCCATTGCTTCATCCAAAAGGGCATAGAAAAACATCAAGACAAATAGAGACACAGGCTACAATTTGTTTTACGTAAATTTATTTAAGAAAAACTCAAAGCATTCAGAAAGTAGCATGTGTATTTCTATCTTCTGTACTTTATTTCTGTATATATTGAGCACTGGTCTTATAAGCCTGTGTATGCTTATACACATAGGCCTCTAGGCAGGTACTCAGCTCCCCCTTCTGTCTCTCTATCCTTATATCTATCCCGTGGAGATAAATATATAGAAATAGGTATTATACAGGCTGAATACTACCTATTTTCACAAAGCTTTTTTTTGTGAAAGCCAATTCATAAAGAATGCTCCATGTGTTCACCTATTTTTATTAAATAATTTAGGACAGAATGGCAGGATTGTATGAGATTTTGCTGATCTCATCCCACATCCTATTTGATAATTTTGGATACATTTGATGCATTTTGATAATCTGATACTTGAACCCCTTCCACAGCACAGGACAGTAGTTGTGTGGTCTCTTCTATGACCTAACCCAGAGTTAGCCTACTGCACTGCATGGTGGCTTTAGAAAGTCTGTCTATGTTGAGCTGACTGCCCGTTGGCCTTGATCCTGCTTTCTGGAAAACTACAGATTTACAGGTGACCTCCTTCCCTGAAATTTTTATTCCTGGTTAAATGTTACTATTTCCCTCAAGAGTTTCTCGTATGACATGGTTTTTCATGTGTAGAGGTTTTAGCTCTATATTATAAACTTTATATATGTGTGACATACAAATGGCCAAAAGCACAAAATTATATAAGACAGAACATTTACCATTTCAACATTTTTTACATGTACAATGCAATGACATTAATTACATTTATTTTTTGTGGAACCATACCACTGTTCCTTTTCAAATTTTTCTATCACCCTTAAAAGAAACTCAGTGTCTCCTAAGTAATCCCTTCCCCTTTCCCTTTCTACCCACCCTTGGTAACCACTAGACCATTTTGTCTCTGTACATTTGCCAAATTCTAGACATTTCATGTAAGGATACACAATGGTATTTGTTCTTTTTTGGCTTGTATTTCACTCAACATAAAGTTTCTTTTTTTTTTTTTTTTTCTTTTTTCTAAAGGGGGAGTTGGTGATTTAGTGGTAGAATTCTAGCCTTCTGTGCAGGAGACCAAGATTTGATACCCAGTCAATGCAGCTCCTGTGCAGTCACCATGCATCTGTCGTTGAAGACTTGTGTGTTGCTACGATACTGAACATGTTCCAGTGGAGCCTCCAGACAGACTAGGAAGCCTTCTGATCTTCTTCCAAAAATCAGCTAATGAAAACTCTATCAATCACAACAGTCTGATCCCCAACTGATCACGGGGGTAGAATATTGGGCAGCACTGAGTTTGGTTGTGCATGTGGTTGCCATAAGTCAAGGATCAACTCAACAGCAGCTAACAACAAAAATGTTTGCAAGGTTCATCCATGTGGTAGTATGTACCAGGACTTCATTTCTCTTTAAGGCTGAGTAATATACCATTGAATGTATGTACCATATTTTGTTTACCCACATTTTTTCTGTCCATCTACTGATGGACATTTTGATTATTTCACCTTTTGGCTATTATGAACAGGGCTGCAATCAACATTGGTGTACAAGTTTCTGTTTGTGTTCCTGCTTCCAATTCTATATACCTAGGAGTGAAATTGTTGGTAATTCTAGGCTTAACTATTTGAGGAAAGGCCAAAATTTACCACAGCAGTGGCATCATCTTACAATTTCACCAGCAATGGCTAAGAGTTCCAATTTCTCCAAATCCTCACCAACACCTGTTTTATGATCACAACCATCCTTTCATCTTTCACTAGTGGGGATGAAATGGTATCTCATTGAGGTTTTGGTGGCTCAGTTCCTAAAGCATTTGACTGTTAACCAGAAGATTGGTGGTTCAAACCCACCAGCCACTCCTCAGAAGGAAGACTGGGCATGTTCCTTCCATAAAGTTTTATTGCCTCGGAAACCCAAAGGGGGTCACTATGAGTAGGAATCGACTAGATGGCAGTGAGTTTGTTTTTTTAGAGTTAATGACCAATGACATTGCACATCTTTTCATGTGCCTGTTGGCCATTTGTATATCTTCTTTGGTGATGTATCTATTCAAGTTTTTTGCTCATTTTTTGATGGAGTTGTTTGTTTTTTTATTTTCTTGTTGCTTTTGAGAATATACACAGCAAAACATACATCAATTTAAGTTTCTCTGTGTACAATTTAGTGACATTAATTGCATTCAAGTTGTCAAATCACTTACAACCTTTTCTGAGTTGTTCCTCTTTCATTAAACATAAACTCACTGCCCAGTAAGGCTCCTAGCCAATCTTTTTTTTTTTTTTTTAATTGTGATTTGGGTGAAAATTTACAGAGCAAATTCACTTTCCATACAGCAGTTCACATACACTGTGTCTCATGACATTGACCACAGTTTACCACAATTCAACAGGTCCCCTCCCACCTCCTCCCCACAGTTACCTCTTCCCTGTGTCCATCCTTCCATGCACTCCTGCCCCCTGAGCTGTCTCCCTGTGCATAAGCAGCCCTTCTTTCTCCCATGATTGTTCTCTGCAAGGAGTATATCTACCTCAGGGAAATGTTCAACTCATATGCCTCTCTATTGTTTGGGTGGAAGCCACAAGTGTGGGTTCAATTCCAGACCTGAAGGGCAGCTAGGGGCCATAGTCTCAGTGGTTCCATCAGGCTCTATCGGACCAGCAAACCTGGTCCCCCCCTTTTATTTCTCCAAATGATTTTGAGTTTTGTTCCACATTGTTCTCCCTGTCTATCCAGGATCTCCTACATAGATCCCCTTCCAAATGGTTAACAGTAGTAGCCAGGCACCATATAGTTCTTCTGGTCTTATAGTTGTGTAGGTAGCAGATCAGATGGTGTACCATTTGCTAGGACTAATTGTTTCCATGAATTTTTGGTTTTATTCATTCTTCTTTGCTCTTGACGAGGAGAGACCCATTGTTGTATCTAGGTGGCAGCTTGCAAGCTTTTAAGATCCCATTCTCCTAGCCAATCCTTAGAGCTATGATTGTCAATTTGATACCATATGGATAGTTCTTAAGGAGCTCTGGTAGAATGGTGCCTAAGGCACTTGACTGCTAATCAGAAGGCTGGCGGTTCAAACCCACCAGCCACTCTTCAGGAGGAAGATGGGGCAATCTATTTCCATAGTGATACTGCCTCGGAAACCCAAGGAGGGTTGCTATGAGTTGGGTCTGACTTGATGGCACATAACAACAACAACAACAACAACAACAGATAGTTCTTAAAATTACATACTGTTCAAGGCAGACTTTTCTTTCTTTTTCTTTTTAAACTAGTTAAACTAAACTATTGTTTGATTTTAAGAAGTCTTTAGGGGATATTTTTGGTTTAAGGTTTAAAAATTATCTCAGGGCAGTAGTTTCAGGAGTTTATCAACCCTGATGGCTCCAGAAAGTCTAGAGTCCATGAGTATTTAAAATTCTGTTCAGCATTTTCCCTCTTTTTATTAGAATTCTATGGAATCTTTGAGCAAAATGTTCAATAATGGTAGCAAGGCACCATCCAGTTCTTCTGGTCTCATGGCCAAGGTAGCAGTTCATTTAGGCAATTACCCACACATTCCATATCCTCCTCCTATTCCTAATTTTCCTTCTTCTGTTGTTCCTGGTGAATAGAGACCAATAGATGTGCCTTGTAAGACTGCTTGGAAGCTATTAAGATTTCAGGCACTACTCAATGAACTACGAGATAGAAGCACTAAACATGTTATTAGGTCAATTAACCAAGATGTCCAGTTAAACTGTGATCCTAAACTTCCAAACCAAGGAATGAAATTCCATAAAGTGTTTGGTGTACACAAGCAGCTTTACCAGCTACTCTGTTTTTTTTTTGTTGTAAATATATCTATCACACAACTTTTACCAATTCAATTTTTTACAGGTATATAGCTTACTGAAAAAAATTACAATAATTGGCTATGCAACCCTACCCTTAAATCAATACAATTTTTCCATCAACACTATCCCCCTCCCTTTCCCCTTCCCTCCTGTCTTTGGTAACTACTGATAAACTTTGGTCTCTATATATTTTCTTTTTCTTTTCTTTTCTTTTTATATAAAACCAAAAAAAGCCAAACCCACTGCCACTGAGTTGATTCTAACTCATAGCTGGGTTAGACTCCCACTGGGTTTCCAAGGCTTAAAATATTTGCAGGAGTAGATTGCCTCATCTTCCTCCCATGGAGCAGCTGGTGGGTTTGAACCATCAACCTTCTGGTTAGCAGCCAAAATGCCTTACCCACTACAATACCAGAGCTCCTCTTTCATATAAGTGATGTCATATAATATCTGTCCTTTTGTGATTGGCTTATTTTTCTCAGCATAATGTTTTCACACTCCATCTGTACTGTAGTTTTTATCAAATCTTCTTTCTCCTATAAGTTGAGTGGTATTACATTGTATGGATGTACTACATTTTGTTTATCCATTTGCAGTTCAGTGAATTGCTTAATATGACCCTTCTAGCCATCGTCCTCCATTTTGTGATGTATTGTGTGTTGGATTGGGTTCTCTAGAGAAACACAAAAACCAGCAAAGTTTATATATATATATATTTATAGAGAGAGAAAGAGAGAGAGAGAAATTTATCTTA
>NW_006921647.1:3772332-3774179 GCF_000298275.1 Orycteropus afer afer | reverse complement strand
TGCCGTTCTTCCAGTTTGTCCTTGGGATAGTATTACAGGTAGGCCACACCCCTGGGGAAACTCCCCCTAGACTGACCGGCCGCTTAGGATGCAGTCATGTGATCCATCATGGGAACCACCACTCACAACTGGAGTCCAGCCAAGTTGACACATCTTCAACTATCACATATTGTAAATCCTAGTCTGTGCCTGTTTAGGGTGGGATGTACCTTGAGTCCTGTCTTGCTAGAGAGTGTGACTCAAATCACCATCCTTTGCTTCCTTGAGGGTATATATGTGAATATTCTGTGAAAGTTCACTTTCTTGCTCTGGTCTTGAGTTTGGTTCATCATCATCTCATCCTTGGATTTGAGACAGCAGCTGTCATCTGACCTGCTGATTGGATTCTCTAACCCTTGCAACCATATGAGTTGGGAAAGTCCTGCAGACTTACCCACAGACCTAGGACTTGCCAGGCTTCCAGCCTCCCAGGCTCTGCCGTTATCACATGAACCGTTTCCTTGGGAGTTTATGAGTTCTGTGAGATGTTACAGCAAAATATGGAACCCTAAAACAAGAGAGCTAAATGCAGGTTCCATGTGTGCCAAAAAGCTAGAGACCTTCCTCAAAGCTTCTTCTTATGTAATGGAAGCAGACTTCAACCCTAAGGCAGCTACTGAGCTGCTCACAGTAGATTCCACCATAGAGTTGATTACCAGTCTCATCTTGGGGAATAACTACACCCAGCTGCCTTGCCATTCAAAACCAGGCCCAACCAAGTTGATATATAACCTTAACTACCACAATGGATAAATGTGGTTGGTTGTCTTTTTTAAGTTATAGGAGTTCTTTATATATTTTGGATATTAAATCTTTATCCCAGAATGATTCCCAAAAATATTCTCTAAATCTGTAGGTTGTCACTTCACTTTGTTGATCAAGTCTTTTGATGTACAAAAGTTTTTTTTTTTTTTTTTTTTTTTTAATTTTGATCAAGTTCAACTTACTTATTTTTTCTTTGGTTGCTTGTGCTTTTGGCATCATATCTAAGAATTGATTATTGAAAACTAGATCTAGAAGCATTAATCCTATGTTTTATTCTAAGACTTTTTAAATTTTAATTCCCTGTGGTAGTTAAGGGAGCTCTGGTAGTGTAGTGGTAGACCCACCAGACATGGTGGGTCTGCCATGTCAGTGGGCCATTCTCTTGGCCCACCTTAATGGCAGTCCCACTCAGCAGAACTGAGGCAGTTGCTACCTGATGTAGTTGTGGCTCCACCCTTTAAAACCTAGGAGGTAGTGGCTTCATCCTTTGAAACCAAAGTGACAGTTCTGTCTCATTGTGGGGTCAGGCCAATTCCTTGGGTATGGTGACCTCCCTGTCCCCACACACTCCTTCTGCCTAAGCAGGTTTTAGGCTTTGTAATTGCCAACACTGTCCCTTCTACCAAGATGTGCACATGAAATCTGAAAACAAAGTTTCCCTGGCTATACAAATGCCTCCAGAGGTGACTTAGGAGACAGATTTGGCTTCTGAAATGTCATAGCCTTGAAAATCCTATGAAATAGTTCTTCTTTGCACATATGGACTCACCACGAGCTCGAATAAACTCAATGGCAACCAACCACAACAGCGTATTGGCAGTACTATAATGTATTTTTATGGTACTTCACAGTATCTAAAGGGTTTGTACCCTCTTGTCCATTTCATTTGATTTCACAGTAACCCTGTTAAGTAGGGATTATTAATTCATATTTGACTACGTGTAGCAGTGGGAAAGTCAACTGCGAAGGAACTGTTTCAAGTGCTGAGGAGCAAGGATATCTCATTGAGGACTAAGGTGCACCTGACACAAGCCATGATATTT
>NW_006921647.1:3768426-3772012 GCF_000298275.1 Orycteropus afer afer | reverse complement strand
TCAAGTATAGCAGGGATTGTGGGGCTGGCGCAGGATCAGGCAGTGTTTCGTTCTGCTGTGCATGGGGTCGCTATGAGTCGGAAACAACTCGATGGCACTTAACAACAACATTTGCAGATGAGGAAGTTAGGCACAGAAATGTTACAGAACCAGCTTAAATTTCTGTATGAGGTGAAGGAGAGGGCTTCTGATTTAAGTCTGGGTTGCTTTTGCCTCAATATATTTTCTCAGATTTATTGCTATTATTTTTGCCACTTCAAAGATCCTTAATTCTCATGTTCCTCACTTTGAATTATAGCAATGCTTTGCTTGGTTATTTAGGTGGAAGGCCACCATCACCATAAGTTTAAAAGCTTAGGATTTTAAAATTTTAGTTTTCTAGCACATGTTGCTTTGTTGAAAAAAAGAAATATATATGTTGATGTTCTGATTTTCATTAAATTTTGTATGTGAAATATATTTCTGAAAAAGGGGGATATGTATCATTTTAAGTGAAAAAAATAAATATCCTTGTGAAAATTTAGGAATCCAATTTTCCAAGCTTGACCTATATTTAGTAAGAATTAAATTAAATTCTAGCTGCTATGAAAGAATGGAGGGGGGTAGGGTGGGGAACTCAATGAGAATGGGAGACAAGACACAGCCTCCAAGGAAGAATTCTGAGTAATGGGGCAGAATCTCACCAGAAATGTCAGGGTTATCCATGGAAATCCTCACCACACTCATTAGAGGAGATTCACACTCCCCTTAGTCCTTCCACAGATTTGTGAAATGGCATTTAGGGAATCAAACAGCCTGTGAAATAAATTGGTATATTCAAGTCAGAAAGATCCTGTTTTTCAAAGATCCCAATTTCAGCAATGATAAGCAAAGACACTGAGAACTATTTGCAGATAAATGATCAGTTCTTGTACTAACAGATAGCCAGTCAAGATGTGAGGATCAGACTCTTCAGGAAAGGTGAAGAGACATCTCACTGAATTGGAGGCACTCTCTTGGCCACCATGGGTTTAGCTCCCCCAACCTTTCTGTGAAAAGAACATGGTTATTCAAACACTCTTGTTGTTGGTGTTGTTAGTCATTGTCAAGTCAGTTTTCCTCACTGCAAACCCACATATACAGTGTAGAACAACTTAATAGAGTTTTCAAGACTGTGACCTTTTGGAAGCAGACTGTCTGGCATGTCCTGAGTGGAATGCTTAATCATTTGCGCCACCCAGTGCCTTCAAACACTAATGTGGTACAATTTCATGTAACTGTACTTGTGCAAGTTCAAGTTGAAGCTGAAGAAAATTTATGCAATTCCACAAGAGCCAAGGTACAACCTTGAGTATATCCCACCTGAATTTAGAGACCATGTCAAGAATAGATTTGATTCATTGAACACTAAAGACCAAAGATCAGAAGAATTGTGGGATGACATCAAAGACATCATACATGACTAAAGCAAAAGGTTGTTAAAAAATGGAAAAAACAAAAAGACCAAAATGGATATCAGAAGAGACTCTGTAACTTGCTTTTGAATGTAGCGTACCTAATGCAAATGGAAGAAATGATGAAAAAGACTGGAGATTTCATTGGGCAGCTTAAGAAGACAAAGTAAAGTATTTATAATGACATGTGCAAAGATCTGGAGTTTGAAAACCAAAAAGGAAGAATACATTTGTCATTTCTTGAGCTTAGAGAGTCGAAGACAAAATTTGTGTCTTGAATTGAAATACTGAAGGGTTCTATGGCCAAAAAAAAAAATTGAACAAAGCAGGAAACATCAAAAGAAAATGGAAGGAATACAGAGTTGTTGTATCCAAAATAATTGGTTTCTCAACCATTGCAGAAGGTAGCTGTTTGGTTACCTAGTGCCACTCTGACAAGAATATACCACAAGTGGAATGGCTGGAATAAACAGGAGTTTATTCTCTCACAGTTTGGAAGTTTTAAGTCTGAGTTTCGGAGATTTGGTAGCATAGTGCCTAAGGCACTTAACTGCTAACCAGAAGGCTGGCAGTTCAAACCTACCAGCCACTCCTCAGAAGGAAGGTTGGGCAATCTACTTCCGTTAGTGATACTGCCTCAGAAACCCAAGGAGGGGTCGCTAAGAGTTGGGGCAGACTCGACAGCACACAATGACAACAACAACAAGTCTAAGTTTAAATTGCCAGCCTCTAGGGGCTGGGTGAAAGCCCCTCAACCTTGGGCTTCAGCTTTGCCTACTGCTCCCAGTCCACGAAGCTGGAGGCTTTTCTTCACTCGGCTGCTGGCTGCTGAGGCTGACAAACCCAAGGTTGACAAGTAATAAGGCACAGTCTCGATGTTACCAAACCACACAGCAGGCCATTAATTCAAATCCATTGTAAGTCCCAAGGTCAGCAGAGCATGGCAGGCTGCTGAGCAATGACATGGCTACATGCAGGATTCAGGAGAGCCAAAAGCTAGAGACCATTCCAGAACCTGCTTCTTATATATGGGAAGCAGACCACATCCCTAAAGCAGCTATTCAGCTGCTTGTGGTAGATCCTACCATGGAGTTGATTGCCAGTCTCATCATGGTGAATAACTACCACCAGCTGCTCAGCCACTCAAGCAGGCCCAGCCAAGTTGATACAACCTTAACTACCACAGTAGCATATGATCAACAACAGATAGTACTGAAAGAAGTCCAAGCTGCACTGGAGACATGAGTGTAAAATAAGGCTCAGGAATTGATGGAATACTAATTGAGATGTTTCAACAAATAGATGCAATGCTGGAAGTGCTCACTCATCTATGCCAAGAAATTTGGAAGACAGCTACCTGGGAAACTGACAGGAAGAGATCCATATTTGTGCCTATTTTAAAGTAAGGTGATCCAAGGGAAATTATTGAACAATATATTAGTATCACATGCAAGCAAAATTTTGCTGAAAGTAATTTAAAAATGACTGTACCAGTAAATTGACAGGTAACTCCTAGGAATTCAAGCCAGATTCAGAAGAGGACATGGCACAATGGATATCATTACTGATGTTAGATGGATCTTGAATGAAAGCAGAGAATACCAAAAGATGTTTACCTGTGTTTTATTGACTATACAAAAGCATTTGAATGTGTGGATCTTAACAAAATATGGATAACTTTACAAACAATGGGAATTCCAGATCACTTAATTGTGTTCATGTGGAACCTGCACATAGATTAAGAAGTAGTCACTTGAACAGAACAAGGAGGTCGTGCATAGATTAACATTGAAAAAGGTGTGTGTCAGGATTATATCCTTTCAGCACACTTATACAACCTGTATACTGAGCAAATAATCCAAGAAGGTGGACTATATGAAGAAGTATGTGTCATCAAGATTGGTGGAATACTCATTAATAATCTGTGATATACAGGTGACACAACCTTGCTTGCTGAAAGCAAAGAGTACTTGAAGCACTTACTGATGAAGATCAAAGACTACAGCCTTTAATATGGATTATACCTTAACATAAAGAAAACAAAAATCCTCACAAGTGCACCAATAGGGTACATCATAATAAATGGAATAAATATTGAAATTGTCAAGGATTTCCACAATCATGTCTATGGAACCAGCAGCCAAGAAACCAAA
>NW_006921647.1:3759577-3764493 GCF_000298275.1 Orycteropus afer afer | reverse complement strand
GTATTTTTACGCAAATTTTTCTGCTAGTTGGGGTTTAGTCCACTTTTGTATCCTTCCCTTCAAGGATCAGGGGTCCAAGATTATCTTCTGTGTCTGTGTTAATCGGTTTCCCTTTTCTTTGTTGAAGAGGGTCTGTGCAGTCCTTCTGCCTAGTCCACCTTCTTGCCAGAACTGTCTTCTTTAAAGTTTTAAAAAACAAAGATGTTACTTTGGGGACAATGGTGCTCCTGACCCAAGCCATAGTATTTTCAATCATTTCATATGCATGCAAAAGCTGGACAATGAATAAGGAAAACTGAAGAAGTGTTGATATATTTGAATTATAGTATTGGTGAAGAACATTGAATATCTCATGGACTTCCAGAAGAACAAATTTGTCTTTGAAGAAGTATAGGCATAATGCTTCTTAGAAGCGAGAATAGCAAGACTTCATCTCCCTTACTTTGGATATATTATTAGGAGAGACAAATCTCTTGAGAAGGACATCACACCTGGTGACTAGAAGGTCACAAAAAATAAGACCCTCAAGAGATGGATTGACACAATTGCTGCAGCAATGGGCTCAAATGCCGCAACATTTGTGAGGATGGAGCAGGCCTGGGCAATGTTTTGCTCTGTTATACATAAGTTTGCTTTGAGTCAGAACTAGCTCAAAGACAACTAAAAACCAGAAGTCCTGGTAATCTGTTCCCATATAGATTTACAGCCTAGGAAACCAAGTAAGGCACTTCTACTCTGTCCTATAGGTTCATTATGAGTGGGAATCAATTTGACAGAACACAACAACCACAACATGGTTGTGTACATACATATATGAATAAATATTAGCATTTTGAATGTTGCATTATAAATTGAATACTCTCTGTACTTCATGGCATAGTTTGAGCTCAATTTTTATAATCTACATAATTGTGGAGACTTCATAATGTCCTGAGTTAAAACTACTCTTTAGGTATTGTTTTGGGGAAATATCTGAGGTAGGTAAGTTCAATCTACATGCAAGGGTACTCTGTCAGTGCTCAGATTGATCAGATCTAGTCATTTTCACCCTTTATAGCATAGAGAGTTTTCAGGGAAGATTAAAAGAGAAAAACATAAACTCAAAATCATTAAAAAAAAAAAATTAAAAAAAGACCAGGTTTACTGGTCTGATAGAGTCTGGTGAGACCCCTGAGACTATGGTCCCTACTTATCCTTTAGGTCTGGAACTGAACTCACTCCTGTGACTTCCAGCTGAACAATAGACAAGCATATGGGATGAACATCAGGTAGATACACTCCTTGGAGCTATCGATCAATCAGTCATGGAAGAACAGAAGAGCAGTGTTTGTACAGGAAGATAGCTGGGGGGTGGGGTGAGAGTGCATGGGAGGGAAGGACACAGGGAGGAAGTAAGAACTGGGAGGAAGTGGGAAGACAGCTGTTACATTTTGGGGAATTGCAGTCTATGTCATGAGACAAAATGTATATGAACTGCTGTATGGAAAATGAATTTGCTCTGTAAATTCCACCTAAACTGCAATAAAAATAAAAAAACCCAACAAACTACCAAGCCAAAAAAAAAAAAAAAAACCAGAGAAAAACATAAGGAGTTTTCAAAGACATGTTAGATTGCTTGGGCTGATAGAGGAAGTGAATCATGTATTCCCAGTGCCAACTTTAAAACTGGTTTTGACAAAGAGTTAATCATGATGGAGGACTTTAATATCCAGACCTCAGCATGAAACCTTCTCCAGTGAAAACAGTAGCCAGTAGAATTTTCACTTGTTTCTGTGATAGTTCTATTTTTGGGAAGTTAGAAGAAGCAACGACAGGTTTTGCTTCAGTGGAACTAGTTTAAATCAATAAAGGAGAACACTTGGTAATTATAAAACACCTTGGAGATGGCAAATGTTTTGTTATGTATTTTTACTTCAATAAAACAAAAACCAAAAAACCCACCTTAGATATAAAAGAGAAAGTCTTCTTAGCCATAAAGAAATTTCTATACAAAAAAATTAGATTAGTCAAGTATGAATTTTAGTTCAATTTTCAAAATATCCTAAAAAGATAGGTGCAAGCCTATTTATTTCTCCTCTGGACAGCCTTTTAATTGATTTCTTTCCATTTTACCCTCTTGAATCTTCTTTCTATCCTAAATAAAAGCCATTTACAACAAAATCAGTACATGAAAAGCAAAATATGGAGAAATGCTCAATTTCTAATTTCCTCCCAAACTTCTTTCAGCTGTGATAATCTTATTGGAAATGGTAGAATTGACTATAATGAAAGGAATCGAACATTAGATAAATAAATGTAAATGTAAACCTATTTATGGTTTGTGTATTTCTGTCTCTGGCCCAAATGGATTGTGTTTTAGGAGATTGAGAAAAAATTCCTATACTCAGTTGCAGAAACTTTGTCTGGAGTGTGTGAGTCCTCAGGTGTGATCAAGGGACCAGAGAGTGAAGTTGGGATTTTCAAAAGAGAAAAATCAAAATCATGTTCCCTAAACTGGTGAGCCTATCTATAGACTAGGCAAGATTCCAGAACACATGTTTTACAGCATAATTTTTAAAGGGTAGTTTTCAAATATGCAAAGTCAGGAATAGCCATCAATTGAAACTGATAGGTTTATTAAGGACATACATGATGACACATTGAACTCCTTTCTTCATTCTTCAGGTCACAAACAAATGTATATGGTGTACTTGGATTAAATTTTGCCCTCCCCCCCTGATTTTAATATACTTTATTTTTTAGAGCTGCTAACCAAAAGATTAGTGGTTTGAGACCACCCAGAGGCACCTCAGGATCTACTTCTGAAAAATCAGCCATTGAAAATCCCGTGGAGCACAGTTCTACTCTGACACATGTAGGGTAGCCATGAATCAGAATCAGCTTGACAGCAACTAGCTTTGTGTGTGTGTGAAGATTTTTTTGGATGCAGTTTTGGGTTTACAGAGAAATTGCACAGAAACACCTCATATCATGGATGAACTTGCAGGATGCTATGTTGAGTGAAATAAGTCAATCACAGAAGGACAAATATTGTATGAGTCCACTATTGTGAAAAGTCAAGGAAAGGTTTACATATGGAAGGAAACTTTCTTTGTTGGTTACCAGGAATGGATAGAGGAGGGAATTGCAAGCTAAGTAATGGACAAGTACTAATTTTGGTGAAGGGAAAGTAACATACCAAAAGCGAGTGACCAACACAATAACACTAAGGAAAAGGAAGAAACAGAGAGGAGCACAAGAGGTCCAGACAACAAAGGTAGACACTTTCCCATACATAATACAGCATCATCAGTAATAACAGAATTAATCTATGGGTAGATACATAGGCAAACAGGTTACATGATCAGGTATGGCTAGGCAAAAGGAAATATACACATGAGCATATATAAGTTTGGCAGAGGATATTTCTACATATGTATTTTTATATGCTATAAGAATGTACATAGATTCTAACAGGGGGCAAAGTTATACCTTGTTAGCCACAGCCAAATATTTTGAAGGAGTGGAATCACTGGGCCTGTGGGCTTGGGACCATGGCCATGACCATGGACATGGTCAAACTCATGAGACAACCTCAAGTGGCATAACATATTACACAAAAACATTGTTCTACATCCTACGTTGGTGACTAGTGTCTAGGATCTTAAAAGCTTGTGATTGGCCATCTAAGATGCAACAGTTGGTCTCTCCTCACCTGGAGCAAAGAAGAATGCAGAAATTCAAAGAAACATGGAAAGAATTATTAAAAGGGATTAGTGGACCATGGGAACCTCAGCCTACAATGATCCTGAGACCAGAAGAACTAGATGGTGCCCCACTACAACTGTCAACCACTCAGAAAGGATCAGTAAAGAAGAGCCTGGATAAAGTGGGAGAAGATTGTGTTATAAAACTCAAAATCACAAAAAAGACTAGGATTATTGGACTGATAGAGCCTGGAGAAACCCCTGACACTATGGCTCTTAGTCACCCTTTGGGTCTGGAATTGAACTCACTTCTGTGGCTTCCAGCTAAACAATAGATAGGCCTACAAGGTAAACATTCACAGCAGGTAGGTTCACTCTTTAGAACAATTAACCATGGGAGATCAGAGGGGCAGCATTTGCACAGGGAGATAGCTCAGAGGGCAGGAATGCATAGGAAAGAAGGACACAAGGAAAAGGTAACCACAGGGAAGAAGTGGGAAGAGAGCTGTTACATTGTGGGGATCATAATAAATGTCAAAAAACAAAATGTATATGAATTGTTGAATGGAAAACAAATTTGCCCTGTAAACTTTCACTCAAATGACTACACACACATATACACAAACAGAGACTGTGATTCCAGGGACATTCAAGTCATAGCTCAAGTGTCATGCCTCAGATCCTCAGAGGAGCTGTGTAGAAAGCTGCCCCTCCTCCCAGGCACCCTCTATTTCATTGTCCTGTTTAATTTCTTCTACAAAATTTAGCTCTAGTTGAAATTATTGTTCATTTGTTTTCTCATTTCCTTCTTGTCTTTATCACTAGAACATACTTTCCACAAGGCAAAGACCTGTTCTTCTTGTTTCAGACATCTTTTTCAGTACAACATGAAAAGCATTAGGTGCCTAAATCAGTACATAAGAGAGTAGGTACTTAATAAATAATACCTGGAAGAAAGAAATAAAGAACAGAAGGAATATGAGTGAATTCCAACATGCACAAGTAGGAGTTGTAAACAGAAGTTCTGGGGAGAATAATTCTAATTTAGTGTGAGCTGGAATGTTCTAACAATTGTAGTTGCCTCAAGTTGAAACAAGTTTTTTTGAAGACAGTTCCCTGGAACTGAATATATTCAAAGAGAATATTGTAGCCTAGGGCTAAAATAAGAAATGGATTAAATGATCTGTATAATTTATTGTGATCCTGAGATTAAACTAAAATATATATGTT
>NW_006921647.1:3752173-3759477 GCF_000298275.1 Orycteropus afer afer | reverse complement strand
AAATTTTTCATCCTTTTTAAGAAATCATCATTCCATACATCAACCAGTCCTTATCAGCTTCAATAATATGGATTTGCAGACCTCTGGCTACTAAGGACACAGCTCAGCTGGTGGGGAGAGAAGAAAGGAGAATGGAACCATGTTCAGAATCTGTAATTGCCATGGTACTGAAAACCCTATTTCTGAGTAAACCTGGGAAAGTCACTTTTAACTTTTTTTGTTTCAATTTTCTAGTTTGAGGAAAGTGAATCATAATGCCTCCCTTACAGACATGTTGTGGGACCTAATTAAATATTTCAAAACTATTCCTCTGATCTGCGGATAAAAGGCAGTTAATTAAGGCCCAACAACTCTCTTGTGCTCTCTAACAACATGTTTGGGTAAACATTCTGACCATAAGACCAGCCAGTGTGGTGTACTGGTCACTCCAGTAAGTGGATGAACCTTATTTTATATACCTGTAACCCAAGACATCTTTGTCAAGGAGGTGCTAACTCTTGAACACAGCACTTTGTTTCCCATAGCCTAGTTTCACTCTTCTTAGAGCCCAAGAGCTCTTCATGTCAACCCAGAAGGCCAAAGGACTGGGCTTGCCAAAGGAAAGCATGGAGATCAGGACTGGGGTTCTTATTCCTTCCTGCAGCCTGCTTAAGTGTCCAGAGACCTTTGGTGGCTTAGCCCTATTGCATTTCTCTAGGCTTGGTCTCTAGAGGCTAGATACTAAGGGAGTCCTGCCCCATACTGCAGAAACTTGGTGTTCACTCTACACTCCCCCCAAATCTTGTCAGTGTAGATAGCTACTTCCTGCCTCTCTCTGCAGAGCTCCCACCCAGAAAGGCTCTCCCAACTCCAGCCATGAGGCCATGGGAAGCTATGCTCATGGGGCCCTGGCTGCAGTAGGCAGATGCTGGATTCTCTAGGCAACATTTTCCCTTTGGAATATCATGACTCCCCTTTCCCAGTGTGGTTCTGCTGGAAGTCTCAGCTACAGTGTTCTGCCCCCTCCTGTTCTGCCTCAAGGATGCGGATCAAACAGGCACAACCTTAGTGGGCCACTGGAATTGATGCAAGGACAGAGAGTGATGGGTCCTTTTCTTTGTGGAGGCTGTTCCTCTAGAAGCATGAGAGTCTGAGGCTTCTGAAAGCCACCAAAGCCATGAGCAAAAAGCTATCTGAGGCAGGAGATATTGATGGAACAAACCATAGAGAGCTATGGTGGTGGTGGTGGCCCTGGACCCAGCCAAGCCCTGCAGGCTGCATGAGGCAATCCACTCCCAGACTATGTGTCAGCAAATTTGGCTTCTGTTACCTGGAATGAAACAAATCCTGCCAGATGCACTGGCTTCCAATGGTAAGAAAAACACAAATTCTTGTACTTACTTAAAGGTAGGAGAAGATGTCAGTTTAGCATCTTGGGTAAATAACAAGGGTTGGTACTGTTCAGAGGACATTTTGGTAAATCATAAAATGGAAAGTGGTCAGAATGGCAAAACCAATATAAAATGAATTCAACATTTTCTGCCTCTGGGCTGTGGAATCTATTGTTTACTACATTATCATTTCAATTTCCGCAGTCCTATGAAGCAGATAGGAGATCTGGTGGCATAGTGCCTAAGGCATTTGACTGCTAACCAGAGGCTGGTGGTTCAAACCCACCAGCCACTTCTCAGAAGGAAGGTTGGACAATCTACTTCCATAGTGATATCACCTTGGAAACCCAAGGAGGGGTGGCTATGAGTCAGATCCGACTCCAGGGCAGTGCGTATGAAACAGATAGTCTCTCCATTTTAATGATGGGAAAACTAAGACCTAGTGGGGTTAAGAAACTCTTTCAAGACCGCACAACTAGAAAGAAGCAAAGCTTTTATTGGAACCTGACCAAAAATTCAAACTCACTGCCATTGAATCTATTCTGACTCATAGCCACCCCCATTGGGTTTCCAAGGCAGTAAATCTTTATGGAAGTAGATTATTGTCCCATCTTTCTTCCACAGAGCAGCTGGTGGGTTTGAATCACCAACCTTCTGGTTAGCAGTCAAATGCACTGTACCACCAGTTTGTTCCAAAGTTGCTGCTTTTTTTCTGGTCCCCCATAATCTTCTAAAAGTGGGAGAATATAGCCTTAGGGAAAGCTATTCTTTCCTGTAAAGGTTGGGGGGCATGTATAAAGGAGGGTTGTCGGAAAGCATGGAGCCAGGTGGAGGGCTAGGGTCTGGGGCTTGTCTTGCATAGGGAGGAAAGGAAAAGTGGTGAATCCTGAGGTGTGTGAAGTACTTTGTGTGATCATAAAGTGCCTGGTATGTGAAAAGTTGTTAACAAATATCTTTTTCTCTCACCAGACATACTCTACTTGATAGCAAGGTCTCTTCCTTGCTCATCTTTACATTTTAGATATGTGGATAGATAAATAGATAAATAATACATAGATACATAGATAGATGGCTGCTGTTGGGTAGACTGACTCATGGTGATTTATGTACAACAGAACAAAATGTTTTCTGGTTTTGCATTATCCTCATGATTGCTGGCATGTCTGAGCCCATTGTTGTGGCTATGTGTCAATCCATCTCACTGATGGTGTCCCTCTAGTCCTCTTCTCCACCAAACTTGATGTCCTCCTCTGGTGATTTATTCCTCCTGATAATGTGTTCAAAGCAAGCAAGTTGGATAATGTTCTGTTGTGAGCCATAGGTTTCAACTGACTAATTTTTTTGAGGTAGATAGCCAGGCCTTTCTTAGTCTGTCTTAGTCTGGAAACTCCTCTGAAACTTGTCCATCATGGATGACCCTCTGGTATTTGAAATACTGGTTGCAAAGCTTCCAGTATCATAGCAACACAAAAGACACCACAGTAGGACTAACTGACAGATGGGTGGAGGCTTGGACATTTAGAGTCATAGTTTGCAAAAGTTGAAGGAATGAGTGCAAAAGCATTAAAGGGAGGGTAAACCTTCCAGACACCCCTCTGCCCCCCACCCCACTCCTCACCTCTGTCAGTGGATGGCCCCCAAAAGGATGATATTTCATGGCATTTCTCCCACTTACTTTCCTTTTTTATTTCTTCTTCTGTTGGCTGAGATGGAGTTAAAATTAGATAATATAGATACCTGAAAATGATGAACATTAAAGCTAAGAATAACTAGCAACAACTACCAAAGTAATTTTCTCTATTCCCTTGTGCATGAGGATTTTGAAAGTGGTCAAGAACACATTCAGTATTCAAAAAGTCTCAAATAAACAATTGAAATGGGCAGATTTACATTTTACAAATGCCAGTTCAAATTCTCTGATGTGGACTTTGGACGCTTAATCAAGAGGCTGCAATCAAAATGTGGAATCTCAGTGCTTGCATGAAAAACAGTTGTGATGCTGCCCCAAATGGCTGTCTTCCAAGGCTTTTAAAAAATGTTTACAAGTGAGATGGAAGATGGGGCTTTTACAGATGGAGGCTGTGTGAGTCTCAAGTGCCGTTTTGCTTTGTTTTCAGCAGCTGGCAAGGTAGACAGGGAAATAAAATCCTCCAATAATAAGAAAAAAAGCAGATCCAAGAGTAGGTCTGTGCCACACTTGGGGAGCCACAAGACTGGCTCTGAGTCAGGCTCTGGAAGGTGCCTGGGGTCCTGGGGTTTGTGAAGGAGACTGAGGCTGCCTAGAAACTCTTGAGTGTTGTCTGTAAGACCCCACCTTGTGTGCCGTTTATCTGTCAATTTAGCAGCACACTTTCATATTAAGGTACAAACGCTTGTGTGTTTTAGGTAGTCTCAAGAACTCTGGGTCAAATATTGTGTTATCTCACTGATACGAAATATCTAGAATAGGCAAATGTATAGAGACCAAATTTTATTAGTGGTTAGTAGGAGTGGGAGGGAGGAGGAAAGAATAAGTCATTGCTAAGGGGTCACTGGGTGGTGCGGTGGCTAAGGCATTTGGCTGCTAACCAAAAGGTCAGTGGTTTGAACCCACCAGCCCCTCCATAGGAAAAAGATGAAGCAGTCTGTTTCTATAAAGATTTACAGCCTTGGAAACACAAAAGCTATGGGATCACTATGAGTCAGAATCGATTTGACAGTAGTGGATTTGATTTTGTTTGGAAGGGGTCACTCTAACCAGTTACTGTTGAGTTGACTCTGACTCATGACACTCCTATGTGTGTCAGACTAGAACCATCCTCTACTGGATTTTCAGTGGCTATGTTTTTGGAAGTGGATCACCAGCCTTTTCTTGTGATGTGCTTCTGGGTGAACTTAAGCTCTCAACCTTCCCGCTAGCAGCTGAACATATTAACCACTTGTACCACCCATAGACTTTGAGCTTCTGTTAAGAGTGATAGGAACACTTGGAAATGAGTAGTAATGATGGTAGCATGACATGATGAATGTAATTAATGTCACTAAATTGTATACATAAAAAATGTTGAAATGGCAAATGTTTTGTAGTACATAAACTTAGCACAATTAAAGCAAAACAAAATCTCTGGAGAAAAGGAGGAGTCTAAATCATCTGGCAGGTCCTAGGACTAGTGCTTGGGGCATAATTAGGCAAAATTGCAGCAATAGAGTTAGATAGAGTTGAGATACCAAGAAACAACTACTCTTTCTTTCTTTTTAAAATTTTTATTGTGATTTGGGTGAAAGATTACAAAGCAGATTCATTTTCCATACAGCAGTTCACATAGAGTTTGTCTCATCACATTGACTGAAATTTACCACTATGCAATAGCTCTCTTCCAATTTTCTCCCCAGTTTCCTTTTCCCTGTGTCCTATCCTCCCATATACTCCTGCCCCTCGAGTTGTCTCCTTGTGCACACACAACCCTTCTATTCTCCCATGATTGATGTCTCCAAGGAGTGTACCTACCTAATGTAAATGTTCAGATCATGCCTGTCTTTTGTGTGACTAGAAGCCACAAGAGTGGGTTCAATTCCAGACCTGAAAGGCAGCTAGGGGTCATAGTCTCAAGGATTTCACCAGGCTCTATCAGCCCAGCAAACAGGGTCTTTTTTTTTTTTTTTAATGATTTTGGGTTTTGTTCCACATCGTTCTCCCACTCTCTCCAGAATCTCCTACATAGATTGCCCCTCCAAATGGTTAATAGTGGTAGCCAGGCATTATCTAGTTCTCCTGGTCTCATAGTTGTATAGGCTGAGGATTGCATGGTGTACCAGTCACTTGGACTAATTGTTTCTGTGTATCATTGGTTTTCCTCATTCTTCCCTGCTATGGATGAAGAGAGACCCATAATTACATCTAGATGACCACTGCAAGCTTTTAAGATCCCAGTCACTACTCACCAAAGCATGATGTGGAACAATGTTTTTGTGTAGTATGCTACACCAATTGAGCTTGATGCCCCTTCTGACCATGGTTCTAAGCCCACAGGTCCAACTGCTTGCTCCCTCTAGACTGCGACCAAGAAGAGACTACAACCTTGTCTCTTGTCTGCTCTACTATATACCTGGACATACTTACAGAACATACCAAAACATTTGTAGAAACGTGGCACACTCCCCTCTACATAGACATATCTGATCGTTCAGCCTGTCCACCCCTTTATCCACCTGTAGATCAATGTTTGCCATCATTGACAATGCAATAGTGTATGTGCAAAAGGGTTCATCTTTGTTGTCTGTTTCTCCTGTGCACCGCTCTGTATCTTCCTCTTCCTCAATGCCACCATGTTGATCACTCAGATTTGGTACAATGCCCTTCCCTTCATCCAAATCAATACTTGTCTTGTGGGTGGAGGTCAGGGATGCTGCTAAATGCCCTCCAATGTACAGGACAGCACCTCTGCAACAAAGGATCATCCAGTCCAGAAGCAGATGGAGCTGGCTTTTAGAGGGCTGAAACTGATAGGCCAGGTTGGGAAGTGGTGGTAGCCCAGTTTTGGAGGGCCAGGGCAGGTAGCGCATGCTGGGAAGTGGTGAGAGCCAGCTTTTGGAGGGCCTGGACAGGTAGGGAAGGCTGGGAAGTGGGAGAGTCAGCTTTGGAGGGCAGGAACAGATAGGGCAGGCCAGGAAGTAGGAGTGGAGCAGTTTGGAACAGCTAAGGGAGATGAACTTGTCTGTTGGTTTGTCATCCTGTGGTGGCTTGTGTGTTGCTGTGAGGCTAGAGGTTATCCCACCAGTGTTTCAGATGCCAGCACAGTTACACATGGTGGACAGTTTTAAGCAGAGCTTCCAGACTAAGGCAGAAGGAAGAGGCCATCCATGTCTGAAAGAATTGGCCATGAAAACCTATGAAAAGCAGTGAAACACTGTCTTATATATTACTGAAAAACTTGATGAATAGCCCTGAAATATAATCTGATGTAGTGCTAGAAGATGAGCCTCTCAAGTCAGAGGGCACTCAAAATATGACTAGGACAGAGCTGTCTCCTCAGAATAGAGCCAGCCTTAATGATGTGGATAGAATAAAGCTTTTGGGACTTCCATTTGCTGATGTGGCATGATTCAAATGAAAAGAAACAGCTACAAACATCCATTAATAATTGGAACATGGAATGTACAAAGTATGAATCTAGGAAAATTGGAAGCTGTCAAAAATGAAATAGAACACATAGAGATTGATATCCTAGGTATTACTGAGATGAAATGGACCCATTTTGGCCATTTTGAATCAGACAGCCTTATGATCTACTACGCCGAGAATGACAAATTGAAGAGAAATGGCATGGCATTCATGGTCACAAAGAGTGTTTCAAGATCTATCCTGAAGAACAATGCTGATAGGATACTAACCATATGCCTATGAGGAAGACCAATTAATACGATTATTCGAATTTACACAACAGCCACAAAAGCCAAAGATGAAAAAATTGAAGATTTTTACCAACTTCTGCAGTCTGAAATTGACCGAACATGCAATCAAAATGTGTTAATTATCAGCGGTGATAGGAATGCAAAAGTTGAAACAAAGAAGAATCACTGGTAGTTGGAAAATATGGCCTTTGTGACAGACATGATGCTGGAGATTGCATGGTAGAATGTTGCAAGACCAATGACTCAATATTTGCAAATACCTTTTTCAACAATGCAAATGGTGCCTATACATGTAGACTTCACCAGACAAAGTACACAGGAATCAGATTGACTACATCTGTGGCAAGAAGTGATGGAGAAGCTCAATACATTCATCCAAAAGAAGCCAGGAGGTGACTGTGGAATAGAATATCAACTGCTCATTTGCAAGTTCAAGTTGAAGCCAAAGACAATTAAAAGAAGTCCACAGAGCCAAAATATGACCTTGATTATATCACTCCTGAATTTAGAGACCATCTAAAGAATAGATTTGATCCACTGAAT
>NW_006921647.1:3746924-3751488 GCF_000298275.1 Orycteropus afer afer | reverse complement strand
CACAGAATGTGGAAATTATCAAACAATATCACTGATATCACACGTAAGTAAAATCTAACTGAAGATAATTCAAAAACAATTGCAGCAGTATATTGACAGAGAACTTCCAGATATGCATGCTGAATTCAGAAGGGGACATGGAATGAGGGATATCATAGCTGATGTTTCCTTGTGTTTTATTGACTATGCAAAGGCATTCAATTTTGTGGATCATAACAAATTGTGGATAACATTGAAAAGAATGCGAATTCCAGAACACTTAACTGTACTCATGAGGAACCTGTACATACCCCAGGAGGTTGTCATTTGAACAGAGCAAGGGTATACAACATGGTTTAAAATCAGGAAGGCTGTTCATCAGGGTTGTATCCTTTTGCCATACTTATTCAATCTGTGTGCTGAGTAAATATTCCGAGAAGCTGGACTATATGAAGAAGAATGAAGCATCAGGATTGGAAGAAGGCTCATTAACAACCTGAGATACGCAGATGACACAACTTTGCTTGCTGAAAGTGAGGATGACTTGGCACACTTACTGATGAAGATTGAAGACTACAATCTGCAATATGGATTGCACCTCAATATAAAGAAAGCAAAAATCCTCACAACTGGACCAAGCAGCATCATGATAGATGGAGAAAAGATTGAAGTTGTGAAAGACTTCTATTTACTTGGTTCTACAATCAATACCAATGGAAGCTGCAGTCAAGACATTAAAAGACGTATTGCGTTGGACAAATCTGTTGCAAAATACCTCTTTCAAGCGCTGAAGAGTAAAGATATCTCCTTGAAAACTAAGATGCATCTAACTCAAGCCATGATATTTTCAATCACCTCATACGCATGTGAGAGCTGGACAATGAATAAGGAAGCGCAAAGAAGAGTTGAAGCTTTTGAGTTGTGGTGTTGGTGAACAATGCTGAAAGTACTGTGGAATGCTATAAGAACTAACAGATCTGTCCTGGAAGAGGTGCAGCCAGAATGCTTCTTGGAAGCTAGAATGGTCAGACTTCGTCTCCCCTATTTTGGCCATGTTGTCAGAAAGGACCACGCTCTGGAGAAGGATGTCATGCTTGGTAAAGTGGAGGGTCAACAAAAGAGGGGAAGGCCCTCAACAAGATTGATTGACAAGGTGGCTGCCATGATGGGCTCAGGTATAGTAGGGGTTGTGAAGCTGGCACAGGACTGGGCAATGTTTTGTTCTGCTGTACATAAGATTTCTATGAGTCGGAGATGACTCAAAAGCACGTGACAAAACAACAACAACAGCAACCTATATAGCAGTGTTTCCTCCCCTCCCTTCCCACCCCTTGTAACCAACAAAGAAAGTTTCCTTCCATATATAAACCTTTCCTTGATTTTTTACAATAATAGACTAATACAATATTTGTCCTTCTGTGATTGACTTATTTTACTCAGCATAATATTTTCCAAGTTCACCCGTGTTATGCAGTATTTTGCAGATTCTATGTTATTCTTTAGGGTTGCATAGTATTACATTGTGTGTATGTATCATAGTTTGGTTATCCATTCTTCTGCTAATGGGCACGTAGGTTGTTTCCATCTTTTGGCTATTGTAAATAGTGCTGCCATGAACATGGGTATGCATATATCTGTTCTTGTCCTGGCTCTCACTTGTTTAGGATATATACCTAGTAATGGAATGACTGGGTCAAAAGGTATTTCTAATTCCAATTTTAAGAAATCACCATACTGTTTTCCACAGTGGTTGTATCATTCTACAGTCCCACCATCAGTGTATGAGAGTCCCAATTCCACATTATTGTCAGCATTTGTTATTTTCTATCTTGTTGAACTTTGCTACTAGTGCTGGGGCAAGATGGTATTTCACTGTTGTTTTGATTTGAATCTCTCTAATGGCTAATGATCATCAGCATTTCTTCATGTGTTTGTTGGCTGCCTGAATATCTTCTTTGGTGAAGTGTCTATTCATGTCTTCTGCTCATTTTTAGTTGGATTATTTATCTTTTTGTTGTTGAGGTGTTAGAGTTTTCTATAAATTCTAGAGGTAAGTCCCATGTCAGATATGTTGCTGCCAAATATTTTTTCCCAATCTGTAGGTTCTCTTTTGACTCTTTCGGAGAAGTCTTTGGAAGTACATAAAAATTTAATTTTTAGAAGGTCCCATTCATCTAGTTTCTCTTCTGCTGTTTATGCATTTTGGGTTATGCTTTATAGTCTATTTATGCCATATATTAGGGCCCCTAAATTTGCCCCTAATTTTTCCTTGAGGAACTTTATAGTTTTAGGTTTCACATTTAAGTCTTTGATCCATCAGGAGTTCATTTTTATGTATGGTGTGAGGTAAAGATCTTGTTTCATTTTTCTGTGATTGGATATCAAGTTTTGCCAGCACCATTTGTTAAACAGACAATTGCTGCCCCATTTGATGAATTTCAGCTTTTTGTCAAAGATCACCTAACCATAGGTTGATGGATCTATTTCTGGATTCTCAATTCTATTCCATTGGTCTATGTGCCTGTCATTGTACCAATACCAGGCAATTTTGACTACTGTGGTTGTATAGTAGGTTTTGAGATCTGGCAGTGTGAGACCTCCTTGTTCTACTTCTTCAATAGTTCTTTGCTCATTCGAGGTGTCTTCCTTTCCATATAAAGTTAGTGATTGGTTTTTCCATATCCTTAAAGAATGTTGATGGGATCTGGATTGGGATTACACTGAATGTATAGATTGCTTTGGGCAGTATTGACTTTTTCACAATGTTCAATCTTCCTATCCATGAGCATGGGATGTTCTTCCATTTATGTAGATCTTTCATGGTTTCTTGAAGTAGTTTTTTATAGTTTTATTTGCACAGATCTTTTGTGTCCCTGGTAAGATTTATCCCCAAGTATTTTATTTTTTTGGTAGCTATTGTAAATGGTATTGATTTCCTAATTTCTTTTTCAGAAATCTCTTTGCCAGTGTAGAGGAATCTAACTGATTTTTGGATGTTGATCTTGTATCCTGCCACTATGCTAAATCTCTCAATTAGTTCCAGTAGATTTTTGACTGAGTCTCTTGGGTTTTCTAGGTATAGGATCATATCATCAGCAAGTAGGGATAGTTTGACTTCTTTACCAATTTGGATGCCTTTGATTTCCCTTTCTTGCCTTATTGCCCTGGCTAGGACTTCCAGTACAATGTTGAATAGAAGTGGTGATAGAGAGCATCCTTGCCTGATTCCTGTTAGCAAGGGGAATAGTTTCAGCCTCTCTCTATTGAGAATAATATTGGCTGTTGGTTTTGCATATATGCCCTTTATTATGTTGAGGAATGTCCTTTCTGTCCCTATTTTGATGAGAGTTTTTATCAGGAATAGGTGTTGGATTTTATCAAATGCCTTTTCTCCATCAATTGATATGATCATGTGGTTCTTTTTCTTTGTTTTATTTATGTGGTGGATGATGTTGATTATTTTTCTAATTTTGAACCTTCCTTCCATACCTGATATGAAACCCACTTGGTCATAATGAATTATTTTTTGGATATGTTGTTGGAGTCTGTTGGCTGGGATTTTGTTGAAGATTTTTTCATCTACATTTATGAAGGATATTGGTTTTTAGTTTTCCTTTTTAGTGATGTCTTTGCATGGTTTTGGTATCAAGGTTATACTTACTTCATAAAATGATTTTGGGAGGATTACAGCCTTTTCTTTGTTCTGGAATAGTTCGAGTAGAATTGTTGTCAGTTCTTCTCTGAATGTTTGGTAGAATTGTCCAATGAAACCATTTGGGTCAGGACTGTTTTTTTATTAGTAATTTTTTGTTTATCTGTTCAATTTCTTCTTTTGTTATGAGTGTTCAACTTTTCCACCTCAGTTTGTGTTAGTTTAGGTAAGTAGTGTGTTTCTAGAAATCTGCCCATTTTTTTTCCCTAGATTTTCAAATTTGTTCGAGTACAGTTCTTCATGTTGTTGTTAGGTGCTGTCGAGTTGTTTCTGACTCATAGTGACCCCATGCACAGCAGAATGAAACATTGCCTGATACCACGCCAGCTCCATGATCCCGGCTATACTCGAGCCCATTGTCACAGCCACCATGCCAATCCATCTCATTGAAAGCCTTCCCCTCTTTCATCAACCCTGCACCTTACCAAGCATGACATCCTTCTCCAGGTAATGGTCCATTCTGACAACATGACCAAAGTAGGTGAGATGAAGTCTGGCCATCCTCACTGCTAAGGAGCATTGCAGGTGCTCTTCCTCCAGGATAGATCTGTTAGTTCCTTCAGCAGTCCATGGTACTTTCAGAATTCTTCACCAGCCTCACAACTCAAAAGCATCAACTCTTCTTCGGTCTTCCTTATTCATTGTCCAGCTCTCACATGCATATAAGGCAATTGGAAATATCATGGCTTGTGTGAGGCACACCTTAGTCCTCAAGGAGACATCCTTACTCCTCAACACTTGAAAGAGTTGCTTTGCGGTTGACTTGCCCAGTGCTACACGTTATGTAATGTCCTGACTGCTTCTTTCATTGGCATCAATTGTAGAACCAAGCAACGTGAATTCTTTGACAACCTCAATCTTTCATCGTGATGC
>NW_006921647.1:3744831-3746297 GCF_000298275.1 Orycteropus afer afer | reverse complement strand
TTTCCACATTCTGTGGGATCACCTTTCTTTGGAATGGGCACAAATATGGATCTCTTGCAGTCAGTTGGCTAGGTAGCCGTCTTCCAAATCTCTTGGCATAACTGAGTGAGTGCCTCCAATGGGGCATCTGTTTGTTGAAATATCTCAATGGGTATTCCATCAACTTCCAGAGCCTTGTTCTTCGCCAATTCCTTCATTGCAGCTTTGACTTCCTCCTTCAATACCATTGGTTCTAGATTATTTTCCACCTCCTGAAATGGATGAAAATTGACCAGGTCTTTTTGGTACAGTGACTCTGTGTATTCCTGCCGTCTTCTCTTGATGCTTCCTCCATCATTCAATATTTTGCCCATAAAATCTCTCAATATTGCAACTCAAGGCTTAAATTTTTTCTTCAATTCTTTCAGCTTGAGAAATGCCAAATGTGTTCTTCCCTTTTGGTTTTCTAACTCTAGGTCTTTGCACATTTCATTATAGTAATTGGCTTTGTCTGTTCAAGCTGCTCTTTGAAGTCTTCTGTTCAGCTCTTTTATCTTGTCATTTCTTCCATTGGCTCTAGCTACTCTGTGCTCAAGGGCAAGTTTCAGAATCTCTTCTGTCATCCATTTTGATCTTTTCTTGTATTTTTAGTGATCTCTTGCTTTCTTCGTGGATAATGTTCTTGAAATCCTCCCACAATGCTTCTGGTTTTCAGTTGTTGGTGTTCAAGCATTAAATGTATTTAGATGATCTCTAAATTCAGGAAGATTTATTCAAGATCATATTTTGGCTCTCTTGGACTTGTTTTAATTGTCTTTAACTTCAAGTCGAAGTTGCCTATGAGCAGTTGATGGTCTGCTCCACACTCAGCTCTTAGACTTGTTTTGGCTGAAGATATCGAGCTTTTCCACCACCTCTTGCCACAGATTTAGTCAAATCTGATTCCTGTGTGTTCTATCTGGTGAGGTTCACTTGTGCAGCTGCCATTTGTGTTGTTGAAAAAAGGTGTTTGCAATGAATAAGCCATTGGTCTTGCAAAATTCTATCATGCTGGTTCCAGCATTATTTCTGTCACCAAAGCCAAAATATGATCTTGAATATATCCCTCCTGGATTAAAGAGATCATCATTTAGGTGATCATCATAATCTCTCAAACATTCATTCCCAGCATAGTAGATTATATGGTGATTATATGTCTGATTCAACATGGCCAAAACCAGTCCATTTCAGCTCACTAATGCCTAGGATATCAATCTTTATGCATTCCATTTCATTTTTGACAATTTCAGTTTTCCTAGATTCATACTTCGTACACTCCATGTTCTGATGATTAATGGATGTTTGCCGCTGTTTCTCCAACTACCAGTGATTCTTCTTTGTTTCCAACTTTTGCATTCCAGTCACCAGTGATAGTTAACACATCCTGATTGCACGTTCGGTCAATTTCAGACTGCAGAAGTTGATAAAAGTCTTCAATTTCCTCATCT
>NW_006921647.1:3741052-3744592 GCF_000298275.1 Orycteropus afer afer | reverse complement strand
TACACTCCATGTTCCGATGATTAATGGATGTTTGCCGCTGTTTCTCCTCAATTTGAGTGGTGCCACATCAGCAAATGGAGGTCTCAAAAGCTTTACTTTATTCATATGACTAAGACTGATTTTACTCTGATGATGCAGCTCTTTCCCAGTCCTATTTTGAGAGCCTTCTAATTTATCTGGACTATTCATGAAGTTGTGCGGTAACAAAGTGTTTCTTTGCTATTCATAAGGTTTTCCCTGGCCAGTTCTTTGAGAAGTGGACAGCCTCTTCCTTCTTCCTAATCTGTCTCAGTCTGTAAACTGGGCTGATACCTGTGCACCATGTGCACTCCACTGGGTTTGAAACACCAGTGGCTTTGCCTCAAGACTCACATCAACACGTCACCACAATAAGACAAACCGACAGACAGGTTTGTCTCCCTGTTGGAAACCTCTCCTACCACCTTTTCCTAGGTCCCTGCATCTGATTTTTCTCTCTGTCCCAATCCCCGGGCCTATTCCTCTCCTCTCTCCCATTCTTCTGCACTGTCGCTTTGGCAGTTCTTCATAGTATCTTGATGTTATCCTTTTTATTTCAGTTGGTTCTGTTGTGCTGTCACCCAATTCATTTCTTATTCATGTTATTTGTATTCTCGCCCTCATTTCCTTTGTTAAATTTGCCAGTAGTTTGTCAATTTTACTAATCTTTTCAGAAAACAAGTTCTAGTCTTATTGATTTTTTTCTATTGTCTTTATATTTTCTGTTTCCTTTATTTCTGCTCAAATCTTTATTATTTCCCTTTGTCTGGTGACTGTATGCTTTTCTTACTGTTCTTTTTCCAGTTTTTGGAGATGTTGGCTTAAGGGGTTGATTTGGCTTTTTTCCTTTTTGGATGTGTGCTTTTATTGCTATCATTTGGCCTCTGATCACTGCTTTTGTTGGATCTCAAAGATTTTGGTATGTTGTGTTTTCTTTCTTGTTTGATTCAAGGAATTTTTAAATTTCATTTTTTACTTCTTCTATTACCCAGTCATTCTCAAGGAGGGTGTTGTTCAGTTTCCATGTGTTTTCTCTTTTTCTGTTGATCTTCCTATTGTTGATTTCTAATTTTATAGCACTGTGATCTGAGAAGATGCTTTGCAGTGTTTCAATGTTTTTAAATATATTAAGGCTTGCTTTATGGCCTAACCTATTGTCTGTCAAGGAGAATGATCCATGTGCACTGGAAAAGAATGTATATTGTGCTGGTGTTAGGTCAAGTGCTCTGTAAATATCTATCAGGCCAAGTTGGTGGATTGTATTGTATAGTTCTGCATCTTTGTTGAGTTTTTTCCAGTTGTTCTATCTTTGATTGAAAGTGGTGTATTAAAGTCTCCTACTATGAGCTCTGGTGGTTTAGTGCCTATGGCATTTGACTGCTAACCAAAAGGCTGGTCGTTCAAAACCAGCAACTACTTCTTGGAAGGAAGACTGGGCAGTCTACTTCTGTAGAGATACCACCTTGGAAACCCAAGGAGTGATTTCTATGAGTTGCAACTGACTCAATTGCAATGAGTTTTTTTTTTTTTTTTGCTATGACTGTGGAGTCATCTATTCATCTTTTTAATTCTGTTAAAGTCAGATTTATGTATTTTGGGGCTCTTTCATTGGGTCCATAGGTATTTATTATAGTTATATCTTCTTGTTCAATTGATCCTTTAATCATTATATAATGTCCTTCCTTGTCTCTTACGGTGGTTTTTGTCTTAAAATCAATTTTATCAGAAATTAATATTGCCACTCCTGTTCTTTCTTGGTCACTATTTGCTTGATATATCTTTTTCTAACCTCTGATTTTTAGTCTATTTTTGTTTTTGTCTGTAAAGGTGTGTCTCTTGTAGACAGCATATTGATGGGTTATGTTTTCTTATCTCCGTCTCTTGAGTGGTGCTTTTAATCCATTGACATTCAATGTAATTGTTGAAAAGTATGAATTTGTTGCTGTCATTTTGTTATGTTTTTTTTGTGGTGTTCCTGATTTCTTTGTTCTATATAATTCTCTATGCTGAGCTCATTTTGTTTATGAATCATGTTATCATTTCCTTCATTGCTAAAGTTTTAGTATTTGTGAAATATTTGTGCTTGTCCTCTATTTTGTTGTGGTGTGAAGGTTTATAATTTTTCTTTGAGGTTACTTTGTGATTTATAATTTTCTCCCTGAATTTAATAAGGTCCATTCTGTCTTGCAATTCTTTGACTTCCTCATCATTTAGAAGTTCTGTAACTGCATTATTTTTTTCCCTCTTTTTGATTTGTAGTTGTCCTCATTTGTCAGTTGATAGCTCTGGTTCCCTGTTTACAATCTTGTAAGCTTATTTTACTTTGGATACTTCCATAGCTGTGTTGTTTTCTGGGTTATGTCATCCTGTGTATTAATGGTCAGTTGTTGTTTGCTATTATTGGTTCTCTGTACAAAAGACTCTCTTTAGTATCTTTTGTAAGGTTGGTCTGGTTTTAACAAATTCTCTTAATTTCTGCTTATCTGGAAATCTCCTAATTTTACCATCATATTTGAGCTACAGTTTTGCCAGGTGTATAATTCTTGGTTGGAAAATTTTCTCCTTCATGGTTTTAAATATACCATCCCATTGCCTTCTTGCTTGCATGGTTTCTGCTGAGAAATCAGAGCTTAGTCTTATTGGTTGCCCTTTGTAGGTAACTTTTCATTTTTCCAGTGCTTCTTTCAGGATTCTTTCTTTGTCTTTGGTTTTGGTGAGTTTGATGATGATATGTCTTGGTGATTTTCTTTTGAGGTCTACACTGTTTGGGGTTCATTGAACTTCCTAAATGGATGTATTGTCATCTTTCGTTGTATTAGGGAAGTTCTGTTCCAACAGATCTTGGACAATTTTCTCAGTTTTTTTTTTTTTTTTTTCCTCTTCCTGTTCTGGAATTCCAGTTACATGTTGGTTATTCTTTTTGATGGTTTCCCACATGAATCTTAGGCTTTCTTCATTTTGTTTTGATGTTTTTTCCAAAGAAGTATTCAGGTACTTGTCCTCAATCTCATGAATTCTGTCTTCCATTGATTTGAGTCTACTCCTTTGCCCTTTCAATGTGCTATCGATTTCTGCAAATTTAGTATTAATCTTCTGGATTTCTATCTGTAGATTTAGCATAATTTCTAATTTTTCATTTATTTTGTCATTTTGTTCTTATATTTTCTTCCAAAAAATTTTTTCTAAGGTTTTGTTTGTATTTTCTTCCAAAAAATGTTCTAGGGTTTTGTTTGTGTTTTCCTTAATTTTGTCAATGTTGTCTTTGATCTTTCTCTCATTCTGTTGAAGATACCTAAATTAAATTCTTTTGAATTCCTTATCAGGGACTTCCAAAGCTTCTTCTTCCTCAGGGATGTATTCTGGGTCTGTATCCTCCTTTCTTGTTTCTACTGCTTTATCTTGTTTCTTTGTTTGAACTGTGATGGTTTGTTGTCTCTGAGACATTGTGTTTTTGTTGTATTTAAATTTAATTGGTGATTATATGTCGGGGTGATTCACCCAAGATTTTTGTTTTCTTTCTTT
>NW_006921647.1:3736265-3740347 GCF_000298275.1 Orycteropus afer afer | reverse complement strand
AGAGAAGAGAGAAAAAGGAAAAAAAATAGAACCTAGGAATGGAAGAAAAAAAGAATAATAATAAAAAGGAAGAAAAAAATATTGAAAAACAGACAAAAACAAAGTAGAAAATAAAAAAAGAAATCTGAGTGGGGCAGGGTGGGGCAGGGCACCCAGGCTCGGTAAGAGCACACAGACTGGGATGGGATTCCTGCCAGCCAAGGACATGGGTGGGAGTGAGGAATGGCTGCACTGCCATTCACCAAGAGTGTGGGTATAAGAGTAATAAGGGGGATATTGTACCTTTCCAGTCCTCAGTGTCCGATATGTCCTTGCTGTCCCCAGCAAGTGGAGCCTATTCTCAGGTCCCTGAAATCTGAGAGAATGCTGTGGCTTTAAATATCCAAAATGGTTGAACTGCTTGTAAACATTCAAAATGGTTGCACTCTATGGACAGCCAAAAGTCCACAGCTCAGTTTTCTCGTTCTTTGCTTTTTCCCCTTTTTATTCACCAGCTACCAGTGCAGTCCTCCATGTAACACCAGGCTTGCAGGTCTGATTTTTAGGTTAATTCTTAGGTCTTAACACTCCTTGGCAATATCCAAACTGTCTGTGCCTTCCATGTGTCTCCTTTTTCACTGTTTTTGTGCAGGTTCTTCCACTAGTTGGAGTTTAATCCACTTCTGTATCCTTCCTTTCAAAGCTCAGGGCTCTAGGATTATCTTCTGTATCTGTGTTCATTAGTTCCCCTTTTCTTTGTTGAAGAGGGTCTGTGTAGTTTGTCTGTCTATTCCTCCATCTTACCAGAACCTACAACTAGGCTTTTCAAGGTGCTTTAGAAGCCATTTTAATTAGAACTTTAGGTCTTGAAACATGAGTATCAAAGGAGTTAGGAGCTTTGGTAGCATAGTGCTTAAGGCACTTGACTGTAAACCAGAAGGCTGGTGGTTCAAACCCACCAACCACTCCTCGGAAGGAAGGTTGGACAATCTACTTTTGTAGTGATACTGCCTCAGAAACCCAAGGAGGGGTTGCTATGAGTCGGGTCCAACTTGATGCAAATAACAAGAACAACAACAAATCAAGGGAGTTGGGAAAAAAAATCTATAAATCATACATTTCTTCTTTACCACAAAGAAAACAAGAAAGGAAACCCAAAGCAGTAACTACAAGTGGCTCAACATTGTTCCTGGTTTTTGTGGCGTGTCTTTTCCACAGTTTGATCTTTCTTCCTTTTTGGTATTCTCCACTATTGACAATATTAATGTGAAACCTAAGATGCCCTTTTTTTTTTCCCATAAATATCTTGGAAGACTTTATTTTATCTTTTAAATAGTTAGAAATGATTTTTGTTTGAATTGATATGAAGTTAAAATTGTTGTCGTTGTTGTTAGTATCATCAAGCAGTTTCAGCTCATAATGACTGTGGTAGTTCAGTTTGTGTGTCAACTTGGCTTGGCCTGGTTGACTGCTGGGCAGCTAGCTGTAGTATTCCCCATAATGAGACTGGTAATCAACTCCATGGTGGAATCTACTGTGAGCACCTGAGTAGCTGCCTTAAGGAATGTGGTCTGCTTCCTGTATATAAGCAGAAGCCTTGGGGAATGGTCTCTAGCTTATGGCACACTTAGACCCTGCATGTAGCAGTGTCATTGTTCAGCAGCCTGCCATGCTCTGCCAACCTTGGGACTTAAAATTGACTTAAATTAATCACCTGCCGTGTGGTTCGGTCACATCGGGATAGTGCCTTTTTATCTCTCAACCTTGGGCTTGTTAGCCTCAGCATCTAGTAGCTGCCTGAGTGAAGGAACACTGCTAGCTCCAGTGGGCTGGGACCAGAAGGCAGAGCTGAACCCCAAGGTTGAAGGTCTTTCACATAGCCCTTAGAGACTGGCATTTTGAACTCAGACTTCTAGCCTCCTGAACTGTAAGAGAGTAAACTTCTGTTTGTTAAGGCCATCCCATTTGTGGTATATTCTTGTCAGAGTGGTGCTAGGTAACCAGAGCAGTGACCCTATGTACAGCAGAGTGAAATACAAGCCCAGTTTGGCACCATCCTCACAACAGATGCTGTGGTGAAGTCCATTGTCATAGCCACTGTGTCAATCCATCTTGTTGAGGGTCTTCCTCTGTTTCACTGACCCTCTACTTGATCAAGCATGATGTCCTTCTCCAGGGATTGGTCCCTACCGATAACATGTCCAAAGTACGTGAGATGAAGTCTTGTTATCCTTCTTTCTAAGGAGCATTCTAGCTGTAGTACTTCTAAGACATATTTATTAATTCCTCTGGCAATCCATGAGGTATTCAGTATGTTTGGCCAACACTGTAATTCAAATGCATCAATTCTTTTTCAGTTTTTCTTATTCATTGTCTAGCTTTAGGATGCATATGAGGTGATCGAAAATATGGCTTGGGTCAGGTGCACTGCAGTCCTCAAAGTGACATCTTTGCTTTTTATCACTTTAAAGAAGTCTCTCACAGAATGGTTGTGGCAGTTCAAGGAGATACTATGTTGCTGTTAGTTGCCATTGAGTTGGCTCTGATTCATGATAACCTTATGTATAACAGAACAAAAAGTTGCCAAGTCCTGTACCATCTCCACAATTGTTGGTACATTTGAATTTGTTTTTGCAGTCAATCTATCTCATGGAGGGTTTCTCTCATTTTTGCTAACCCTCTACTTTACCAGACATGATGTGCTTTTCTAGTGATTGATCTTGCCTGATGATGTGCCCAAAGCAAGCAAGTTGATGTCTTGCCATCCTTGCTTGTAAGGAACATTCTGACTCTACATCCTCTAAAATTGATTGTTCATTCTTCTGGAAACCCATGATATATTTAAATATTCATTGCCAATAATACAATTCAAATATGTCAGTTCTTCTGTCTTTCTTTTTTATTGTCCAGCATTCACATGTATGTGAGCTGAATGAAAAGACCATGACTTGAGTCATAATATACTGCTTGTAAAAATTTTTACCATAAGACATGGCATAGACACAATCTAAGCAAATCTTTACAAGTGGCGGCCATTTTGTATATTTAAAGTGACTGGAGGTGCAACCATTTTGAATGTTTACAAGTGGCAACCATTTTGGATTTTAAAGTGATAGCATTCTCATTCGGATTACAGGGACCTAAGAACAGTCAGTGAGGCATGAAGCAGGGAGAGGACAGAAAAGGCAAAAGGGATAGGAACAGATAGAGGAGTCAGCCACAGGGACCCAGATGAGGAGAGGGAACCCAGGCCACCCACCACAAACAGTGAGGTGGGAAGCAGGGAGAGGACAGAAAAGGCAAAAGGGACGGGAACAGATCAAGGAGTCAGCCACAGGGATCCAGGTAAGGGTGGTTGGAGGAGTTTCCAACAGCTAAGGGAGACAAACTTGTCTGTAGGTTTGTCCTACTGTAGTGACATGTTGCTATGAGTCTTGAGGCTGTGCCACTGGTGTTTCAAACCCAGTGGGGTGCATGTGTTGCAGACTGAGACAGACTAGGAAGAAGGAGGAGGCCATCCACTTCTCAAAGAATTGGCCAGGGAAAACCTTATGAATAGCAGAGAAACACTGTGTGATACATCACTGAACAACTTTATGAATAGTCCAGAAACATTGTCCAATACAGAGAAGGAAAATGAGTGAGTCACTTAGCTTAGAAAGTTCTCAAAGTAGGACTGAGAAAGAGCTGCACTGTCAGAGTAAAATTAGCCTTACTCATATGGATAAGCTAAAGCTTTCAAGACCTCCATTTGCTCCATTTCTCCTCAATTTGCACCACTCAAATTGAGGAGAAACAGCTGCAAACATCCATTAATCATTGGAATATGGAATGCACGAAGTATGAATCTAGGAAAACTGGAAGTTGTGAAAAATGAAATGGAACACATAAGATTGATATCCTAGGCATTAGTGAGCTGAAATGGATTGGTTTTGGCCATTTTGAATCAGACAACCATATAATTTACTATGCCGGGAATGACAGTTTGAAGAGGAATGGCATGGCATTCATCATCACAAAGGATGTTTCAAGATCTATCCTGAAGTACAATGCTGTCAGTGATAAGATAATATCCAAACACCTACAAGGAAGACCCATTAATA
>NW_006921647.1:3730505-3734661 GCF_000298275.1 Orycteropus afer afer | reverse complement strand
GAGTGCATCAGGGTTACATCCTTTCCCCATACTTATTCAATCTATATGCTGAGCAAATAATCTGAGAATCTGGACTATATGAAGAAAAATGTGGCATCAGGATTGGAAGAGGAATCATTAACAATCTGAGATATGCAGATGATACAACTTTGCTTGCTGAAAGTAAGGATGACTTGAGGCACTTACTGATGAAGATCGAGGAACACAGACTGCAGTATGGATTACATCTCAATATAAAGGAGACAAAAATCCTCACAACTGGACCAATAAGCAACATCACGATAAATTGAGAAAAGATTGAGGTTGTCAAAGGATTCATGTTGCTTGGTTCTACAATTGAGGCCAATGGAAGCAGCAGTCAGAACATTAGATGACATGTAGCACTGGGCAGGACAGCTGCAAAGGAGCTCTTTCAAGTGCTGAGAAGCAAGGATGTCTCCTTGAGGACTAAGGTGTGCCTGACACAGGCCATGATATTTCCAGTCACCTCGTATGCATGTGAGAGCTGGACAATGAATAAGGAAGACCGAAGAAGAATTGATGCTTTTGAGTTGTGGTGCTGGTGAAGAATGCTGAAGGTACCATGGACTGCCAAAAGAACTAACAGATCTATCCTGGAGGAAGTGCAGCCGAGATGCTCCTTGGAAGCAAGAATGGCCAGAGTTCGTCTCACCTACTTTCATCATGTTGTCAGAATGGACCATTACCTGGAGAAGGATGTCATGCTTGGTAAGGTGAAGGGTCGACGAAAGAAGGGAAGGCCTTCGATCAGATGGATCGACACAGTGGCTGAGACAATGGGCTCAAGTATAGCAAGTATCATGGAACTGGCTCAGGATTGGGCAGTGTTTCATTCTGCTGTCCATGGGGTAGCAACTGAATGGCACCTAACAACAACAACAACAAGCAAAACTCTGCTATTATTTCCCTAGAAATTCAGCTGTGCAAGAAGGAAAAAGAATGTGAAAAACAGAAAGCATGTGCTGTTCAGCCCAGCTGATGCTAATTATCCTCATATTCATCAAAATTGCTCAGCAGGCTCTTTTGGGTGCATGTGACCTTGCCCAGGTGCCTAGAAGGTAAAGGACAGAGTCATTGGCTTCTCAAACTTTTGGGCTGAGCTGAACCCCATGCATATTGTCAAAAACAGGAAATACAGATTTTTTAACAAACCTCGTATGTATGTGAGGGCTAAGAGTCTAATGTGAGTTGTATGGAGGGTGTAGTGTATCTGGAAAGACCTCTAAAATCTCTCTCCTAGCGGACACATTGAGACCATCTTTATAGGCACAGTCATTTACAAGTATTTACAAGGATCATTTCCCCACTGCAGGATGTTCTGCAGTGTTTACTAAAACAAATAAAAAAACACTACAAAAAAATAACACTGTTTACCTACATAACCTTCCTCTCTGCTGAGTTTGGCAAAAAAGATAGCCACGGCAATGAGGTATTATATAAAATCTCCTTATAAAGATAACAAGAGGAATCTCCCTTTCCCTAACTGAAGTCCTCTCATGCTTTAGGCTGAAACTCTAATTGGCCATCTAATGATTATTGTTTGAACCAATGAGTTGTCTTGGAATTGATTCTGTCTCCTGGTGTCTTGGGAGCTCTGGGAATGTAGTGCCTAAGACATTTGACTGCTAACCAGAAGGGTGGAGGTTCAAATCCATCAGCCACTCCTCAGAAGGAAGATTGGACAATCTACTTCCAAAGAGATATAGCCTCAGAAACCCAAGGAAGGGCTTCTATGAGTTGGAAACGACTCGATGGCAGTGAGTTTGGTGTTTTTTTTTTTTTTTTTTTCCTGGTGTCTCAGTTATCTAGTGTGGCTATAACAGCCACAGTGGGTGGCTTTACAAACAGATATTTATTTTCTCCCAGTTTAGGAGGCTACAAGAACATGTTCAGGGACTGGATCTAGGGGAAGGCTTTCTCTGTCTTTTGGCCCTAAGGGAAGGTCCTTGCCTCTTTGCAGCTTCTTTTTCCTGGTCCTTTGGAGATCTCATGTGGCGTAGTATCTATTTTCTCCTATCAGATTGCTTAATCTGCTTTTCTATTATCTCAAAACTGATTTAAGACATACCTACACTAATACTGCCTCTTAACATAACAAAGAAAAACTATTCCAATATGGGATTATGTCCACTGGTTTTGCTGTCAAATTGATTCTGACTCATAGCAACTCTATAGGATAGAGTTCTTCTCACTGCTCCAAAGGTTTTCCAAAGCTGTCATCTTTTTGGAAGCAGATTACTACATCTTTCTCCTGTAGAGCAGCTGGTGGGTTTGAACCTCTGATCTTTGGGTTAGCAGCCAAGTACTTAACTTCTTTGCCAGCAGGGCTCCCTCCACAGGTATATGAATAACAACACATATTTTATGGGGACACAACTCAGTTCCCAACACCTGGTGACCCCGTGTGTGTCAGAGTAGAACTGTGCTCCACAGAGGTTTCAGTGGCTGATTTTTTAGTAGATAACCAGCTTTTTCTTCTGAGGCAACTATGGGTGGATTCAAACCCCCAACGTTTTAGTTAGCAGCTGAGTACATCAAATTTTGCACTAATTCATGTCACCAGAAGTAGTTTCTTTAATTTAGAATAAGAATTTCAAGAAAGTTCTCAAATATCAATACACTTTGAAAAGGGTATATGTGGGTGTCTGTAAATCTGTGTGTGTTTTGTGTTTGAGTTCCTTTTCTGGATATAACCAATCACTCAATACACACTTCCCAAACCCTATACTTTGATAATTGGCAATAATAATTGGAATGAAGATGTTCCATTACAAATTCAAAGTGGCATATTTTCTATGGATTTTTTAAAATACTATCTTTAAAATGTCGTCTTACTTGTGATAAAAATCATTTTAGAATTTATGAAGGGGAAATAAGAAAGTAAAAAGTGGTCAGGCTACTTACTCCTTAATTCTGATTTAGAACAGCAATAAAGCTCTTAATATATCTGCTCAGTTCCCAAGCAGTGATTAGGTTTCCAGGCAATTGACCAGAAATGGGAGTAAATGCCTGCATGTTTCTGCTCAGGGGGACCCCATGCTGCACTGCTCCATGAGACACCTGGTCAACCATTCCTTGCTTGAAGGTAGGAAATATAAACCAAGATTCCATTCTTCGTAAAGGTCAACAACTCCCTTGCCTTGTTCTCCCTTAGATTTTCCTCTTTCTTTTATTATCAGAGAGCTTGCAAAACTGTTATGGAAATTACTCTCAGGAAGAAGCCCTCCTTATTTTGCACCAGCCCCTTTCTGTGGCCCAACATTCTTGGTGACTTTTCTGTGAGGTGGAGGCTGGTCTGGACATTCCTTTTGTAGATGGTAGAATAGGGTCCTCTGTACCCTTCCACACCTTCCTGTCTCTCCACATGACCCCTGACAGGGAGGGGATTTTTTTCACACATGTATAATCAACTGATTGCTAACAAAGATGCCAAAGCAATTTATTGAGGAAAGAAAATCCCTTCAACAAATTGTGCTAGAATAACTGGATATCCATATGAAAAACAGAGAAACACTTCCACCTCTCTCACACCAGATAGAAAGATCAATTCAAGATGGTTTACTGACATACATGAAAAAGCTAAAATGATAAAGCTATTGGATTAAGACATCTTCACAACCTTGAGGAGGTGTTATGATTAAGGTGTAAAGACTAAAGTATGTCTTTCCCAAAAGTAAGATTGGTGTCCTAACCCATATGTGTATGGATGTAATCCTGTTTGAAAACAGGATTTTCTTTGCTATATTTATTAGACCATACTTGAGTGAAGTGGGTTCTAAACCTAATCACTTGTGAGTTATAAAAAGGACATATCAGATACAGACATGCTCACACCCACACACACACTCACACAGGAAGACAGATGTCATGTGAGGATCATCTATGAGCCAAGGAAACAAGGGACACCTGAGACTACCCACAGGGAAAAAACCTAACCCAGAGTTAGACTTTTCACTTCCTGAACTGTGAGAAAATAAATTTTTGTTCTTTAAAGCTGTGTTAGGCTGGGTTCTCTAGAGAAGCAAAACCAGTAAAGCTTATAGAGAGAGAGAGAAAGAGAAATTTATCTTAAGAAAATGGCTCATACACTTATGTTGTGTTGTTGTTGTTATGTGCCGTCGAGTCGGCCCCGACT
>NW_006921647.1:3722959-3730405 GCF_000298275.1 Orycteropus afer afer | reverse complement strand
GAGGCAGTATCACTACGGTAGTAGGATTGCCCAACCTTCCTTCCGAGGAGTGGCTGGTGGGTTTGAACCGCCAGCCTTCTGGTTAGCAGTCAAGTGTTTTAGCCACTATGTTAGAAGCTGGCAATTCCCAAGTTCTTGGATCAAACATCAAGCTTAAGAATTTTCCCGACTCACATAGCTGCAGGGGCTGAAGGGCTCAAGGTTGGCAGGCAATCCCAGCTGTTGACTCCAATGAATGACGAATCCAAAATCTCCAGGCCAAATGGTGGATTGTTCACTTATGGACAGTTGTAGGCAGCACAACAGGATCCTGATCCACAGAAGAGTGTCTCTTTTCCCAGAATGTCCATAAATATACTGGAAGAAGGCCACACCCTTAGGGAAACTCCCTTTTAATGGATTGGCTGCTCAAAACATATACATCTGATCCCATCTGGGAACAACCCACATCACAATTGCTTAAGCCACACAGAATTGAGGTCCAGCCAAGTTGACCCACAGTTCCAACTATCACAAAAGCCATCCACCTGTGTTATGCACTAGGAAACTAAGACAGTAGGTACAGATTTCCTGCATGGGACACAAAACCCACAAGCCATAAAAGAGCAAAGTTAACAAATTCAAGTTTATCAAAATTAGCCTCTTTACATTAAAAGATATCATCAAGAAAATTGATAGACAATTAATTAATGATTAGCACATACAGAAAACAAATGACTTGTATTTAGTATATGAAGAACTCCTGCAACTTGAAAAGAGACAATCCAATAAAAAATAGGCAAAACACTTCCAATGGAATGGTTAAATGATGTCTAAATGGCTAGTAAGCACATGAAAAGACATACAACGTCATTCAGGAAATGTAAGTTAAAGCCACAATAACATATGGTACACATTCATTTGTTGTTGTTGTTGTTCGGGCTGTATATAGTCAGCCCATGACTCATGGTGACCCCATGCACAGCTCAGTCCTGTGCCATCTCCTTGGTAGGTTGCCATCAGACCATTGTGACCCATAGAGTTTTCATTGGCTGACTTTTGGAACTAGGTCATCAGGCCTTTCTTCTTAGTTCATCTTATTCTGGAAGCTCTGTTGGAACCTGTTCAGCAACCTAGCAATACACAAGGCTCCAGTGACAGATGAGTGGGGGCTGTGTATGCTGTGGACTGAACAAGAATTGAGCCTGGGTCTTCTGCATGGAAGTACAGAATTCTGCCACTCAACCACCATCACTCCTCTTCTCCCAGTGGATGAAATCACAGGAAAAACCTTTGTAATCACTTCTGTGTATGTGGGAGACTTACTCCCTCCCTGCTTGAATAGCTTTTAGACAACAGCCTTGTTTCTACAACAACCAAATTGAATATGAACCAGACAAAAGCACTTGCATTTCTTTAGTCTCCTGAGCTATCTAGTCCTTCCTATGAAGTGACTCCTTTCCATGCATCCAAATCATTTATCACAAATTAAATAACTCTGAGAATATGAGATACTGTAAGTCAAGACATGCACTTAAGTGAATAAAAGAAAGGCCAGACTTCATGCTTTCAATTTATTGCCAGGCGACAAGTAAATGACTGTTGTGACACCCTCTGGTGCTTTTGTCATGTGCGTACCAGAAAGAAAAGGGAGCTGTGTCCTTAACAAAACTTGAGGGCCAAGGGACAAGGGGATATCAAATCATTGTCTACATCCAGGCAGTGAATTCAGAGTGGTGAGAAGCAGTTTGATTTTCTTGTGCATTTTCAGGCAATTTGTAAAGATCCTCAGCATCTTGTCAAATTTTAAATTTATTTTGTTGTTGTTGTTGAGAATATACACAGCAAAACATACACCAATTTAATAGTTTCTACATGGCACGTAACAACAACAACATGTACAACTCAGTGACATTGATCACCATCTTGAGTTGTACAACCATGCTTATCCTCCTTTTTGAGTTGTTCTTCCACCATTAACATAAACTCACTGCTCCCTAAGTTTCCTACCTAATCTTTCAAGTTGGTGTTGTCAATTCGATTCTATATGTTGTTGCTGTTGTTACGTGCTGTTGAGTCGGACCTGACTCACAGCAACCCCTCCTTGGATTGCTGAGGCAATATCACTACAGAAGTAGATTGCCCAATCTTCCTTCCGAGGAGTGACTGGTGGGTTTGAACCACCAGCCTTCTGGTTAGCAGTCAAGAGCCTTAGGCACCATGCTACCAGAACTCTATATAGATGGTGCTTAGAAGAGCATACTGCTCAAGGCAGATATATTTTTTTTCACTAGTTAGCAAAACTATTGTTTGTTTTTATGAAGATCAGGGGATATTTTTGTTTTAAGGTTTAAAGATTATCTCAGGGCAATAGTTTCAGGGAGTCATCCAGCCTCCTTGGCTCCAGTGAATCTGGAGTCCATTAGAATTTAAAATTCTGTTCAGCATTCCGCTCCTTTTGATCAGGATACTATAGAATCTTTGACCAAAATATTTAGTAATGGCAGCTGAGCCCCATCCCATTCTTCTGGTCTCATGGCAGTCCTCAGCATTATTGATTGCTTCTTTCCATCTTGATGTACGTTTCTGGCTGACATTATAAATGACTGTCACTTCTTCAGGACAGACTTTTCACCCAGCTGCTCAGGGTCCCTGCTCTTTCTGTCTCTGAACCAACTTACCCTGTGGAGGAAGGAAAGGTCTCCTGAATCAGCAAAGTTCATGTGAGCCTGGAGGGGCCGAATTTGGATGACTTCTTGTAGTCAGCTGGATTTCACTCTCTAAAAGTTTAATGTATATTGAGGACATAAATTAATAGTCAGTGTCTCTAAAATCAGTGTTAATGTCAAGTCTGGTAGCATAGTGGCTAAGACACTTGCCTGCTAACCAGACGGCTGGTGGTTCAAACCCACCAGCCACTCCTCGGAAGGAAGGTTGGGCAATCCTACTTCCGTAGTGATACTGCCTCGGAAACCCAAGGAGGGGTCGCTATGAGTCGGGGCCGACTAGACTACAGCACATAACAACAACAACAACAATGTCAAGTCAATAAGCTCTTTAAATAAATCACTACTATCTACTGACAGAGTGATGTTTCTTTTTTTAGCTTGTCTTACTCATTTTTATTACTTACTCCTAAAAGGAACCTATATTTAGTAAACAAAGCAAAACAATTGCCCCTCCGAAAAGCAAAAGTAATTCCATGACAGCCTTTCCAGTGCCAGACCATAAAGACAGTCCAGGAGAGCCTGTGGTCAGGGTTTTATTAGCACAAGTGAATGGAAAGACTGGGAGGATTAATTTATTAATCTTCTCTATCCACTCATTTCCCAAGATTGAGTTTCAAAATCTAATCTCCTGAGTTTCCTTTTCTTTTTGAAAGTAGGCAACCAGATATACATAACAGAAGTGACTGATGTTTTCAGTGAATGTTTACTTTTCAGAATGGTTTTTTGAGCCCTGTGTGGATACATAGAATATGGAATGATATATTCATACCTCCATGAATGTATGAACTTTATCTTCCTGTTTCTCTAAAGTACTCCTGGATACCCTGGCAGTCAAATGGTTAATATTTTTGACTGCGATCTGAAAGGTTGGGGGTTTGAGTCCACCCAGGGGCACCTCATAAGAAAGGCCTGGCGTTTTACTTCTGAAAAGTCAACCGCTAAAACCCTGTGGAGTGCAGTTCTAGTCTGATGCAAGTGAAGTTGTTACGAGTTGGAGTCAGTTTAAGAGCAATTTTTTTTTTAATGTACCCTCACGACTTAGAACAGTGCCGGGAACCCAATAACCTCTCAGTAACTATCTATTGGATAAATCATTGCTGACTGAATGATCTCATCTGGTCCTTTAATAACTGAGGTAGGTTCTTGTGCCCACTTTATAGAAGAAAATGAGTGTTGCATGGTTTAAGGGATTTATTTCTTGCCTACCAGCTAGTAAGAAACATTCCACAGAGGGAACTTGTCAGAGGGACGGTTTGTTCCTTTATCCTGTGTTGCAAATGCCTTCTAATTTATAAGATGAAGAAATAGTTTCCATGGAGTTAAGTAATGCAGAAATGTTCAGGCAATAGCAGGAGCTACATTTATTGAGAGCTTGTTCTGCACTGGCCTCTAAGTATATATTAAGTCTAATCCTTCTGACAAGCTTACAATGCAGGAGGTTTTACTACTATTATTTTAATACTTTTATTGAAATATAACTGACATAAAAAAAAACTGCACACATTCAAAGTTTACATTTTGTAGTTTTTGATATGGGAGCTCTGGTGGCATAGTGCCTAAGGCATTTGACTGTTAGCCATAAGGCTGGCTGTTCAAACCCACCAGCCACTCCCTGGAAGGAGGATGGGCAATCTACTTCCATAGAGATACAGCCTTGGAAACCCAAGGAGGGGTCACTATGAGTCAAATCAACTCAATGGCAGAGAGTTTTGATTTTTTTTTAGTTTTTGGCATATATATGTATATGCAGTACATATACATATACATATACATATACATATACATATATATGTACCTGCATATATATGCATATATGTACATATACATATAGGAGCTCTGGTAGCATAGTGCCTAAGGCACTTGACTACTCACCAGAAGCCTGGCGGTTCAAACCCACCAGCCACTCCTCTGAAGCAAGGTTGGGCAATCCTACTTCCGTAGTGATACTGCCTCAGAAACCCAAGGAGGGGTCGCTATGTGTTGGGGGTCCACTCTACGGCAAACAACAACAACAACAACAACAACATATACATATATTTGTACCTGCTTATACATATATATGTACCAGTGAAATCATCATCACAATCAAGATAATGAGCATGCTGTTACCCTAACATCATTTTACAGATAAGACAGTTGAGGTTTTGTTGTTGTTGGCTTTCATTGAATTGACCCCTGATTCATGGCAACCCCCTGCAGAACAGAATGAAACACTGCTTAGTCCTGCAGCATCCCTATGACAGGATTCCCAATCGGAGGGTTGTGATCCACAGGATTTCACTGGATGATTTTCGGAAGCAGATCACCGAGCCTTTCTGCTTCAGCCTGGAAGCTCTGCTGAAGCTTGTCAGCACCATAGCAGCACACAAACACTCACTGACACATGGGAGGTGGCTGCGCATGAAGTTAATTGGCTGGGAATTGAATTAGGACTCTTGCAGGGAGGGTTTCCACTGAATCACCACTGCTCCCACAGCTGAGGTTTAGAAAGCTGTAATCATATGTTCAGTGTTACACAGCTGCTGTAGAAGCCAGATCCGCTAGATTTCAGAACCTCCCCTCTTCCCACAACATCAGTCAGTTCTAAAACTTCCCCTTTCTCTCTCTCTTCGTTTCCCTTGTTTTCTCTACCTACCCTCCCCTAATAATATAGGTTATTCACAGAATATTATTGACTCTATATTTATTGATTTATTTAACTTTTTATTGTGATATGAGTGAAAATTTACAGAGCAAATTGGTTTTCCATTAAATAATTCATACACAATTTGTTTTGTGACATTGATTGCAATCTCCACAGAGTAAGAGCACTTTTCCCACTTCTTCCCTGTGTTTACTGCTTCCAATTGTCCTCCTTTCCTATCCCTTCCTGCCTTCTGGGCTTTATCCCTGGACAAATGCTCCCCCTTTGATCTCTATGGTTGATTGTTCTAGGGTGTACTTCCTCTCATTATTTTTCACCTTATAACCCTGTCTATTTGGCTGAAAATTGAACCATAGGCATGAATTCAGTTCTAGGCCTGAAGGATAACTAAGGGTCATAGTCTCAGGGGTTCCACAAGTCTCTATCAGAACAATAAGCCTGAACTTTTTTTTTTTTTTTTTTTAATGATTTTGAGATTTGTTCCACATTTTATTCTCCTACTCTATCCAGGATCTTCTATCATGATCCCTTTCAGAATGGTCAGCAGTGGTAGCTGGGGACCTTCTAGTTCTTCCAGTTTCAGGGTCATGGAGACTGGGGTTCACTCGCTCCATTAGTCTTTTGGACTAATAGTTTCCATGTGTCTTTGGTTTTCTTCATTCTTCTTTGCTATGGACAGGGAAAGACTGCTAGTTACAACTTAGATGTCTACTTTCCAGTTTTTAAGATCCCAGTTGTTACTCACCAAATAAACAAAACTAAACAAACTCACTGCTATCGAGTTGATTCTGACTCATAGTGACCCACACTGGATTTCTGAGGCTGTAAACCTTTACCGAAGTAGATTGATCCATCTTCTTTCCTTGGAGTAGCTGGTGGGTTTGAACCACTGACCTTCTAGTTAGCAACCAAATGTCTTATCCATCATTCCACCAGAGCTCCTTAAAGTACCCACCAAAGTAGGATGTAAAATGTTTTCTTTGTTGACTATGCTATTCCAGTGGACCTTGATGTCCCCCAAGACTACAGTCCTGAGCTTCCAACCCAGTGGCTCATTGCATCAAAGGGTTTGGTTATGGTTAAGAAGTTTTCAAAACTTTGCTCCCTGTGTGCTCTACTATATTCATGTACATATTTGTGGCACATAGAAATAACATGTAGAAATATCTTCTGTCAAACCTAGATATATTTGCAAGTGCAGTCTGATGGCTCTATATTTAGATAGTCCACTCTATCATCCTAAACAGCAATAATGACAACCAGCAATAGCAATTATAACTAACACTTATAGGACAAGTCACTCTGCTGAGCTCTTTGTACATTGCCATATTAAGGTTGTGTGGCAATTAAGAGCCTGAATTTGCAATCAGGCTGACCCAGATTTAAACCATAACAGCCATATTTACTGAGTGGCCCTGGCAAAAAGAAAGTTATAATGCCATCTTAGAGCTGATGTGGGAATCATGTGCCGTATGTCTATATAGCATAAACTCTCACTGTCATCAAGTTGATTCCGACTCATAGTGACCCTTCCTTGAGTTTCCAAGGCAGTATCACTACGGAAGTAGATTGCCCAATCTTCCTTCAGAGGAGTGGCTGGTAGGTTTGAACTACCAGCCTTCTGGTTAGCAGTCAAATGCCTTAGGCACTATGCCACCAGAGCTCTTGATAATAGTAAGAACTCCAAAGTAACTGTGATTATTAAGAGCACCACAGAAAATTGAAAAGTGATAGATTTCCCAGTGTTCAAAGTGATAATTTTCCATTTCAGGAGTGCAGTTGTTTCTACATAGGCAAATTAAATGTATATCCAAGAGCATGAATAATGCACTGTAGAACACCAAGACTAAATATTGTTGGAAAGGAGTAGAGAAAATGGGAAATGGTTAACATGTTGGCTAACTTCTCTTTAGCAAAAGTTTGTTTTTAGTAAAAACCTCTTGAGCAAATCGTAGTTCTTTTAGACAGTATGATTTTTTTTTTTTTTCCCCTTAATTCCTTCCCCTCCTTTCCACTCCCATCCCTGGTAACCACAAAGAAACTTTCCTACCCTGTATAAAACTTTCCTTGACTTTTTTTTTTTTTTTTTTTTTT
>NW_006921647.1:3716139-3719729 GCF_000298275.1 Orycteropus afer afer | reverse complement strand
CACAAATTACAATCGAATAACCTTCAAAAAACTTGTCAGTCTTGCAGGTCCCGAGTGTTGTTGGGGTTGCTGGAAAGCAGAACGTGTTCTTAAGCCCCAGGAATCTGCGAGAGCGCTGTCTCTTTAAATATCCAAAATAGTCAAGCTGCTTTTTAAACCTTCAGAATGGCGGCACCCTCAGGAACAGCCAAAGTCCACAGCTCAGCCCACCTTTCTCTTCACCTTCTCTGTTTGTTCCCCAGCCACCGTGCACAGTCCTCCATGCAGTCTCTGGCTAGCCGTGTGATTTTTTGGTTAATTCTTAAGTCCTACCACCCCAGGAATCTGCGAGAGCACTGTCTCTTTAAATTCCAAAATAGTCAAGCTGCTTTTTAAACCTTCAGAATGGCGGCACCCTCTGGACCGGCCAAAGTCCACAGCTCAGCCCACCTTTCTCTTCACCTTCTTCGTTTGTTCCCCCAGCCACCGTGCACAGTCCTCCGTGCAGTCCCTGGCTAGCAGGGTGATTTTTAGGTTAATTCTTATGTCCTACCACCACTTGGGAATCTGCAAGCTGTCTGTGCCGTTAGGATCGCTCACCACCGCTGCCAGACCGCAGCTCCGTATGTCTCCTTTTTTGGTATTTTCACAGAAATTCTTCTGCTAGTTGAGGTTTAGTCCACTTCTATATCCTTTCCTTCAAGGCTCAGGGATCCAGGATTATCTTCTGTGTCTGTGTTAATTGGTTTCCCTTTTCTTTGTTGAAGAGGGTCTATGCAGTCTTTCTGGCTAGTCCGCCATCTTGCCGGAACCTTTCCTTGACTTTTTGTAATAATAGACTCATACAACATTTGTCCTTCAGTGATTGACTTATTTCACTCAACATAAGTTCATCCAAATTTATCCACCATCATTATGAGGTGATTCATAGATTCTTCAGGATTCTTTAGTGTTGCATAGTATTCCATGTGTTTATGTGTCATAGTTTGGTTATCTACTCATCTGCTGATGGGCACTTAGATCATTTCCATTTCATTGCTATTGTAAATAGTGCTGCAATGAACATGAGTGTGCATATATCTATTCATGTCGTGGATCTCACCTCTTTAGGATACATTACTAGTACTGAGATTACTGGCTCAAATGGTATTTCTATTTCCAACTTTTTGAGGAAGTGCCCTACAATTTTCCACAGTGGTTGTACCATTTTACAATCCCACCAACAGTGTATAAGAGTTCCAAGCTCTCTATGCCCTCACTAGCACTTGTTTTCTGTCTTGTTGAACTCTGGTATTATTGCTGGGTTGAGATGATATCTCATTATTTTCATTTGCATCACTCTAATGCCTAATAATCATTTCTTCGTGTGTTTGTTGGTTGCCTGAACATCTTTGGTGAAGTGTTTGTTTGTGCCCTTTGCTCATTTTTGAATTAGATTATTTATCTTTTTGATGTTGGGGTGTTGAAGTTTTCTATACATTTGAGAGATAAATCCTTTTGTTGGTTATATCATTACCAAATGTTTTTTTTCCAATCTGTGCATTCTCTTTTTATTCTTTTGGAGAAGTCTTTTGATGCACATAAGAATTAAGAAGATCCTAGCCATCTAGTTTATCTTCTGCTGTTTGTACATTTAGAGTTATGTTTGAAAGTCTATTTATGCCATAAATTAGGGCCCCTTAATTTGCCCCTATTTTATCTTTGATAAACTTTATAGTTTTGGGGTTTGCATTTAAGTTTTTGATTTATCTTGAGTTAATTTTTTTTTTTTTGTATGTGAAAAGTGTGGATCTTGTTTCATTTTTTGCAAATGGATGTTGAGTTTTGCCAGCAACATTTGTCAAAAAAATTATTTCTTCTCCATTACATGTTTTACAGCCCTTTGTCAAAGATCAGCTGTCCATAGGAGGATGGATGTATTTCTGGATTCTCAATTCTGTTCTCAATTATGGTGTATGTGTCTATCATTTTACCAATACTAGGCCATTTTAACTACTGTAGTTGTACAGCAGGTTTTAAGTTAGGGGAGTGTGAGACCTTTCATGAATTCTTTTTTTAAAAGGCAAAAATAAGTATCCTTCCAACTGCCCAGAGATCAGGCCAAGGGTGAATTTCAGAGCCTCATGCTAGCCTCCATTTCCTAGGTTTAAATGTCATGACTGCATCCCAGCACATAAGCTCAATTATCCTTGAGTAAATCAGCAAGGAATATGAAAAACATTTTCCAGGTCTTGTGGTCAATGCAAAAATCTACCTAATGAATTATTATCGAAGTAAGTAGTGCATTTGAATGTGGAAGAGATCAGCAGGTCAAGATTGGAGAGCTGTTAATCAGCTGAAGGAGGAACAATTTAAATGGATATTTTTTTTTTTTTTTTTTTTTTTTTTTTTTTTTTTAAAGAAAATGAGAAATAATCACACCTGGAGTTATTCATCTCTGTTTGATATAACTGTAGTCTCATTTTGTAAATCTTAGTCTTATAGACAGTTTGAAGTAGTAGTTAGAGTGTAAATCGTCTACTTTGGAAACCTGGTCATTGCCTTCTGTTTAATAAGTAGGTAGACTGTCTCACAAAGCTCCTCCTTGCTCAACCCAATTCCTCATGACTTCAATACACTCTAGCTCAGACAACACAAGACTGAAATAAGTCACCAGACATTTGTTCTTTCTTCTTTTTCTTTAAAATTAAATAAACATGGTAGGGAGCAAGCACTGTACTAGACTTTAAATGCACTAGGGATAAAAACTACAGTTCTTGTCCCCCAAAAGCTATCACTCTTTAATTCTAGCTAAGACAACAAAATAGATCCACATTTTAAGAAAGATACACAGTAATGCACAGATAAAAATAAGCACCACATGAATGATACAGATAAGAAACGTTACTTTGAGCAAGAGTCAAGTTAGCATGGATGGAAGTCAAGTAAAGCTTTATGAAAATTTTTGAGCTGGACCAGGCTTTGCTTTCATTAAGAAGAAGGTGGGAAATGGTAACACAGAATGCTAAGAGAATGAAAAGCCCAGTTTACACTTAAAGTCTTGCTGATCATGTTTTCCTCAGCTTAGTCCACTTGAACCACTACTCCATCCAATCCACACTTTTCCTGGAATAGGACGATTAGATTTCATCCATCATTTCAATGTATCAAGGCATTATTAGATTTTATCAATCACTTTGCATCTTGCAGCTTAAATAAAGGAAATGTGAAGAGGAGAATATTAATGAGGGTTTTGGCTTATGCAGTTGAAGGGATTGTGTTGCTATTTACTGAAGTAAGAAACCGAAGAACACCTTATTTTGGGGGAAAGATCCTGAATACAGTGTTGAATAAATTTAGTTTGAAGTGACTTTGAGAAAATTGGTAGCATTTACTGTAATTCTCTCTCTCTCTCTTTTTAAAATCTATTTTCTCTTTTCTCTTTATTTGCCAAAATATTTTGGAGAATATACAATGAGCAAGCATTATTATTATTATTATTTAATAAAACACAACTAAAGAAACCCAGTCCTTTTGGCATCAAGTTGATTCTGACTCATAGTGACCCTATACATCAGAGTATAACTGTCCCAGATAATTTCCAAGACTGTAATCTTTTTTTTTTTTTTTTT
>NW_006921647.1:3714978-3715573 GCF_000298275.1 Orycteropus afer afer | reverse complement strand
CAAGTGGATGACAGTGGTAGCCGGGCACCATCTAGTTCTTCTGGTCTTATAGTCATATAGGCTGCAGATCAGATGGTGTACCAGTCTCTAGGACTGATTGCTTCCATTAATATTGGTTTTCTTCATTCTTCTTTGCTCTGGACAAGAAGATTTCATCGTTGCATCTAGATGGCAGCTTGCTAGCTTTTAAGATCCCAGTCATTACTTGCCAAAGTAGGAGGTGGAACAATGTTTTATATAGTAAGTTATGCCAATTGAGCTTGATGTCCCCTGCGACTATGGTCTCAAGCTCACAGGTTTAACTACTTGGTCACCCTGGGTAGCTGAATGTGACCAAGCAGTGACCACAACCTTCCCCTTGTCCGCTCTACTATACACCTGGGAATTCTGATCATTCACATAAACTTATAGTACCATTGTTTGCCAACCCTATACACTGTTCTTGAGTGCACTCCCCATTTCATAGACATACCTAATCATTCAGCCTGTCCACCCATCTATCCACCCATACACCCATGCTTGCCTTCACTGACAACAAAGTACTGTATGTGCAAAAGGGTTCATATTTGTTGTCTGTACCTCCCATGTACCTCTA
>NW_006921647.1:3695782-3713910 GCF_000298275.1 Orycteropus afer afer | reverse complement strand
CAGCACCATTTATTAAACAAACATTCTCTTCCCCACTTAATGGATTTGGGGCCTTTGTCAAAGATCAGCTGACTATAGGTCGATGGATCTATACCTGCGTTCTCAATTCTATTCCATTGGTCTATGTATCTGTCATTGAACCAATACCAGGCAGTTTTGACTACTGTGGCTGTATAGTAGGTCAAGACTGTAATCTTTATGAAAGCAGACTGTCACATCTTTCTCTTGAGGAGCAGCTTGTGTGTTTGAACCTCTGATCTCTCAGTCAGCAGCTGAATGCTTCACTCATGTGTCACTAGGGATCTTCATTGTTTTATTTTATTTGAATTTCCTCCCACTTTTATTATGAAATATTTCAACTTCATAGAACAGCACAGAGAATAATTTAACAGATACTTTAATACCTGCCATCCTCCTCCTTTAGAAATTTAATATTTTGTCATATTTCCCTGAGGGATCTTCATTATTTTAAACATAGAAAAAGTACAATAAAATAATGGTAATCAAAAATAGGTTGGAAAATTTTGAGAATTTAAAAAACTAACAATACTCATTATGTGATATTAATATTTTAATATATTTTGATGTAATTGGTTTATAAAATGTGAACAATAAAGCACCAAGTGTAGAATCTGAATTTTATAGAGTATTGCCAGGTGCTACAAATTCCAATCTGGTGAATGTATAATGGCTCAAACATAGTAAATATTTATTCCTCACTCATATATGAAGCACAAAATAGTACTCTCAATTAGTGAGTAGCTCTAAACAGTGTTCTTCATGGGAGATCAGGCATCTAGCACCTTCTGGCACATGGCTCCACTATGTTTAGTATGTGTCTTCCAATATTGCCATGCTTACCTGCATCAAGCTGATGGAAGAATCAAGAACGTGGTAGGTTTGCCAAGGGACATTTTTTTTTTTTGGCACCAGGCTTGAATGTGGTGCCAGTCACTTTTGCCCATATTCCATTGGCTAGAATGGGGCTAGAACTGCAACAGAGATATTCTAGCTGTGGAATTTTTTATCACTCTAAACTTTGCCTGCTGACAGAAAAGTATGGTTCACAAATGCAAGTGCCACTATTTTTCAAATATATATAGATAATGTTGAGTAAATAAAATACAAATTTATTATAAGAACTTCTGAGTTTATAGTAACTTTTTGTCATTACGTGTTTTTATTAATAAAGAGATCTAGAGGTTGTCATAAATACTAGATATATACGTAGATACTAGAGGCAATACATAGATAGGGAACTGCCAAAAATTCAAGCCTGATTCAGAAAAGGACTTGGAATGAAGGCTATCATTGCTGGTGTCAGATCGATCCTGAGTGAAAGCAGAGAATATCAGAAAGATGTTTTTTTTTTTTTTTTGGCTTTGCAAAGGCATTTGACTGTGCAGATCATAGCACATTATGGATAAAATTGCAAAGAATGGGAATTAATTTTGCTCATGAGTAATCTGTACATAGACCAAGAGGCAGTTGTTCAAATTGCACAAGGGAATACTACATGGTTTAAAACAAGGAAAAGTGTGTGTCAGGGTTGCATGTTTTCAAAATACTTATTCAGTCTGTATGCTGAGCAAATAATCTGTGAAACTGGACTATATGAAGAAGAACATGACATCAGGATTGGAGGAAGACACATTAACAGCCTTTGATATGCAGACTATAGCCTTTAGTATGGACTACACCTCAATCTAAAGAAAATAAAAAAATCCTCACAACTGGAGCAATAAGTACCATCATGATAAATAGATAAAAGTTTCAAGTTGTCCAGGACTTCATCTTACTTGTATTCACAATCAAAGGCACGGAAGCAGCAATTAAGAAATCAAAAGATGCATTGTATTGGGAAAATCTGCTGCAAAAGACCTCTTTAAAGTGTTAAGGAACAAATATATCACTTTGAAGACTAAGGTGTGCCTGACCTAAGCCATAGTATTTTCAATCACTTTCTATGCGTGTGAAAGCTGGACAATGAATAACTAAACCAAACCCAACCCACTGCCATTGAGTCAATTCCAACTTATAGCAACCCTATAGGACAGAGTAGAACTGTCCCATATGATTTCTAAGGCTGTAAACCTTTATGGAAGCAGACTGCCTCATCTTTCCTCCATACAGCAGCTGGTGGGTTTGGACCACTGGACTTTGGGTTAGCAGCCAAATACCTTAACCACTGCACCATCAGAGCTCCTGGACAATGAATTAAGAAGACCAAAAAAGAATTGATGCATTTGAACTATGGTGTTGGTGACTGCCAGAAGAACAAACAAATCTGCCTTGGAGGAAGTACAGCCAGAATGCTCTTTAGAATTAAAAATGGCAAGACTTTGCTTGTATGTTGGTCATATTATCAGGACCAGTCCCTGGAGAAGGACATTATGTTTTGTAAAGTATAGGGTCAGGGAAAAAGAGGAAGACCCTCAATGAGATGGATTGACAGAGTGGTTGCAACAATGGGCTCAAACATAGCAACAATTGTGAGGATGGTGCAGGGTTGGTCAGTGTTTCGTTCTGTTGTACAAGGTGTTCTCTATGAGTCATAATCAACTTGATGGCACCTAACAACAGCTGAGATTGTGGAGCAAGGTTGTAAAAATTTTCATTTGAAAAAGGAACCATGATTTCTGCTTTCAGGCATGATAAGAATACTAGGAATTGGATTTACACCTCCACCAGAAGCAACAAGAAACTGGACACAATGCATGAAGTAATGCTTTTCAAGATGCTAGACATCACACAATGAAAGTCTACAATCCCTGAGATCTGGGAAACAAGCAAGGTGAGCCTATGATTGTTCCAGCTACTGCCTTGAGAGCTTCTAGGCTGGGAGGGGAGGGAAGTCTAGGCTGAGTGCAGTCAAGTAAGGGAGATGTTTGGAGTTGATAGATCAGAGTATGAAAGGGGAGAGAGTTCTGCAGAGAGAGAATTTTGAATATCTACAGAGATTCCCTCATATTTACAGCTGAATATTGATCAGCACGTGTGTGAGTAAATTAAGAGGCTGGAGAAAGAACCACCTGAAAAGATTAGAGGTTACACAGGGTTGGGAATAGTGCCTGTTTTCACCAGCCCTAAGATTCATGGGAGGAGCTCTGGTAGCATAGTGGCTAAAGCACTTGACTGCTAACCAGAAGGCTGGCGGTTCAAACCCACCAGCCACTCCTCGGAGGGAAGGTTGGGCAATCCTACTTCTGTAGTGATACTGCCTTGGAAACCCAAGGAGGGGTCGCTATGAGTCGCGGCCGACTCGATGGCACATAACAACAACAACAACAACAAGATTCATGGGATATTGAATAACTGAAGCAAACAAACCCACTGCCATCAAGTTGATTCCAACTCATAGCTACCCTATAGGACAGAGTAGAACTGCCCCATAGGGTTTCCAAGGCTACAAATCTTAATGGAAGCAGACTGCCTCATTTTTTTTCTGTGGAGCAGCTTGTGGGTCTGAACCACTGAAATTTTGGTTAGCAGAGAAATGTTTTAAACAAAGCTCACTTTCCCAGTCCTGCTGAACAAATAGTAAAAGTAAGATCTGAAATAATTAGACTTTTTAAAAGTAACTTAACTTTGCCCTAGAAAATCTCAAGAATATTTAAAGGAAAACAAAAATATCTAGCTCTCAGAAAGGTCAAATTCGTAATGTCTAGCATCCAATTAAAAATTCCTAGGTATACAAAGAAGCAGGAAAAAGCAACCTGTAATGAGGATATAAATCAGTTGAGGTTGACCCAGAACTGACACTGATCTTAGAATTAGCAGACAAGGATATTAAAACAGTTATTATAACTACATTCCATATGTTCAAGTAGTTAAGTTGAGACAGGGACATAATAAAAAAAAGAGTCAAATTGAACTTCTAAGGATAAACTATAATGTGAGAGATGAAAAATGCATTATGTGGTTAACTAAGAGGACTCCTTAGCTAAGTGGTTTTTCTGACCATTATATATTAATGCACCTCATAGATTTTAGGAGTTGCTTGAGAATAACTGAAATAGAAAAAGGTTAGTTTCTCAATAGTTAAGTGTCCATTTACATTTGCAAATGTAAAATTGTACCTGGCCTTAAGAAGTTGCAATTTAATTGAGAAGACTGACACATATAAAAGCAAGAAGAGAAAAATTGCAAAACAATTGAGAAATGAACTAAGGTTTTTCACCTCCCCCACTCCATCAGCCTCCTTCAACATTACCTGGTTTTCATCAGAAGAGAGATTTGAAAGACAAAAGATCTTCCCTTTTTTGTCTAGAAAAGTACTTTTTCTAACCTTAAGGTGGAGAGGTAGGAATCAAGGAATTCAATTTAATGATCTTGTGCCTGAGGAATTTGGTTGCTAAGTAGTGTGTAAGTCTCTATGGGCTGCTGATGTCATGATGAATGACCTGTATGAGCCATAGGCAAGGAACAGTGACCTACCAGCTCTGTGTCTGCCCAATCGATGTCCTCAATCTCAACTAGTAAAATGACAAGAAGTGGTCAGTGTTGCTTTCCAATTTCCTTCCTGATCTGGCAACTTCTTCTAGACCAAAACATACTCTAGATGAAGATACAGTTATTTTACTGAAGTTAAAGGTGATTCCAATAATCACCTTAATTTTTAATGTCTTCTATGTCCATACATTTTGATAGTCCCTTCTCATACTGTGAGGAGCCTTGGTGGCATAGTGCCTAATGCATTTGACTGCTAACCAGAAGGTTGGCAGTTCAAACCCACCAGCCACTCTGCCAAAGGAAGACTGGGTAATCTATTTCCATAAAGATTTACCACCTTGGAAATCCAAAGAGGGTTGCTATGAGTCAGAATCAACTTGATGCCAGTGAGTTGTTGGGTTTTTTTTCCTTCTCATACTGTGTTTGGACATGTGATTTTTTTTCCTTTTTCTCTTTTCTTTTAATGGCAATGGAATAGTAGCAAATGCGATGCAAGCAGAGATGTGAAAAATACTTGACTATCCAGGTGCTGCTGGATTGAACTTCATTGACATGGGAAGAAACTTGGATACCCAGCTGGGAAAAGAGTAAGCACATTCAGAGGGGCCTGATCATTTCCCTTATCCAGCTGAGGCTTTTATAAACTGTTTATAAATTAATAAATATTATAGTTTCATTTGTTATTAGCTATATTGTACTTTTAGTACCTATTTATTAGTTACATTTACAAAACAAGGCTAGGAGCTGATTGTGGAACAGACCATCAACTTCTCATATACAAGTTCAAGTTGAAGTTGAAGACAATTAAAACAAGTCCATGAGAGCCAACATATGACTTTGATTATGCCCCTCCTGAATTTAGGGACCATCTAAAGAATAGATTTGACACACTGAACACCAATAACTGAAAACCAGAGGAATTGTGGGATGACATCAAGAACATCATACATGAAGAAAGCAAACAGTCATTATAAGGACAGGACAGGACAGGAAGAAAAGACCAAAAGGGATGCCAGATGGGACCCTGAAACTTGCTCTTGAACAGAGAGTTGCTAAAGCAAATGGAAGAAATAATAAGATAGAAGAGCTGAACAGAAGATTTCAAAGAGCAGCTCAAGAAGACAAAGTCAATTATTATGTTGAAATGTGCAAAGACCTGGAGTTAGAAAACCAAAAGGGAAGAACTTGCTCAGCATTTCTCAAGCTGAAAGGACTGAAGAAAAAATTCAAGCCTCGAATTGTAATATTGAAAGATTATATGGACAGAATATTGACTGATGCAGGAAACATCAAAAGAAGATGGAAGGAATATGCAGAGTCACTGTACCCAAAAGAACTGGCTGATGTTCATCTACTTCAAGAGACTGTATATGATTAAGAACCAATGGTATTGAAGGAAGAAGTTGAAGATGCACTGAAGGAGTTGGTTGAAAATAAGGCTCCAGGAATTGACAGAATGCCCATTGAGATGTTTCAACAAACGGATGCCACGCTGGAGACATTTACTTGTCTATGCCAAGAAATTTGGAAAACAGCTGCCAGCTGAGTGGACGAGATCCATATTTGTACCCATTTCAAAGAAAGGTGATCCAACAGGATGTGGAAGTTACCCAACAATATCATTAATGTCACACACAAGTAAAATCTTGCTGAAGATAATTAAAAAATGGTTGCAGCAGTATACTGAGAGGGAACTTCCAGGAATGCAAGCTGGATTCAGAAGAGGTCTTGGAACAAGGGATATCATTGCTGATGTCAGATGGATCTAGTTGAAAGCAAAGAATATCAGAAAGATGCTTACTTGTGTTTTATTGACTATGCAAAAGCATTCAATTGTGTTGATTATAACGAATTATGGATAACATTGAGAAGACTGGGAATTCCAGAACACTTAATTGTGCTCATGAGGAACCTTTCATAGACCAGAAGGCTGTCATTTGAACAGAACAAGAGGATATTGCATGGTTTAAAATCAGGAAAAGAGTGCATCAGGGTTGTATCATTTCACTGTACTTATTCAATCTATATGCTGAGCAAATAATCTGAGAAGCTGAACTATATGAAGGACACAGCATCAGGATTGGAAGAAGACTCATTAACAACCTGCACTATGCAGATGACACAACCTTGCTTGCTGAAAGTGAGGATGACTTGAAGCACTTACAGATTAAGATTAAAGACTACAGTCTGCAGTATGGACTACACTTCAACATAAAGAAAACAGAAGTTCTCACAACTGGACCAATAAGCAGCATTATGATAAGTAGAGAAAAGATTGAAGTTGTAAAAAAATTTCATATTACTTGGTTCCACAATAAACACCAATGGAAGCAGCAGTCAAGAAATCAGATGATGTATTGCACTGGGCAAATCTGTTGCAAAAGATCTCTTTAAAGTGCTGAAGAGCAAAGATGTCTCTCTGAGTATTAAAGTGTGCTAATGCAAGCCATGGTATTTTCAATAGCTTCATATGCATGTGAAAGCTGGACAATGAGTAAAGAATACCAAAGAAGATGAAGAAGAGTTGATGCTTTTGAGTTGTGGGATTGGCAAAGAATGCTGAAAGTAGTGCGGACTGCTAAAAGAACTAACAGATGTGTCCTGGAGGAAGTGCAGCCAGAATGCTCCTTGGAAGTGAGAATGGCTAGACTTTGTCTCACCTACTTTGGTCATGTTGTCAGAAGGGACCATTCTCTGGAGAAGGATGTCATGCTTGGTAAAGTGGAGGGTCAAAAAGAGAGGAGAAGGCCCTCAACAAGATGAATTGACACAGTGGCTGCTGTGATGGGCTCAGGTATAGTAGGGATTGTGAGGCTGGCACAGGACTGGGCATTTTTTTCTTTCTATTATACATAAGGTAGCTATGAGTTGGAGATGACTCAACAGCACATAACAATAACAGGAGAGTCAGAGTGGGGAACATTTTTCTCTTTTGAGGAAGGGAAAGCCAGACAACGGACCAGGGATTGAAAATGGGGACTGACAAGGGCCTGCAGGAGGAAATAAAGGTTGTGGAGAAAAGGAAAGAGTGGGCATCCTCTCTCCAATGCCTCATTTTGTTGGAGGGCTTTCTCCCTCTATTGTGAGGTTGAGTGAATATATGTGCAAAAGATCTTGGTCTTCTATCCTGACACAACACTACTCCTATTCTTCATGGCCTCAGGGGCTCTGAAGTGGCACACAAACACCTTCTGTCCCTTTTGTCGGGTGTGTGATGGGGTTGAGGAAAGGTATTATCACAGGTGTGGCTGCAGGGGAGTCAGCAGACCTTTGGATCAACAATGGTATCTCCACTAGGGACCAGGCTTCAGAGTAGAAAACTAGTGAAACCAGAGAGCTAGTGAAAAAAAGGACGTGAATTCCATCATTCCCTAGCTTCCCCCACATTTCCCATGATGCTAAGGAACATGCCAGCAAGAAAGAGAGAAAGGGAGGGCTTGGCACAGTCAGGTTACACAAAGTATCCTCAAGTGCAAAAGACAAAGTACTGCTTGAATATATTAGTCCTGGAGGAAGTAAAGAAGTACACAGAAAGAATGCACCTGACAAACAGAAGGGACTGATTCCTGGAAAAAGATATCACACTTGGTAAAGTATAGGGCCAGTGAGAAAAGGGAAGATTCCCAATAAGTTGGTGTGATAGTTGGAGCTGTGTGTCAACTCGGCTGGACCACAACTGTGTGTGCCTTAAGCAGTTATGGTGTGGGTTATTTCCATGACGGTATCGGATGTACATATTTTGAAGTATGTATGTTTTTGCTCAAAATGTATTTTGAGCAGCCAATCTATTGAAAGGGAGTTTCCCTAGGGGTGTGGCCTACTTCCAATATATTTATGGACATCCTGGGAAAATGGGGTACTCTTCTGTGGATTGGGATCCTATTGTGCTGCCTACAACTGTCTGTGAGCGAACAATCCACCCTTTGGCCTGGAGATCTTGGATTTGTCATTCGTTGGAGTCAACAGCCAGTATACTGCCTGCCAACATTGAGCTCGTCAGCCCCTGCAGCTGCGTGAGTTGGGAAAAGCCTCCAGCTTGATGTTTGATCCAAGAACTTGGGACTTGCCAGCTTCTGTAAGTGTGTGAGCCATTTGCCTAAGATAAATTTCTCTCTCTCTCTCTCTAAGCTTTACTGATTTTGCTTCTCTAGAGAACCCAGCCTAACACAGAGAGATTGACACAGTGGCTGCAACAATGTGCTCTAGATTGGCAACAATTGTGAGGCTGGCACAGGACTGGGCAGTATTTCCTTCTGTTGTATAGAGGGTCACTATGAGTCAAAGCTGACTTGCTGGTCAGCATCTAACAACAACAACAACATATATGTTTATGTGGGTGTGTGTATTTTTATTCTTCATATATATATATATTATTTTCAAACAAAATTAAAATCATACTATGTATAGGTTTCTAACTGGTTTTTGTCTTTAATTACTATTATACAACAATTAGGATATATGGAATCACATTTTATGAATGTAGCCTAATATTTTTACATTATCCCTATTTTAAAACCATTAAGGAGCTCTGACAGTATATTGGTTAAGGCATTGAGCTGCTAACCAAAAAGTCAGTGGTTTGAACCCACTCAGCTCTGTGGAAGAACGATAAGGTGATCTACTTCCATAAAGATTTGCAGCCTTGGAAACCCAATGTAGGTCACTATGGGTCGAAATCCACTTGATAGCAACGAGTTTGGTGAGGTTACTTGTACATATATCACATTCACACTGTAATGAACATTTCTGTAATGAAATTTTGTGCATTATTAAAAATATCTTCTTGAAATAAATGATTAAAGGATTTACATAGTAGAGGTCTCTGGGTGGCTTAAAGAGTTTGCATTTGGCTGTTAATCTAAACCTTGGTGGTTTGAACCCACACAGAAGTGTCATAGAAAAGACCTGAAAAGAGGCCTGGAGATCTGTTTCCATAAAGATTACAGTCAAGAAAACTCTGTTCTCTAACACATGAGGTTGTCATGGGTTGAAATGGACTCAATGGCAACAGGTTCTTTACACATATTAGGAAAAAACATATGCACATTTTTAAGGCTTTTTACACATATTCTACAATATACCCTCCAATTACTGTCCACTGTAGGTGGTATGAGAGACTATTTTAGGTAAATATTAACAAGTCAGAAGTCCTGGATTTGAGTACCAGGCTTAGCCATTTACTGGCAGTATAATCTTGGGCAAGCTATATGATCATTCCAGGGCTCAATTTCTTTGTTGTAAAATGAGAATAATAACAGAAATACTTAGCTTCTAGAATGACATGATGATTTAAGGGACTAATGAATACAAAAGCTCTTTCCAAGGTTTAAAGGCTATGCAAATGTTAGTTGCTAGTATTTCTGCCATGATTCCAGATACCATTTCCTCCTTAGTTGCTGCTGGAAAAATGACTGCCATAACCTGATCTTCTGGTCAGCTATGTAGATAAGGACAGAGTCAGCAAAGCTGTCCTCAGGACTCACAAGAAGGGGGAGGAGGTTTTCTCATCTTCCTCTAGAAATCCCTGTAACCGGGGAATTTATGTCTCCCTGACATCTCGCACCAACACTGAATGGCCTGTGGGAAAAAGGGTCACACAGAATTGCACAAGAAGGCTAACTCATTACCATAAATGTGCTTGGAATTGAAGAAGGGAATCAAGTAAGGGCAAATGGGATAAAGGCACTGTCTGCAGCTGGCATTTACCTTTTGCAAGATTAAAATGTTCAGCTGAATGAATTGATGTCATATCTCTGTAGATCTGCTCCGACACATAATGAAATGAAAATGTAATGCAAATGCACACTCCCCTTAAGAGAAGGTGCAATTTTCTTTCCTTCTCTGCATATTTGAAACATTGTAAACACTGAGGAGGCACCAGTGAGGACAAGTGTCAGAAGATGCTCCGACACGTGCGGGGTAGAAGAGATGAGAGGGAAGGAGATGACAGACAAGATGCCTTCTCAGAATTAGAACCAAGTCAACTGATTCACACGCTAGCTTTCCTCATATGCATCACTCTGGGGTTTTGCTGGGTGAGGAGTGCACACTGGAACACAGGTGATGGAGAATCATAACTATTTGAGGTCAGAGAAAGAGAGAAGTAAAGAGGAAGGAAGGAAGGAAGAGAAACAAAGAAAACCAAAAAACCAAACTCACTGCTATCAAGTCGATTTCAACTCATAGAGACCCCAACTTGAGTTTCCAAGGTGGTATCTCTATGGAAATAGATTGCCCAACCTTCTTTCCAAGGAGTGGCTGGTGGGTTTGAAGCACCAGCCTTCTAGTTAGTGGGCACTATGCCTCCAGAGCTCCTAAGGATTCTGCAATTGAAAATGTGTGCAACAATCAGTTGACAAGAAATCAGTTTTGACTCATAACAACCCCACGTGTGTCAGAGTAGAATTGTGCTTCATATAATGTTCAGTGGCTGATATTCTGGAAATAGATTGCCAGGCCTTTCTTCTGAAGCAACCTCTGGAATTGAACCTCTACTCTCTTGGTTAGCAGCCTAGCTTGTTGACTATTTGCAGCACCCAGAAACTACTATAGCTACAATAAACTAAAAAACCAAACCAAATCCACTGTCATAGAGTCGATTCCAACTCACAGCAACCCCAACTGGGTTTCTGAGGTGGTAAACCTTTATGGAAGTAGATTGCCCTGTCTTCCTTCCTTGGAGAGGCTGATGAGTTTGAACTGCCAACCTTCTGGTTAGCAGCCAAATGCTTTAGGCATGCACCACCAGAGCTCCTTATAGTTACAATGTTGTTGTTGTTGTTGTTATGTGCCGTCGAGTCAGCCCTGACTCATAGCGACCCCTCCTTGGGTTTCCGTGGCAGTATCACTACGGAAGTAGGATTGCCCAACCTTCCTTCCGAGGAGTGGCTGGTGGGTTTGAACCGCCAGCCTTCTGGTTAGCAGTCAAGTGCCTTAGCCACTATGCTACCAGAGCTCCCTATAGTTACAATAGATGCCTTAAAACAGGCTTGAGATTCTGGCAGTTGGGTTTTTAAAAACAAAATTCTCCAAGCATGTTTCATCTAGGTCTGTAGTTTCCGAAAGGATTTAACTGAGGTGTGAGGAAGAATTTGGGTCAGAAAGGAAGTTGGATTGAGAAACTTGGTAGTATCTTTGAGATCTTTAAAGATAGTCTCAACACCCTAGAATACTGATGTCTGAGGGGAGGGATAGGAAATTCAAGACCATTTCAGTTTTACTTGGATTCTGGCGTGCTGGGGTACACAGTTGGACTTATTTTCTCATACAACAGGCAACATAAAATGGACCACTAAAGTATTAAACTAAGAATAATTATACAGTGGTGGGTGCTTCCAAATATATATCAAAGCAATAAAACGTTTTTTTTCCACAGATCTTTTCCCATTTTGTTGGTGATGGTTGCACAACTTGATTGATGGAATTGGTTTCATTGAATTGTACAAATGAAAGTGTTGAATTGGCAAAACTGTGTTAACTGTATTTTTTATGAAATTTTTATGAAAACTAGTTAGTACACAATTTCCATAAACATTTTGACTCAGGTGACATTTGAACTGGATCATAAAAGATAGAAATTAATTACACAGACAGACAAAAGGGAACAAAATGATTATCCACATAAACACATCAGCTAATCCTGTTTTCAGTCCAGCTCAGAGTAACAAACCATTTCTTCTCAGCAACCTAATTTCTTTGTTGTCTTTGCTTATCATACAGCCTTCTTCCATAGACTCTCCTCCTCCTACCCAACATTATCCCTCACCCCAACACATGCTGACATTCTCCCTTCAAAGAACCTTCAAATTTATATTTATGTAATAACAAAAAATCAAATGTTATTTAATAACAAAAGGAGAAAAACAGCTATTCTATCCGAGGCATTGTGAGATACATGGTACATAACTTACTCATTTAATATTCATGGCAAGCTTATTGAGCAACTAAAGCTCAGAGAGATTTTTTCCCCCTAGTTAATGGGAAAGTATAAATTTTGAACGCTGATCCTTGTCCTTCTTTTACACTTTTGTGAATATAGTCTATTTCCAGTAAAGGCATGCTGGTTTGTTTGGCCAACTATATCGCAGAAAACACCTAATAAGAATAAATATTATACATGTGTCTTCATAAAGGGGTTGAAGACCTGAGAAGGTACAAACTCAACATTGCAAGGGAACAGCAAGCCAGAGAAGTAAGTAACAAAAGCAACATGGGAGTTACTTTTATCTTGAGGTAATTCACTAAGATTGAGAAATTTCAACTTTTGTTATGATGGCTTTATGAGGTATTGGGGGACAGGAAGCAAAACCCAATCTTGCACAAGGTGGGGAGTCTAACAGAAGACTCTTGCAAAATAAGCTGGGTCCCCAAAGGACTATGCAATTAGCAAGATGGTAAACTAGAAGTAAACCAACCCTCTCAAGGCCTGCCAGGGTCTTTAATTGAATTGCATCTTGAATTTCAATTAAGGTGGTCCCTACACTGTTAGTTCACCCAAGTATCGGGAAAAACCAAACACAATGCTCTTTGGAGAATATACTTTCATTCTAGATCGTACTCTTTTTTTTTTTTTTTCTTTTTTCTTTTTAGGTCTAATGACCATAAAGATAACCAGGTGTACAACAAAATTAGAGTACATGAGGGAGAACAAGCAGAAACAACAGATGACAGAAGCAGATCTGAAAAGACTGCTCTATCCATGCACACTCTAGCAGCCTTTCTCAATCAGGAGTTCTAGGAAAGAATCAGGCATTCATTGTATATAATGTATTAAGTTCTCTCCTATGCAACTAGGATGGTACTAGTTATGTACCATGCTTACAACAATTGAGAAAGGCTTCAAGGATACAGTAAAGTGAAAAGCTGGGCCTCTGGATCACCTTGTGTATTAGAGCCACCTACCTGTCTGGGATCTTCTGCCAACTCTGGACTGTGATGTTCTTTGTCACCTAACTTCTGTATTCTTCAGTTTTGTTGTACTGTTGCTTAGCTAATAAATGTCTAACTCTGTAACTAGGGGCAGAGATGAGAAACCCATGAGCTTTTGATGAGTCACATAGACTGAAAATGTGGAAGAGTGATGCTCACAAATAAAATTGCTATGCTTGGCAGGCAAAATAATAGTTGTTACTAGCATTCACCTAGTAGTAAGATTGAAACAGTTAGGTTTGCCCCTCAAAAAACCTATAATTGGAGTAGTAGCTATCATTTTTCCCCCCATGCATATTATCTTTCCAGGACAGAATTAATAGAGCACATTTGATTCTTTTTTCACTTGATGTATTTTTGTTTAAATATAAATTTTTTAGTCAATGAAAATAATATGATTGTGTATAAATCTCAGATTTACTTGTGAGAATATACATGACTTTTATTTCATTTGTTCCCCCTTTAGGTGGCAGGATAAATGTATAAACATGAAATCATATGTTCACAAAATATTTTACTAATGTATTACATTGTAAAAATTTTCTTTTCTTATAGTTTTAGTTATGGAGATCAGGTGGCATAGGGGTTAAGGCATTTGACTGCTAACCAAAAAGTCAATGGTTTGAACCCACCAACCATTCCACAGAAGAAGGAAGGGGTAGTCTACTTTTGTAAAGATTTACAGCTTTGGAAACTCTGTGTGTGTGTGTGTGGGTGGGGGTACTATGAGTCAGAATTAACTCAATGGCAGTGAGTTTGGTTTTAATAAGCATAGTTTTATTTAAGTATAGAAATGTGGATGTCTAGTGTCTTACATTTTCCTCTTCCCTAACACCACTACAAATTGTTATTTCTTTAATATCACTTCTTGTGTCAAATAATATGCTTGGTTCAGCAGTTCTGTTACTGCTCTTCATTGTTTACTTTGTGTTTGAATTTTTTTCTCCTTTGGTGACTTACTCTTATAGGTCCAGAGCCTGGTGTCACAGGTTGCCTGTTACTCAAACTAGTTTTTGTGCAAAAGGAGGTGACCAGAAACTGGAAGTGCCTTTAATTCTGAGTGTTCAGTGGAGTGTGATGGCTTCACACCAATGGCTGTGAAGTCTCACACCTGGGAGCAAACACAACCAGGGACAAATTCGTGGGAAGAGCTGAGCTAAAAGGGGGAGACAGGGATTTTTAAGTGCCTCCTCAGAAACCCAAGGAGGGGTCATGATGAGTCAGATTTGACTGGACGGCAGTGAGTGGTGGTTGAGCCTGAAGGGAGACTGGATTAAAATCCTAATCACAATACAATACTGAGTGTTTGTGCCCAAGCTTCTAGATTGAATTGCATTTTATTGTCCTACTCCCTTTTGTCACATAAATAATATGTTCATTGCACAGAAATTAGAAAATTCAAATAAGCAAAAAAAGAAAACAATCATGGGAAATTGTACTACCCAGATTATGATTGTATAAAATTTTGGCTTTATCTCTGTTGTAGATCAAACAATGCCCCCCCTCCAAAATTCAAGTCCACTCAGAACCTCACAAAGTGACTATTTGGAAATAGGATCTTTGCAGCTGTAATGTTAAGATAAGGGTATACTGGATTAGAATAGGCTTTAAGTCTATTGACTGGTGCCCTCATAAAAAGAGAAGGTAATGTGAAGATATACAGAGGGAAGATGCCATGTGAAGAGGGAGTTATGCTGCCACAAGCGAAGGAACACCAGGGGTCACCAAAACCTGGAAGAGTCAAGAAGTGACCACAGCCTTTGGAGTGAATGCGATCCTGCCCACATCTTGATTTTGGACTTCCAACCTCCAGAATTGAAAGAGGATGAATTTCTTTTGTTTTAGGCCATCCAGTTTGTCGTAATTTGTTACAGCAGCACTAGGAAACTCATACAACTTCCTTCCATAATTATGCAACTATTTTCATTTAAAAAGGAGCTCTGGTGGTGCAGTGGTTAAGGCAGTTGGTTGCTAACCAAAAAGGTTGGTGGTTCCAACCCACCAGCAGCTCTATGGAAGAAAGATGAAGCAGTCTACTTTAGTAAAGGTTTACAGCCTTGGAAACCCAGTGGAGGTCATGAGTCAGAATTGATTTGATGGCAGTGAATTTGGTTTTTGAGTAATACATTTAAATGTACATAAAATAAGATAATTATATGTACTCTTTTGTACCCTGATCTTTAAACCCCCCTCAAATAAGGCAGCCCTGTGTTTCCCAATATAGCCAAGAAGTCTATGTTATTTCTCATAGAGTTACATTTAAAGATGCACAGTCCAATAGTCCAAAGTACAGTTCCATTCTATATTTGTATTTCTTGATAAATATTAACAGAAATCTATTTCATAACCCACAATTATGTATACTCTTGAAAGTCCTTTCCTCTTTTTCTCAGGTGTTCTGTTTTGTCTGCAAGGAGCTCTGGTGGCCTAGTGGGTAAGGCATTTGGGTGCTAACCAGAAGGTGAGCTGTTCAAACCTACCAGCTGCCCCATAGGAGGAAGATGAGGCAATCTACTGTGAAGATTTACAGCTTTGGAAACCCAATAGCGGTCCTATTAGTCAGAATCAACTCGACGGCAGTGAGTTTTTTGTTTGTTTGTTTTTGTTTTATCTACACCCAGAGTGGTTCCTGATCTTTTCCATGCCAACCTACCTAAGGTCTCCTCCATTTCCTGAAGGGCATTTGCCCCATTCCCTTTTACAACTTTTTATGTAGAACAACTTGTTTTCTCTGGCTGGGTCCTCTGCCTCCTCATATTCTGCCTCTTCAGACAGGATGCCTTATTAATTTACCATTTTCCTGAGTCTGTGTCTTAAAAACCAAGAGGCCTTTTTGGAAAGCAAGGACAGCATTCTTTTTAGTAAGTGGGGATGGATACTAAAGGAAAAAAAAAAAGTAAATAATAAGAAGTTAATAAAATTATCACTGTACCATTAATATATCATGAATATTTTACATGACAAAAAACATGCATATGCACATTTTCATTGTTAATGAGTAAATGGTGCATCATTCTATGCATATATAGGTTATTTTGTTAGTTGCCATTGTGTTGTCTTCTTATGGTGAACTTATAGAAAACAGAACAAAATGTTGCTTGGTCCTGAGCCATCCTCCTAACTGTTGGTATGTTTGAGTCCATTGTTTTAGCTATTGTGTCTATCCATTTCATTGAAAGTTTCCCTTGTTTGGCTGACCCTCTACTTTACTATTAAATTTTGTATATTCTTTCTAGTGATTGGTCTTTCTTCCCTTTTAAGGAGAATTGTGGTTGGATTGCTCCTAAGACTGATTCGTTTGTTATTTGGCAGAAGAATATTCAATATTCTTCACCAACACAACAACATAATTTGAATACATCAATTCTTTTGTCTTCCTTTTTCATTGTCCAGCTTTCCCTTGCCTATGAAGTGATTGAAAAGATCATGGTTTGGACAGTTATCAAAGTGGCATCTCTGCTTTTTGAAACTTTAAAGAAGTCTTTTGCAGAAGATTTGCCCAATGCAATATACCATTGATTTTTTAACTACTCCTTTCATGGAAATTGATTGTTGATCTAAACAGAATAAAATTATTGACAACTTCAGATTTCTTCTCCAGGTAGATTATGCCTGAACATGAAGAAAATGAAAATCTTGACAACTAGACCAATAAACATCATTACAAATGGATAAGAATTATGTAGATGGTACCTCTATATTTACAGTTTAATATTTTTGAATATTCAATGTTTTCATTTTTTTTTATTAGTATAAAAACTCTGTTATAAACATCCTTGTATACACATCTATGACTATTTTTCAGATTAGTTGGGACACATTTATAAAGCCAGGTTCCTGGGTCCAAAGCATGCATATTAATGGAAATTTCCCCTCATTGCCCTTCGGAAAGGTTGTACTGATTTTGTTTTTCATTAATGATGTGTGAGATACTAAATATCACACAATTATGCCAACATTGGTTATTATCATGGAAATAGGGACCATAGTTCTCTTACCATCTGAAGTTCAAGATGGTCATAAAATTTTTATGGTCATAAAAACAAAACAAAACAAAAAGGTAATTATGGTGGGTTAACTAGTCTGGGAGATAGGAAGCTCAAAAGCCTCAGCTGACTTAGTGCTGGCAGCACTGCACCCAGGCCAGGTTCTATGCAATGGCAGGTAAGGAAATTCAAGGGGAACAAGGGTAAATGCATTTCCCAAAGACCTATAGCAAGAACACTGCCCAGACATGACTGCAAATCCAGTGCTCTCATCATAAAAAAAGAGAAAACAAAGCAAAAACACACCAGAAACAAAATCCAAACACAACCAAAGAAGAGGAAAACAATAAACTTAAGTAAAGAGCAAAAAGGAGAAAACAGGAATTACTGTATCTTTTGCAGAACAGTTTTGTTTGAAACAGGTGGCAGGAAATGCATAAATATTTGTTTCCATCGTAAAGAAAAGGCTGATTAGATGATAATGACAATCATTGTACATTTATAGCCAATGTTACCATGAGCCAAAGAGATTATGTTTTTAAGGATTTTGTGCTTTCATTATTACATTTAGTCTTTTTTTTTTTTTTTTTAATTGTGATTTGGGTGAAGATTTTCAGAGCAAATTCACTTTCCATATAGCAGTTCACACACACTTTGTCTCATGTCATTGACCACAGTTTACCACAATGCAACAACTCCCCTCACACTTCCTCCCCACAGTTACATCTTCCCAGTGTCCATCCCTCCATACACTCCTGCCCC
>NW_006921647.1:3694678-3695254 GCF_000298275.1 Orycteropus afer afer | reverse complement strand
ACCCATCGTTGCATCTAGATGGCAGCTTGCTAGCTTGTAAGATCCCAGTCGCTACTCGCCAAAGTAGGAGGGAACAATGTTTTGTATAGTATGTTATGTCAATTGAGCTTGATGTGCCCTGCGACTATGGTCCCAAGCCTGCAGGTTCAACTACTTGGTCCCTCTGGGTAGCTGGCTCTGACCAAACAGTGATCCCAAACTTGCCCCTTGTCAGCTCTACTATACACCTGGGGATTCTGATCATTCACATAAACTTATAGGCCCATTGTCTGCCAACCCAATATATGTTCTTGGATATCCACCCCATTTCATAGACATACCTAATCGTTTAGCCTATCCACCCATCTATCCACCCATATACCCATGTTTGCCTTCACTGACAACACAGTACTGTATGTGCAAAAGGGTTCATATGTGTTGTCTGTACCTCTCATGTACCTCTCTATGTCTTTCTCATCCTCAGTGCTGTCATACTGGTCACTCACATTTGGTACATTGCCCTTCTCCTCACCCAAATCAATATTTATCTCTATCTATCTAAGGGGAGCTCTGGTAGCATAGTGGCTAAGGCACTTG
>NW_006921647.1:3687155-3693038 GCF_000298275.1 Orycteropus afer afer | reverse complement strand
CCAGCACAGGGAAAAGAAAAAATGCTTAAAACTAGGACCTGGGAGGGGAAGATTAAGAATAATAATAAAAAGGACAAAAGTATTAATAATAGTTCTTTTAAAATAGACAAATACAAGCAAACTAATCACCAGAAAAAAGAAAGCAAAAAATAAAATAATGAAAAATAAAGTAAAAAAAGAGAAAAAATAAAATAAAAAAAGAGAGAAAAAAAGTCGGTGGAGGATAGGGCAGGGCACTCCCAGGCTCGGTCTGAGCACACAGACTGTGATGGAGTTCCTTTGGGTCCAGAAGGTAGGTGGGAGTGGGGGATGGCCGCACCTCTGTTCACCAAGCAGGTGTTGGGTATAAGAGTAACAAGAGGAATGTTATACCTCATCAGTCGGCAGGTCCCAAGTGTCCTTGGGGTTGCTGGAAAGCAGAATGTATTCTTAAGCTCCAGGAATCTGCAAGAGTGCTGTCTCTTTAAATATCAAAAATAGTCAAGCTTCTTTTTAAACCTTCAAAATGGCAGTGTCCTCCGGACCAGCAAAAGTCCACAGCTCAGCCCACCTTTCTCTTCACCTTTTCTGTTTGTTCCCCAGCCACCGTGCACAGTCCTCCGTCCAGTCCCTGGCTAGCAGGGTGATTTTTAGGTTAATTCTTAGGTCCTGCCACCACTCGGGAATCTCCAAGCTGTCTGTGCCGTCAGGATCACCCCGGATTGCTGCCAGACTGCAGTTCTGTCTGTCTCCTTTTTTGGTATTTTCATGCAAATTCTTCTGCTAGGTAAGAGTACTGTCCCATTTTTCAGATGAAAGAGTGGAGGCCAAGAAGGGCTAACCAATTTCTAAAGATCCCATGGCTAGTTAAGCTGAGATTTGAATTTGAATTTCCCAGCTTCAAAGCTGGTACTCTCTCCATAGTGCCACATTCCTTCGGGTTTGTTCCAGCACAATCTGAAGATGTGGGAGGAATAGCTTTGGGCAGAGGAAAGCTATAATGATTGCTGTACCTATTGAGAGAACATTGAAAACAGAAATAGTGAATATCTTGGCAGGTGTTATTAAAGAAAACCTCACAGGCCCTATATTAGTGGGTAAGGACTGATTTCAGAAACAAACAAGTATAGAGAGGTTACCTGTCTTTCCACTGAAACCAGAATTGATTGGTTTTCAGGATCGAAAACTACTGGACTTTTCATTGTCTTCTACTGAAGAAATATCCAGGTAAAAATTTCATTGTCTATAAAAACAAAATGTTTACACTGTTACAAAATATACAATTTAATGCAGTGAGGGCTCTTTAGCAAGTTTTTAGAACTTGAGGGTTTCTGTAGGAAAATGTTAAATGTGGGAGCATATAATGAGGCTCCCTAAACATTTTGCAGGAGCTCTGATAGTATAGTGCCTAAGGCACTTGTCTGCTAACCAAAAGGCTGGCGGTTCAAACCCACCAGCCACTCCTCAGAGGGAAGGTTAGGCAGTCTACTTCCTTATTGATATCGCCTCCGGAAACCCAAGGAGGAGTCACTATGAGTCAGGTCCGACTCAATGGCTCATAACAACAACACCACAAACATATTGCAGAAGACATGAAATACATTATTGCTTCATTAAAATGCAAAGAATCAATTTCATATAACAAATAAATGTGAAGTACTGCTTTTCTATGAAGTGACTTCCACTGTGGTTGGGAATCCAGCTTCATTAAGATTTCATAAGGTCAAGTTATCATACTGTCAATCATGTTTGCATTTTTCAAGAATTTCTTGTCACTGAAATATAGCCAAAACAAAAACAAGCAAAAAGGAAATGATTCATGGATATCAAATTTGTAAATGATAATTTGCCAATGTATCTGTTTCACAATCTGTTGTTTAAGCCACAGGAAATAGTTGAAACTTTCATAAAGAATTACTTCTTACAAAAGAAAATTTGAGGGTGGATAGCATTGTCCAGTCACTTGAAAGGAAAGGAAAATTTGACAAGTTTCAAGAGTTTATGTTTAAATTACAAGGGACATAATGAGGACACTATTTTTATCACTAAATATTTCTTTTACTTTTTTGTTTGCCAAAGCTTTTCACCATCACCCTCCAGCTTATTGTAGTTGGTAGATTGTGAGTTGCTGTGATGCTGGATGCTATTATGCTACCAGTGTTTCAAATACCAGCAGGAGCATTCATGGTGGCCAGTTTTCAGAGGTTTTTTTCACCAGGAAAAAAGGCCTGGTGATCTATTTAGAAAATTTGCCTATGAAAATCTGTGGATAACAAGAGAACATTGTCTCATCTGCTTACTTTGGACCAATCATCAGAATGGGTACTAGAGGATGACCTCATGTTTGGTGAAGCAGTGTCACAAGCGAAGGCATAGGAGATCCTTTGTGAGATGAATTGACATGGTAGACAGAATGATGGACTCAAACATGCCAGTGATCATGAGGATGATGCAGGCCTGGACAATGTTTCCTTCTGCTGTACATAAGGTCACCACAAGCAAGAATCAACTTGAAGCCAGTGATTATCTAAAGTGTGTCAAGCTCAGTGATCTCACTTATATTAAGTCTGCTTACTTTTTCAGATGCTATTTTGCATGTTTTTTTTTGTGTGTGTGTCATTTGACTACTTCTGTCTCATCAATCTGTATGCTCAAAAGAATACGGGCTATTATACTCAAAAGAGTAATGTCTATTTAGTAAAGGTTTCAAGCACACAGTAGATGCTCAATAAACACTGGTTGAGTGTATAAGTCGTTAACTGAATTAATAAGTTCCCAGGCTAGATTTTTCAAAAAATTCATTTCCATTCCATTCAGTAAACTTCACTGAGCTCTACCACATCTGCACTGCTGGATTTGACAGTATCTTGAGGATACTATATAAAATCTTGGCCCACAGGTGATCTTTCTTAAACACATTGTCTTTCTTACTGCTAACCTGTACCATCGGTAGTTCTGGGTAGCTCAAACAGTTAATCACTTGACTAGCCAAAAGGTTGGGAGTTCAAACCCATCCAGAGGTACCTCAGAAGACAGGCCTAGTAATCGGCTCCCAGAAGGTCACAACCTTAAAAACTCTATGGAGCAGTTCTAGTCTGCACACATGGAGTCACCATGAGTTGGAATCAACTTAATAGCAACTGATAATGACAACAATTTGTACCATCGGAATGTAAGGCAATTGGATGGGGGAGTAATATCCCCACTATTGTCATTAATCTGATGCAGTTGGTTTGGGGCTGGAGGTGGTGTGTATGGTGATGGGTAGAATGGTTAAAAACAGCCATCAGTGCTCAGAAATTTCTGCTACTCACCAATTAATACTTAGCATTCAGTGGCGTACATGGATGGTGAAATGGTTCACGTGCTTGGTTGCTAACTGAAATATTAGAGGCTCAAGTGCACTCAGAAGCATCTCGGAAGAAAGGCCTTATAATCTGCTTTCAAAAAATCAGCCATTGAAAACCCCAAGGAGCACAATTGTACTCTGATACACATGGAGTCTCCATAAGTTGGAATTGACTTGACTGCAACTGGTTTTACTGGTTCAATGTTCACTGATTAAATAAATATCATTTCCAAAGGAAAGCATTCCCTGACTCTCTAAACTAGCTTCGGCTTTCTTGTTATGTTCTTTCTCAGGGCTGTGAACTGTACGTATCCAAATTTTCATTAGTTATTGAATTATTTTCTTCCTCCTAGATGCTAAGGTCAGCAACGGCACAGATGGACCTGCTTTATTTATCAATTTCTCTAGACCTAGCACAGTGCCTAGCCATAGCTTTCAGTCAGAGGCCATTAAATGAATGAAGGAAAGATCTTGAGAAGTATTTCTGGCCTGAGGGAGCCCACAGGTTAATAGAGATAAGGAAATGACTTAGTATTATGAGCATAAAAAATTTTCTGTGGAAGTAAAGAGGAGGCAAAATGAATTCTAACTGCATAGGGGCAGGAATTTGAAGACTTTATAGCAAAAGTTATTTGTGAACTGTGCTGTTCAAGGGTTAAAATGAAGGGCAGATGCATGTTAGGAGGTGCTGGTGGGGAGAGTGGAGGAAAGGAGTGTGTTCCAGGCTGAGGGGAAACCTTGCAAGAAGACAGTGAAATGCACCATAGTATGTTCAAAGGGTCAATCTGGTTGCAACACCAGGATAAGGGAATCTAGAGATTTAGGAAAAACTGTGGAAACTCAGTCATGAAATATACTTATTGAGCCCCTACCATGTATAACCACCACAGTCCGTTTGTCATACTGTGTTGACTTGCTTGTTGCTGTGATGCTGAAAGCTATGCCACTGGTGTTTTAAATACCAGAAGGATCACTTATGGTGAATAGGTTTCAGCACAGCTTCCAGACTCAGACTAGGAAGAAAAGCCTGGCAGTCTATTTTCAAAAATTAGCCTACGGATATAGAACCTTGTCTGACTTGTTTATTTTGGGCACATTGTCAGGAGGGATCAATCACTAAAGGAGGACATCATGTTTAGTGAAGCTGAGGGCCAAAGAGGGTGTGGGAGACCCCTGGTAAGATGGATTGGCACAGTAACTGCAGTGAGAGACAAATATGCCAGTGATTATGAGGACAAGAGAGGACTGGGCAATGTTTTATTGTTTTGTATTATAAGATTGTCATGAGTTGGAGTTGACTTGATGTCAGCTAACAACAATAAAAGCCACATATCAGGAAACCTTTGGTACTTGTCTTCTGCTGGTACTGGTAACAGAGTTATTGGTTGTGATGAAACCAGGATTTTTTGAAAAGTCAACCAACTTTGACTTTCCTAAACTGAAAAGTACATAAGAGGAGCTAAAAGCTTCTAAGTAAGTACAGATTCATCACAGACTAATACCATGGATCCAGTCACTAAGCACAGCTGTCAACATGTATGTGGAAGTTTGCTAACTTGATTTTTTTTGTGTGTGTAATTTGGGTGAAAATTTACAGAGCAAATTCACTTTCCATACAGCAGTTCACATACACTTTTTCTCACTACATTGACCACAATTCAAGGCAATACAAGAGCTCCCCTCCAACTTCCTCCTGACAGTCACCTCTTCCCTGTGTCCATCCCTCCACGTACCCCTGCTCCTTGAGCTGTCTCCCTGTGCATAAACAGCCCTTTTTTTCCCCCATGATTTTTCTCTCCAAGGAGTGTATCTACCTCAGGTAAATGTTCAACTCCTATGCCTGTCTTTTGCTTGGCTGGAAGCCAAAGGTGTGGGTTCAATTCCAGACCTGAAGGGCAGCTAGGGGCCATAGTCTCAGGGGTTCCACCAGGCTCTATCAGACCAGCAAATCTAGCCACCCCTCCCCTTTATTTTTTCCAAATGATTTTGAGTTTTGTTCCACATTGTTCTCCCTCTCTATCCAGGATCTCCTACATAGATCCCCTTCTGAGTGGTTGATAGTAGTAGCTGGGCACCATCTAGTTCTTCTGGTCTCATAGTCGTATAGGCTGCAGATCACATGGTGCACCAGTCGCTAGGAATAATTTTTTCCATGAATCTTTGGTTTTCTTCATTTTTCTTTGCTCTGGACAAGGAGAGATCTGTCCTTGCATCTAGATGGCAGCTAGCAAGCTTTTAAGATCCCACTTGCTACTCGTCAAAGTAGGAAGTGGAATAGTGTTTTGTGTACTGTGTTATGTCAATTGAGCTTGATGTCCCCTGTGACTATGGTACTGAGCCACAGGTTCAACTACTCAGTCCCTTTGGGTAGCTGGCTGTGACCAAGAAGTGATTACAACCTTGTCCCTTATCAGCTCTACTATACACCTGGGAATTCAGATCATACAAATACACTTATAGGACCATTGTCTGCCAACCCTATACATGGTCTTGGGTACACTCCCTGCTTCATAGACATACCTAATAGTTCAGCGTGTTTCACCCGTATATGCACT
>NW_006921647.1:3685139-3686917 GCF_000298275.1 Orycteropus afer afer | reverse complement strand
CAGCCACTCCTCGGAAGGAAGATGGGGCAATCTACTTCCATAGTGATACTGCCTCGGAAACCCAAGGAGGGGTCGCTATGAGTCGGGTCTGACTCGACAGCACATAACAACAACAACGACAATATAATATTTGTCCTTCTATGATTGACTTATTTCACTTAGCATAATGTCCTCCAAGTTCATCCACATTATGTGGTATTTTGCAGATTCTAGGTTAATCTTTAGGGTTGCATAGTATTCCATTGTGTGTATGTACCATAGTTTAGTTATCCATTCCTCAGTTGATGGACACCTAGGTTGTTTCCATCTTTTGGCTATTGTAAATAGTGCTGCAATGAAAATGGGCGTGCATATGTCTGTTCTTGTCATGGCTCTCACTTCTTTAGGATATATACCTAGTAATGGAAGGGCTGGGTCAAATGGTATTTCTAATTCCATCTTTTTAAGGAATCACTATACTGCTTTCCACAGTGGTTGTACCATTTTACAGTCCCACCAGCAGTGTATGAGAGTCCCAATCTCTCCACATTCTCATCAGCATTTGCTATTTTCTATCTTGTTGAATTTTGCTACTAGTGCTAGGGCAAGATGTTATCTCCTTGTTGTCTTGATTTGCATCTCTCTTATAGTTAATGATTGTGAACATTTCTTCATATGTTTGTTGGCAGCCTGAATATCCTTCTTGGTGAAGTGTCGATTCATGTCTTCTGCCCATTTTTTAATTGGATTATTTGTCTTTTTGTTATTGAGGTGCTGGAGTTTTCTATAAATTCTAGAGATAAGTCCCTTTGCATATATGTTGTTGCCAAATATTTTTTCTCAATGTGTAAGTTCTCTTTTGGAGAAGTCTTTGGAAGCACATTAAAATTAGATTTTTAGAAGGTCTCAATCATCTAGTTTCTCTTCTGATGTTTGCACATTTTTGGGTTATTCTTGATAGTCTATTTATGCCATATATTGTTGTTGCTGTTGTTATGTGCCATCAAGTCAGCCCCAACTCATAGCGACTTCTCCTTGGGTTTACAAGGTGGTATCTCTATGGAAGTAGATTGCCCAACCTTCCTTCTGAGGAGAGGGCCCCTAAATTTGCCCCTAGTTTCTCCCTGAGGAACTGTATAGTTTTAGGTTTCACATTTAAGTCTTTGATCCATTTGGAGTTAGCTTTTGTGTATGGTGTGAGGTAGAGATTTTGTTTCATTTTTCTGCAAATGGATATCCAGTTTTGCCAGCACCATTTATTAAACAAATATTCTCTTCCCCATTTAATGGATTTTGGCCCTTTGTCAAAGATCAGCTGACCATAGATCGATGGATCTATTTCTGAGTTCTCAATTCTATTCCATTGGTCTATGTGTCTGTCATTATACCAATACCACACAGTTTTCACTGCTGTGGCTGTATAGTAGGTTTTGAGATCTGGCAGTGTGAGATCACCTACTTTGTTGTTCTTCTTCAATAGTGTTTTGCCTATCTGAGGTCTCTTTCCTTTCCACATTAAGTTGTTGTTGTTGTTGTTAGGTGCCATCGAGTCATTCCCAACTCGTAGCAACCCCATGAACAGCAGAATGAAACACCACCTGATCTCACACCAGCTCCATGATCCTTGCTATACTTGAGCTCATTGTCACAGCCTCCGTGTCAATCCATCTCATTGAAGGCCTTCCCCTCTTATGTTGACCCTCCACCTTACCAAGCATGACATCCTTCTCCAAGGAATGGTCCCCTCTGACAACATGACCAAAGTAGATGAGACGAAATCTGGCCATTCTCGCTTCCAA
>NW_006921647.1:3680963-3682394 GCF_000298275.1 Orycteropus afer afer | reverse complement strand
CTATCTTTGATTGAAAGTGGTGTATTAAAGTCTCCCACTATGACTGTGGAGTCATCTATTTGACTTTTCAACTCTTTTAAAGTTTGATTTAAGTATTTTGGGGCTCTTTCATTGGGTCCATAGGTATTTATTATGGTTATATCTTCATGTTCAATTGATCCTTTAATCATTATATAATGTCCTTCCTTGTCTGATATCATGGTTTTTGTCTTAAAGTCAGTTTCATCAGAAATTAATATTGCCACCCCTGCTTTTTTACGGTTGCCATTTGCTTGATATATCTTTTTTCAATCTTTGATTTTTAGTCTATTTTTGTCTTTGTCTCTAAGGTGTGTCTCTTGTAGATAGCATATTGATGGGTTTTGTTTTCTTATCCAATCTGTAACTCTCTGGCTCTTGAGTTGTTGTTGTTGTTATGTGCCATCGAGTTGAACCCGACTCATAGTGACCCCTCCTTGGGTTTCCGAGGCAGTATCACTATGGAAGTAGATTGCCTCATCTTCCTTCTGAGGAGTGGCTGGTGGTTTGAACTGCCAGCCTCCTGGTTAGCAGTCAAGTGCCTTAGGCACTATGCTACCAGAGCTCCTAAGTGGTACATTTAATCCATTAACATTCAATATAATTATTGACAAGTATGAATTGGTTGCTATCATTTTGTTATGTGTTTTTTCATGGTGTCCCCGGTTTCTTTGTTCCATATTATTTTCTGCACTGAGCTCATTATGTTTATGAATTATGTTATTATTTCCTTTGTTGCTGTTGTTTTAGTATTTGCTGAATATTTGTGCTTGTCCTCTTTTTTTATTATGATGTGAAGATTTATCATTTTTCTTTGAGGTTACCCTATGATTTATAGTTTTCTCCCTGAGATTAGAACAGTCCATTCTATCTTGCAACTCTCTTGACTTCCCCATCATTTAGGAGTTCTGTAACTACATAGTATTTTCCCTCTTTTTGGTTTGTAGTTGTCCTCACTTGCCAATTGATGTTTCTGGTTCCCTTTTTACAATCTTGTAGGCTTATTCTACTTTGGATATGTCCATAGCTGTGGTTTCTGAGTTATGTCATCTTGTGTATTAATGGTTGGTTGTTATTTGTTATTTTTGGTTCTCTGTTCAAAAGACTCCCTTTAGTGTCTCTTGTAACATTGGTCTGGTTTTAACAAATTTCCTTAGTTTCTGCTCATCTGGAAATCTCCTAATTTCACCTTCATATTTGAGGGAAAATTTTGCTCAGTATATAACACTTGGTTGAAAATTTTTCTCTTTCAGGGTTTTTTATATACCATCCCTTTGCTTTCTCACTTGTATGGTTTCTGCTGAGAAATCAGAGCTTATTCTTAATGGCTGTCTTTTGTAAGTAACTTTTTGGTTTTCCCATGCAGCTTTCAGGATTCTGTCTTTGTCTTTGGTTTTGATGAGTTTGATGATG
>NW_006921647.1:3655781-3680561 GCF_000298275.1 Orycteropus afer afer | reverse complement strand
TCTATCTGTAGATTTAGAATAATTTCTAATTTTTCATTTATTTTGTCATTTTGTTCTTGTATTTTCTTCCAAAATTCTTCTAAGGTTTTTTCTGTGTTTTTCTTGATCTGTCTCTCAATCCTTTGAAAACACCTAAATATAATTCTTTTGAATTCCTTATCAGAGAGTTCCAATGCTGCTCCTTCCTCAGGGATGTGTTCTGGGTCTGTATCCTGGTCCCTTGTTTCTACCACTTTATCTTGCTTCTTTGTGTGGACTGTGATGGTCTGTTGTCTCTGAGACATCATGGTGTTATTGTATTTAGGTCTCTGTTACCTGTTTGTGAAGAGCAGCCAAGAGTGAATCAGGCTGTTCTTGGTGGTTGTTTATCATTGGCCTGTTGGTGGAGAAGGAAGTGGTGGCTCTTACTCAGTAAGTGAAGCTGCAGGAGGTGTTGGTTTAGTTGTGTCATATGGGGACTGTTGCTGTCTTCCACTCAGTTAGACAAAAATAACAATTGAATAACCATCAAAAAAGTAAAAGCAAATGGACAAAGAATACATTCTGTTACCACACAGGTACTATAAAAAGATAAAAGGGAAAAATAAGAGAAAGAAAAAACCTTTGCAATACCTGGGGAGAGGGCAATAAGAGAAAAAAAGTAGAGAAGGGGAATAATGAAGAAAATAATGGGAAAAAAAACACAAAAGAAGAACAAGGAATGGGGTTAACCATGAGGAAAAAGATTGTAGCTAGGAACAGGGAAAAGAAAAAAAGCTGGAAACCAGAAACTGGGAGGGGAAGAATAAGGAATAATAGTAAAAGGGACAAAAGTAATAATAATAGTAGTAGTTTTAAAACAGGCAAAAACAAACAAACTAAAAAACAGAAAACAGAAAAAAAAAAATCTCAGCAGGGCAGGGCAGGGCACCCAAGCTCCGTCCAAGCACACAGACTGGGATGGAATTCCTGCCAGCCCAGAAGATGGGCGGGAGTGAGGGATGGCCATATCTCTGTTCACCAAGAGAGTGTGAGGTAGAATAGTAACAAGGGGAATGTCATACCTTTCTAGTTGTTCGGGTCTGGAATGTCCTTGGGGTTAATGGCAAGTGGAGCCTGTTCTTAAGTCCCTGAAATCAGGGAGAATGCTGTCACTTTAAATATCCAAAATGGTCAAGCTGTTTGTAAACATTCAAAATAGCTGCACCCTCCAGACAGACTAAAGTCCACAGCTCAGCCTGCTGTCCTCATCCCTGGTTTCCCTTTCATTCCCCAGCCACCAGAGCAGTCCTCCATGCAGTCCCTGGCTAGCAGGGCTGATTTTTAGGTCCTACCACCACTCAGACAGGCCAAGCTGTCTGTGCTGTAAGGAGTGCTGCCAGACCACAGCTCCATATGTCTCCTTTTTTGGTGTTTTCATGCAAATTCTTCTACTAGTTGGAGTTTAGTCCACTTCTATATCCTTCCCTTCAAGGCCCAGGGGTCCAGGATTATCTTCTGTATCTGTGTTAATTGGTTCCCCTTTTCTTTGTTGAAGAGGGTCTGTGCAGTCTTTCTGCCTATTCCACCATCTTACCGGAACCCTAACTTGATTTTTAATAATTAAATTTTACTTAAGGTAAATGTTAAAAAGAGATAACACATTTACCCATGACCCAAACATACTAGCTTATGACTCTTTCCATCTTTCCTTGTCCTCTTTCAGTCACTGCTTCTGTGTATGCACAATTTTTATATTCTTATAATCAATGTGTACAGTTTCATAGTTATCAGGTAGAACCCAACACTGCATCATGATTTTACAAAAACATCTCATGGATTTCTGTGGTTGAAAAGTATTTCATCAAATTGGTATACCATTATCACAACTTGACTTTTGGATGCTTGGGCCTAGGCTGGGCCTTCCTGCAATGGTCAGGCTCAGCTCCTTCACTGGATCACCAGGAAAGCCCCAGTCTGATAAGGAGGAAAATAGGAGTGAATTCTACCTGTTATTAGGAGTTTGGCTGCTTGTTTATTCCCTGAAAGTATTTGTTGAGCAACTACTAGCAGCTAGCTGTAAGACCTATTCTGTCTCAGGTTCCATCCTAAGAGCAGTTGACATTCCAGGAAGAAGAGACCACTGTTGCATTTCTGAAGAAATAGAGAGAGGTGGTATAGTGCAGAGATTCATCATCAGGTTTGATGCACATCACTTTGCCAAGGCAGGTCATTAAAATACAGACCCTCAATGAGATGGATTGATACAGTGGCTGCAATTACGGGCTCAGGTATAGCAAAGATTGTGAGGGTGGTACAGGACTGGGCAGTGTTTTGTTCTGTTACATAGGGTTGCTATGAGTCAGAGCCAACTCGACAACACCTAACAACAACAACAACAACAACAAAGGCACTGGGGCCATGCCAGGCATCTGTATTTTTCCAGCCCCTCAGGTATCCTGAAATACACTTGTGTCTGAAAACTACTGACAGAGACTTAGAGACCTGGGGTCAAAGTCTGGCTTTTTCACTGGCCAGTGGGTAGGCCAAGTGCATAATGTCAGGTAATTTATTCAATGACTGTTCACCTCAGTTTCCCATCTGTGTATTGGATTTCAGTGAGGAGAAACTGCCAACCCATGCCAATACGTTGTGAACACTTTGTTCATAACTTGACACCATTTTCAGCTACTCAGAAAATCTGAGTTAATGGTTTTTTAAATATGCTTCTCAATCATGATTCTCAGCTCTAACTCTGTTTAAAGGGAGCAACGGCTTCCCAAAAACCCGGATTGCCCTTATCAGTTTCATCTTGAAGTACCAGCTTTCTACCACTAGAGGTCGTTGGAAAGGTTTCTGACTGTTTAGTGAGCTCTGCCAGCTGTGGAAAGCGGACGCACCCTAGCTATTGCAGGTAGATGCAAACAAGGAGAAATTGGTGGACTTAGCTCCCATAGCCCACAGCTCTTCGGAAATCAAATCCATAGCTTTTCTCCTGTGGCTCTTGGTCTTTTAGTGAAAGTAAAAATGCAAAGTCAGGAAATAAAAGTGCCTTCAAACATTTTATTGCGTATAGATAGATGAAGTAAATGTTATCTGTAATCCATCATGAGTACATTTGCTAAAGGCAGATATTTATGGGTTTCACAAAATGATAGATTTTTTTCCTAGACACATATGATGATTTACTTTCGACTATGGCAGAACTCTTAAAGACCCTATCTTTCATATACTTTGGAGCAAGTTATCTAGATCATTAATTTTCAAGAAAGTGTTCTGATGAAATAGGTGATAAATCAGAACAATATTATGTTTTTACTCTTTCCTGGCAAGAACTGCAATAGCTTAAGAAATTAGCTTAAAGAAATTGAAAAGATGGGTTGAATTTTACATTTTATTTACTAAAATATTTTGTACTGTTCTAACATGACTTGACAGCATACAACAACAGCATGAAAATCAACAAATTGCCAAAATTATTACAACATACTACCAGCTAAGAAAAAGAATTTAGTGAATTGACTGTACTCTATTTTTCTAAGAGGATTGGAGGGCTTTCCTCATAATTCTTTTTGGATTCCTAAGAAAGAGCTGTAGATAGTTGTATTGTCTCATTAAAAATAGGATGGAAAAGGCTGAGTATTTGTAAAGATGATTCAGTTGACTAGGTCAGTGCAGAAAACTATGCAGCTTCCCAGAACCTGGGGTTTATTTTCATAAGCTTCTCCATCACTCAAATAATAGCATCTGTGATGTATAAATCCTCATCATACTTTCAGGGCTGGTGGTCCTAAGGGAGATACACAGTGAACTAAATGAATGATGAGTGTGTGTAAGCCAGGCTTCATGATCCAGTCAGTACCAGGAGTAGCCACAGAGCCCTGTGGCCAGCTCTGAGGGTTAAACTTGTTCTCTTGGCTTAGAAACTGCTGGCTCAGCTGCCTAGCCTGGTTGCATCAAGTTTAGGAAGTTTTGTCTAATCCACATACAAAATGTTCATAGTGAAATTTCTGTGGTACCTTACAAAGCTCAAAAGAAAATAAATTCAATGATGATGCAGTTTTTTCTAGATGCTGAAAGATTTCTAAGCCTCATTATCTACAAGCTACATCTAACCTAGTCATCCAGTAATGCAGTTTAAAGATTGATACTGCTGTGTAACTAGTTGTGTAATCCTGGGTTTACCATTCCATTTTTCTGAGCTTCAAATTCCTCATTACTGAAATGGAGTTAATAATGCCTCCATGATAAAACCACTGGGAAATACAAATGATTTAATGTTTGGATCTGAAATGGGGTAAATATGCAACAAATGTGGTTTGCTCCTTTTTCTTCCTCTTGAACTCTCTTCTGTTTCTTTGGGTTATTAGGATATAGGCCAAATGGATAATATAAATGACAGTTATTTGAAGCACAGGAAACCACATAAACATGGGACAAATCTCTATAATCAGTTTTCTAAAACTGTGTATCTCCTAAAATTAATTGGCTTGCCATTATTGTTTGTAACTCACTCCTCTCCAGGGAGTCTAGTAAGGATCTGTACATTATGACATTTTTGTAAGCTCAAGAGTCTGTAACTAAACATGCTGAGGATTTTATGTTGGTGATGTTTCTTGGATTTAGGGTCCACTGCCCCTAAACACAGGAGTTCTGGTGGCGTAGTGCTTAAGGCATTTGACTGCTACCCAGAAGGCTGACAGTTCAAACCTACCAGCCACTCCTTGGAAGGAAGGTTGGGCAATCTACTTCTGTAGTGATACCACCTCAGAAACACAAGGATGAGTCACTATGAGTCGGATCTGACTCGATGGCAATGAGTTTGTTTTTTTTTTTTTTTTGGTTTTGCCCCTAAGCATGCAGGACATATCCTATTATGTTGAATTTCTTCTGCCATGAGTGATTAAGACACTGACAGCCTTTTCTATTTACTTATCTGAAAATGGAACACCTTATTCAAGTTGAGAATAAATGCTAAAAAATAAAATGGTTCTAAAGAATATAAAGTTAATTATATTTGTGTACATAACTCAGCAATCTTTAACAGTTAATTTAATCATAATTGCACCATTGAAAGTAATAAGTATTTACTGAGTGCCTCATATGTGGAAGTCCTGTCCAAGGTAATGAGAATTCAAATGTAGCTTAATTGCTATGATCAGTTGTTGTTGACATGGTTCCAACTCATGGAGACCCCATGAACAACAGAGTAAAGTGTTGCTTGATCTTGCACCATTCTCAAGATTATTGGTAATGCTCAAGTCTCCTGTGTATTTTTAGTGACTTCCAACCTAAGGGAGTTTTTACTTCAGCACTATATTGGACAGTATTCTGTTGTGAGTCATAGGATTTTCATTGGCTAATTTTCAGAAGTGGATGGCCAGGCCTTTCTTCCTAGTCTTAGTGTGGAAGCTCTGCTGAAACCTGTCCACCACAGGTGACCCTTCAAATAAGAACCACTGACATAACTTACAGCATCACAGAAACATACATGTCACCACTGTATGATAAACTGACAGATAGGTGGTGGGTGATTCTATTAGCACTAGCCATTAAGAAATTATACTTTAGAAGAGAAAACAGACACATAAACCAAAAAAAAAAAAAGTGATAGATTCTGAGAAAGTTTGTATCAGGCACTGGGGGAAGGCCTCCTAAGGAAGGTGATGTTGAGCTGAGTCTAGAAGGATGAATAGAAGATACCCATATGAAGGAGGCTGAGGGATGTTCTGGGCAGAGGTGATAAATAGCTTGAGTTAGGCCTAGGTAAGATGTGAAAGGGCATGGCAGGAATAGATGGCTATTAATGGCATACTTGGAGCTACTTGAGTAAAAGGGTGAGAATGGTGGAAGAATAGGCTGAATAGGTAAAAGACAACAGATTATAGAAAATCTTTAATATTATTTTTAGGATCTTTGATATCATTCTCCATATGAGTACCTAAAGAAGGCCTTCAATCAGGAAATGACACAGATTTCCATTTTTGATGGAACACTGACTATATTGTAAATTTGTTGGGGCAAAACTGTAGGCATGCTTAAATGCTATTGTAGTTGTACAGGTAAGGGAAGACCATTGCCTGATTTAAGGCAAAGGCAGCATAGATGGAAGAAGAAATAATTAGACTCCATCTTGTCTGAATGTGAGTGACAAAGAAGAAAGAAGGGTCCAAGATGACTCATGATTTTTGACTTCAGTGACTGGGTTAATATTAAATGGTCTTATGAAAGGAGGGAGAAGATCAAGTTTTGAGGAAAAGATGATTGCTTCATTTTTGGATATGAGTTGTTTGTCAGTACTCATGAGGCACTCAGGCAGAGATTTCTGTAAAGCAACTGGATAGATAAATTTCAAGGTCAGTGTTGTAGACAGAATTCTTAGACGATCCCCAATGACCCATATCTTTGTATAATCTTCTTTTGAGTTTGGATTGGACCTGTTACTTGCCTCCAATAGAATATGGCAAAGGTGGTGGGATATCACTCCTGTCATTAGTTTGTGTTACATGGTGAAGGTGAAGGGATTTTGCAGATGTGATTAAAACAAAAAACCAAACCAAACTCACTGCTGTGGAGTCAGATCTGACTCGTAGTGACCCCTCCTTGGGTTTGTGAGATGGTATCACTATGGAAGTAGATTGCCCAATTTTCCTTGTGAGGAGTGGCTGGTGGGTTTGAAAGGCCAGTCTTCTGGTTAGCAGTTTAATGTCTTAGGCACTATGCCACCAGTCCCTAATGAATTGATTTTAAATTTATCAAAAGGGACCTTATCATGGGTTGTTGTTGTTGTTGTTATTTGCCATCGAGTCGGCCCCGATAGGCATAGCTTAATCAGGTAAACCTTTTAAAGAGGGTTCAGGCCTCCCCTTAAAAAAGATCCTCAAAGTGAGATATTCATCTGCTGGCTTTGAAATAAACTGTCATGTTGTGAGAGAGCCTCATGGCAAGGAAGTGTGGCCTGTAAGTGCTGAGAGTAACCTATAGCTTTGAGCCCGCAAGAAACCAGTGACTGCAGTGCTACAACTGCAATGAACTAAATTCTGCCAACAATCATGTGAGTCTGAAAGAGAAACCTGAGAATAAGAAAAGAATGCAGGCTGACTTACATCTTTATTGCAGTGTTGTGAGACCCTGAGCAGAGAACTCAGCTAAGTCATTCCTAAACCCCTATACCCATGGAAAATGTGACATAATGAATGTGTGGTATTTTAAGTTGCTAAATGTGTAGCACTTGACTGCTAACCAGAAGGCTGGCGGTTCAAACCCACCAGCCACTCCTCGGAAGGAAGGTTGGGCAATCCTACTTCCGTAGTGATACTGCCTCGGAAACCCAAGGAGGGGTCGCTATGAGTCAGGGCTGACTCGACGGCACATAACAACAACAAATGTGTAGTAATTTGTTACAAAGAAATAGAAAACGAATACAGTTAGCACAGAGTTTAGGGTTATATGTATAGACTGGAGAGTCTACAAACAAAAATATAAATACCATCACCCAGGGAAAGCCTGTAGAGCAAGAGGACCAAGAGAGGTCAAATAGGAAGCCTGAGGAACACCTACTTACCTTTAGAAAGGAGAAGAGGATTTGCTACTGTAAATTGAGTATCAGTTCAGTCCACTCTATTTCACTTCACACACTAACTGAATGAATGAATTCAATTCACATCAGTTCAATTTTGATTCTGTTATAGTTATCTCTGTCCTGATTTCATTTGGCAGTACAGTATTTATTTCTCTGACCTTAAGCAACGGATCACTCATCACCAGTTAAAGGACACAGTCCCCTCCAGACTGGCAAGTCTGCCTAGGACTTCAGATGCCATCTACATATTTGAGTATGAATCAAACAGGTGAGAGGATGCACAGAGTGAGGTAGGGGATAACATTTTTCAGAGACAAGGAACATCAGTGACAAAACTTAGATCAAGAGCAACCATGGCAAGTTTTAGGAATTTCAGGGACTCTTCGACTTAGAGTGTAAATGGCAATGATGGTCTTCATGCTTAAGAAGTTTCTTTCTCTTGGATCACATTTCAGAATGTGTATGTATGGAGAACAACTGATCTCCCAACAGGGTTGTAGAAGCTAAATGGAATGGTATAAAAAACTCACATATAGGCCCTGCTCTGTGCCAAATTTACCTGCAGTGTGGACATTGAGCATTTTCTCCGCCTTAAAACTCAGTTTCCTTCCTCAAGTCTATAAAACCTCGGTTGCTGTCAAGTCAACTCCAACTCATAGTGACCCCATAGGACAGAGTAGAACTGCCCCATAGGATTTCCAAAACTGTACTCTTTACAGAAGCAGACAGTCACATCTTTCTCCTGTGGAGCAGATGGTGGATTTGAACTCTCAACCTTTCAGTTAACAGCCAAGTGCTTAACTGAAGTGTAAGTCACCAGGGCTCCTTTTTCAAATCTAAAATAGGAATGCCAATTAAACCTTCTATGGAGGGTTGACTTATATATTAAATGAAATATTACATCAAAAAAGTTTAATTCCACACCTGATACTTTGGAGTGCTCTACAAGTGGGTGCTACTATTATGCTGAGTCTGATGATTATTCTCCATGCAGGGATATTCACAAATGGGGCCACAATATGTTTATTCATCTCAAGGAGCTACTTGAAGTCTATGATCACTTTAATTCAGTCTTTTAAAAATCTTCTCAATATACCTAGAATAACACATAAACTGGTAATAGTAGGTGTTTCTAGAGGGAGGAACTGTATTTTAGTATTGTTGATGCTATCTTTGTTGATACTGGAAAAATAAAAAAAAAATCATATATATATATATATAATTTTTTTATTGTGATAAACATCTATGTAACAAAACATTTGCCATCTCAGCAATCTTCACATGTAAAGTTCAATGGCATTAATTACATCCAAACTTTACCATTACTCATTCCTGAATTTTTCCATTATCCTTATCAGAAGTTCAGTGTCTCCTAAGCATTATTGTCTTCCTTTCCCCCATCTTCCTGCCTATCCTTGGTAACTACTAATAAACTTTGATCTTTTTATACCTGCCTATTCTTGATATGGGGGCTCTGGTAGCATAGTGGCTAAGGCACTTGACTGCTAACCAGAAGGCTGGCGGTTCAAACCCACCAGCCACTCCTCAGAAGGAAGGATGGGCAATACTACTTCCATAGTGATACTGCCTCGGAAACCCAAGGAGGGGTCGCTATGAGTCAGGGCTGACTTGACGGCACATAACAACAACAACAATTCTTGATATGTCATGTCTGTGGGGCTATATACTATTTATCTTTTTGTGACTGACTTATTTCACTCAGCATGAAGGTTGGGTAATCTACTTCTGTAGAGATACCACCTCAGAAACCCAACGAGGAGTCACTATGAATTGAGACTGACCCTATGGCAGTGAGTTTGGTTTGGTTTGGGATTGTTCTCAAAGTTCGTACATGTTGTAAGCATGTACCAGGACTTTATTTCTCTTTATGTCCGAGTAATATTCCATTGTATATATGTATCACATTTTGTTTATCCATTCATCTGTTGAATGGAATTTAGGTAGTTTCTATCTTTTTACTATACTATTGTGAATAGCTGCAGTTAACACTAGTTCCCATGTCTTTGCTCCCATTCTTTAGGTTGTCTCTTCACTTTGCTGATAAAGGCCTTTGATGTGCAAAAATTTTTAATTTTTATGAAGTCCAATTTACCTATTCTTTTTCTTTTGCTTCTGTGTTTTCAGTGTCATAACTAAGAATCCTTGTCAAAAACAAGGTCTTGAAGCTTTACACCTACATTTTCTTCTAGCTACTAGTGTCTTCTCTCTTTTTTTCTTTGTCAGTATATCTAATGGTTTGTTAATTTTGCTGCATTTTTTCAAAGAACCATATTTGACCATGGACCACTAACTTGAAATTTGCCTAAGGTGCTGTGAGACTGAAGGAGACTGGCAACTCTGTGGGTGATGGTAAAAGAGTTTATTAAGGGCTTACTGACTGATGCTGGCCCCTGGACAGTAGTAGGGTTGACTTAAATCTCTGCATCTCCCAGTGGGAGGCAGGGGCTATTATGGCTCAGTGAACAAAGGGGGCATGGTGCCAGGGCCATGGATCTTCAAGGCCACCCAGCATGTGTTACATAAGAGTGACTTAGCAAGCAGAAGTGAGCTAGCAGCAAGCAAGAGTGTAGTCATATTTGGTCTCACAAAGTCTGTTCCCCTACAATCATCTCTAGGCCAGCTCTTACAATTTGACATGCCCCCTCTTCCATAAAGTCCCTGAGGACCCTGAGAAAAGGTGTCACATTTATGTAGGTAGTTGCTGTAGGTGCAGGCAGGCCACAGCAGTAATAGTCAAACACAGTAAAACAAACCTATACCCAGAAAAAGACCAACAACCAACAAAAACCCTCATCAGCTGGAGAGGAAGAAGGAATATCAGACAACCACAACAGACCAGCCATCATGTGTGTCCAGGGCCTCTATATGTTTCTTTATGTGATCTAACAAACCAATAATGTTCTGGTGGTAGTCTGGTATATAGGCGCAACATTAAGTCTTGACTACAGCATGTATCTCATCTTGAGCAACTGTCAGTGTGCATAGAACCATCCAGTTCTGGAGGATTACTTTCCTCATCTAGGTGGTTTCAACAGTTAATAGCCATAAGCTTCCCCTGTTTTCATTCAGGGCCTGTAAAATTTGTCAGAGCTTCAATTTGTCTCATGACTTTCACAAACCCAAGGAAAGGAACAAAAACAGTTAATATGTAATCGTTCCCGTGGAAATCACTGTGCTTGGTCCACCTCACCTAACCCCTTTTAAAGACTACTATTTTAACATTTTGCAGTGCAAGATTCACCAGTTTTTTCATCTTACAAGTAAATCAAAACATTTCATTGTTTCTTTTCAAACTCATTATTTGCAGGTATTACAAAGCAAGGCAAATAAAGTTTACTTCCGCTAAAGCCTACAGTTTACTACACACAGGTGAGTTTAGATTTTACTGTCTTTCACATTCACAACCAGGCATTCTACTTTAAGACAAAACTACTCTCTTTTTACCTCTTAAAAAAAACTGTTCACCAGTTCTGTTGTCACCTTCTTAGTCACAGAGGCTTGACTATGTCCCCATATATCTCCCATAACAAGAGAGGCTCTGTGCTCAAAGGCATGCCTTTAGCACTTGAGCATGGAAGTTGTCATGGACTCATCAGCTGCTTTTTTGGTGGACTTTGGTGAAGCTGTGAGCCTACTCAAGGAAGACATTGGCAGCCACAAAAGGAAGAAAGCAGAGTAGACTCTACCTGCAGTCAGAAAGAAAAGGGTTTAGTAGGTACCAAGAGTGATAATGCTTCCCTTGCTATTAGGATCAAACTCTTGGCTTTCCTCAGGTGGTGAGAACAGCAGCTGCCTTAGGCATTTCTCCCAGCTGAGTGTACCATACATGTAGTCCTGGGGAAGTCACCTCAGGGGTGGTGAGTAAAGTCACCCGTTTTGCTGTACACGAGAAAAAGAGATCCACTTTCCTCCTTTGTACTATAGTCCTCATCCCAGTCTAGGTGAAGCATGATTGTTGAGGCCCTCTGTGCAGCAAGATGGTGGGTTCCCATGTCAGACTGCTCAGTTCCCCTGCCCTTAGAGGGATGAAGTAACCAATCCACTCAGCAGAGTGACCCACGCCAATGCATGGATCCACTTCCTGGTGCCAGGTCTTGAGACATTTGGAGTACCATACTGCTTTGCTCTGGCAACAACCTGAGTGGATACACTTCCAGAGTCTGTCATCACTTATATTGCAGTTGGAGGGTCACTCAGTGCTTCAAGTCTAGCATATGGTGCTAAAGCTGCCCTGGTGGAGGCTGAATTTATCAACCTCAAAGACTCAGGTAGAATTTTAGTCCATCCCACCAGGGAAGCTTTGCCTGGTAAGCTACTTGCCAGTTCATCACTGGCTGTGTTTCATGTATGTGTTCAGGAGTGTGGGGCAGCAGATACCTTGAATGTTGATGTGAGTACATAAGACAATTTTGTACAGCAGCTGCAAAATCACTATACTTCACTATTCTTTATGTCTCTTTGGCTATTTTCTAACCAACAGAGGCACTGCAGTGTCTGCTTTCCTGGTGAATCCATTGGACAGCTTCTGCTTCTGGATGCACAGTTCTAACTTGTTCTATAACATCTGCTTCTTGGTTCCCGAGAAGGGAAAGAGGTAAATGGGCTGCTACACAAAAAACAGTTAGATCAGCCTCTGAGGTTTGGAAGTGATCCCACATGTCCTAATACAGGGCTCCACCCCCCCACCCCCCCAGGAGCTTACTACCCATTATCTGCCACTTTTCTTCATATCCTTGGCCAATTCACATAGCTAAACCACAGCTACTGCCCAACTGTCTGTGGAAAGGGTTAAAGGCCAGGGTGCATGTGTCATGACCATTCGTATAATCCTTAATTCAATCCATTGACTGTTTTACCCCAAGACAATTTCAAACAGTTGGTATCAATGGAGGTTTTTACGGCCACTGCTAATCACAATAGTGGCATGCCTTGGCTAGAGCCATTCATGTACTAGGTGTCTGCTGTCAATGAGCCTTGCTCTCTCTTCACAGAGATGGGAGACAGCTCTGGTAGTGTGCTAGCCTGTGCTGGCAGTCAGTCATCCTGACAAGTAGCCCTTCCAGTACTGTATGTAGCATTTTCAGTTGCACAATCAACACTTTCACTTTTCAAAAGTGTGATATTATTTTTTGCCCTAGTCCCAAGGGGCCACTCTCTCCTACCCATTGGAAGTGTGGTATAAAGTACTATACCAAGGAGAGGTATAAATATACTCTCATACCTCAAAAATCCACAAAGGCCTGCATTTATTTTGATGGCCTAGGAATGGGGTAAGCTTGTGCCTTGGCTTCAGGCAACTCACAAGTCTTACTTGACCAGACGACCACTAAGTATTTTACTGGTATTCTTACCTCCTGTACTTTTAGGGGGTTTATGGACCATCTTCTCCCTACAGTTGGGTGATTAGAGTGTCTAGACAAACCCATAACAGACAGACATCTTCTTCAGTTAACATGATGTCATCCATGTAATGAAACCAATGGAAAGTAATGGGGAGAGAAGACAGAGTCAAGTCCCTAGCAAACATACCATGGTAAGTGATGGGGTTGTGTTTATACTTCAGGTGTAGTGTACCAAGAATGTCCACTGCTGTACTTCTCAGGTGAAAGTGAACTGGTCCTGGGAAGACAGAGCTAGAGGAATGCTAAAAAACACATTAGGCCTAACACAGCAGCATGATATGTGCCCAGATCTCATTCTCCTTCAGGACTGTTTTCACCTGCAGTTGGAATTTTCCCAGAGAATCCACCCCTAGAATATCAGTTGCCAAGGGCAGGGAGCAGCCTTGAAACTGCTCAGGGTTTCCATAGACCAGGGTGCATTCTGAACAACTGGAACTATTACTTGCTGCTTGTTTGTCCTTGACCAATGCATTGTGATTTCTACATGGGGTCTGACTTGCTGGTGACCTTTACACCTGCCCCTAGTCCTTATAGACTGACAGAGTCCACTTGGAGACAAGTGACACATCCTTACTGGGGGACTGTAGGACCCACAGGGTGATACTGTTACTCTGGCCTCAACTTTCAAGATTGACCAAAACTAAGCTGGTTACTTATCTCTACTCTTGAGAGGTTCTCAAGGGGCTTTCGATGGATGGTTGACCTATGGAGTCTCTAGTTTTTTCTTTCTCTTCAATGTCCTCACCCCCCTTCTCTCTAGACCTCTCAGTTTCACCTAGGTTGGCTACTCTTGAGCTGCTGAGCTGTGTGCAGGTGCTGCCGGAGAGAGATCATTGCTTTCATTTCTGCAGCAAAGAACTCATTGCCTGGATCCATTGTGGTGAGAGTAAAACTCTTCCTCACTGACTTTGGCCACAGGTACCAAGATGGTGCTGCTGTGCAAGCAAAGGGGAAGTGGGAAGGTGAAGAGAAGATTAAATGAAGGGGACAGGCAGGTGGCTTCCCTGAACGCCACATGTGTGGAAGCTTGCCTCATCCAGCCACCTCTTCCTGATACTCACTCTTCCTCACCACCGCTTGCTCTCACAGCCTGGGCAAAAGGCATGCTGGGGCAATGCTGGGCTCTGACAAATGCTCCAGCTTATGGAGAGGGAGGCAGTGACGGTGGTGGCTGCTGGGCTCCCTCCCTCATGCTCTGCACTCTAGCTTGCCACTCAACTCTTCCTGAGCCACTTCATAGTCTACCTCCATTTTTGCAAAACTAGCTTCTCTGGTGGTGAGTGCCTAAGACATTTGACTCATAACCAGGAGGTTGGTGGTTCTAATCCACCAGCTGCTCCATGGAAGGAAAATGGAGCAATCAACTTCTGTAAAGATTTACCATCTTGAAAACCCAGTGGAGGTTGCTATGAGTTGGAATACACTTGAGAGCAGTGAGTTTTTTGGAGCTCCTTACCCATTTCATCCATTTCAGGAAGTGGCATATGACCTAGAACCAATGGTACTGAAGGAAGAAGTCAAAGCTGCAATGAAGGAATTGGAGAAGAACAAGGCTCCAAGAATTGATGGAATACTGATTGAGATATTTCAACAAATGGATGTCCCATTGGAGGCATTCACTTAGTTATGCCAAGAGATTTGGAAGACAGCTACCTGGCCAACTGATTGGAAGAGATCCATATTTGTACCCATTTCAAAGAAAGGTGATCCCACAGAATGTGGAAATTATAGAACAATATCATTAATATCGCATGCAAGTAAGATCTTACTGAAGATAATTCAAAAACGTTTGCAGCAGTATATTGACACAGAACTTCCAGAGGTACAAGCTGGTTTCAGAAGAGGATGTGGAACAAGGGATATCATAGCTGTTGTCTGATGGATCTTGGCTCAAGGCGAAGAATACCAGAAAGATGTTTACTTGCATTTTATTGACTATGCAAAGACATTTGATTGTGTGTATCATGACAAATTATGGATAATTTTAGAAGAATGGGAATTCCTGAACACTTGATTGTACTCATGAGGAACCTGTACCTTGACCAGGAGGCTGTAATTTGAATGGAACAAGGGGACACTACATGGTTTAAAATCAAGAAGGGAGTGCATCAAGATTGTATCCTTTTCCCACACTTATTCAATCTATATACTGGGCAAATAATACGAGAAGCTGGACTATATGAAGAAAAACATGGCATTAGGATTGGAAGAAGAATCATTAACAACCTGAGATACACAGATGATACAACTTTGCTTGCTGAAAGTGAGGATGACTTGAGACACTTACTGATGAAGGTTGAAGAATACAGTCTGCAGTATGGATTACGTCTCAATATAAAGAAAACAAAAATCCTCACAGCTGGATGAATGAGCAAAGAATTCACATTGCTTGGTTCTACAATCAAGGCCAATGGAAGCAGCAGTCAGGACATTAGACAATGTGTAGCATTGGGAAGGTCAGCCATGGAAGAACTGTTTCAAGTGCTGAGGAGCAAGGATGTATCCTTGAGGACTAAGGTATGCCTTAGTCATGACACAAGCCATGATATTTCCAATTGTCTCATATGCATGTGAGAGCTGGACAATGAATAAGGAAGATCAGAGAAGAGTTGATGCTTTTGAGTTGTGGTGCTGGCAAAGAATGCTGAAAGTACCATGGACTGCTGAAAGAACTAACAGATCTGTCCTGGAGGAAGTGCACCCGAAATGCTACTTGGAAGCGAGGATGGCCAGACTTAGTCTCACCTATTTTGGTCATGTTGTCAGAAGGGACCATTCTCTGGAGAAGGATGTCATGCTTGGTAGGGTAGAGGGTTAATGAAAGAGAGGGAGGCCTTCAATGAGATGGATTGACATGGTGGCTGCAATGATGGGCTCAAGTATAGCAGGGATTATGGAGCTGGCACAGGATTGGGCAGTGTTTCATTCTGCTGTACATGGGGTTGCTATGAGTCAGAAATGACTTGACACCTAACAACAACACCCTGCTTCAGAATGTCAATCATGGCCCTGAACATGACTGTGGCCCATCCTTTTCTAATTATACCTCCTCCAGCAATGCTCGTATGCATGCTTACCTGGCTAACTGGATGTTGGTGGCCAGCTGAACTGCCCACAGGTGTTACTGGTCTCCTACTCTCTTTCTCACACTTAGGAAGGTTCAGGCTTTCCCACAAACATACTGTGTTGCTTGGCACAATCAGCAGGCAAAATGGCAGACCACTTGTTCAAGTCCAGGAATTAGAGATAAAGACTTGGCCAACTGTAGGATCCAAATTGTGCCAGAAAGCTCAAGACCTTTTCCAAAGCTTCTCCACATATACTGGAAACAGGCTATACCTTTAAAGTAATTCTCCTTCAACTATTTAGCTGCTCATAGCAGATTCCATTATGGAGGTGATTACAATCTCATCATAGGGAATAACTACATCCAGCTGCCAAGCCACTCAAAACCATGGTCCAGCCAATCGGACACACAGCTTTAACTATCACAGCGTTTTACACATTTTTTTTGGTCTCTCACTACCTTGAATTCTGCTCACTTTCTTGTTTAGTTGTTTTTTTTGTAGTGAAACATTTTTATTCTTTTCTCGTTTCCTTTTGTGTACATATTTCTAGATATTTTCTTTGTGGCTACCATGGGGATTACATGTAACATTTTAAATTTATAGCAATGTGGTTTAGTGGTTTAAATTGGCAGCAACTTAAATAACATGCAAAATCTCTCTTCCTATGCTGATTTCCCCTTCCTTTTATGTTGTGCGTGTTATAAATTATATTTTTACACATTGTACACTCATTAACTTAAATTTTTATTTTTTAATGCATTTTCTTGTAAGACATAACAAACAAAGATACAACACAAAAAATTCCATAAAATCAACCTGAATATTTACCCATGAAATTACCTTTACCAAACATCTTTTTATGTTCATGGATTTTTGAGTTACTGTCTAATGTATTTTCTTTTTAATCTTGACTCTTTGTAGCATTTCTTGTACAGCAAGTCTTGTGATAATGAACTCCCTCAAATTTATTTATCTAAGAATGTCTTAATTTCACTCTTAGTTTTGAAGAACAGTTTTTTGCTGGATATAAACTTTTGGTTGGCAGTTCCTTCAGCACTTTAAATATGTCATCCAACTGTTTTCTGGCCTCCAAGCTATTTGAGGGGAAATCAATATGCAATCTTATTCAGGATCCCTTGTGTGTGACAATTTGCTTCCCTCTTGCTGCTTTCAAGAGTCTCTTTATATGTTTGGTTTTTAGGAGTTTGCTTACAATGAGTCTCAGTGTGGATCTCTTTGGATTTATAATACTTGAAATCTATTGAGGATTTTGTATATGTAGATGCATGCCATAATCAAATTTTGAACTTTTTCATCCATTACTTCTTCAAAGATTCTTTCTGCCTCTTCTGCCTCTTTATCTCATTCTTCACTGTCTAGGACTCCCATAACGCATATATTGGCCTGCTTGATGGCGTTCTACAAGAACCCTAGCTCTGTTCTTGTTTTTTAGTCTCTTTTCTTTTTGATCTTCATACTCAATTATTTCAATTTTCTTATCTTCAAGTTTGCCTAATCTTTCTTCTGCTAGTTGAAACATGCTTTTGATCCTCTCTAGTGAATTTTTCATTCCTATTATTGTATTTTTCTGCTCTATTATTTGTTTGATCCTTTTTTGAAAAAAAATTTTTATTGATACTCTTGTTTTATTCCTCTTCATCAATTTTTTCATTTTTCTCTTTTTGTACATTTCATAGTATTATTTTAAAGTCTTTATCTAATAAGTCCATTATCTGGGCTTTCATGGGGATATGATTTCTGTTGCTTTCTTTTGATCTTTTGAATGAGCCACCCTCTCCTATTTCTTTATAAGCCTTGTGATTTCTCTTTTGTTGAGACTGGGATATTAGAATATTTTAATGTAGCAACTCCAGAAATCAGATCCTTCCCCTTCCCCTTCCCCAGGACTTTCTGGGTTTTCTTTTTCTTTTTAATTGTTGAAGTCTGAAGACATCTGTTTATTTAATGACTTCCCCTTACCTATTTTGGCAAAGACTGCCTTCCTGCACATATATGGACACTGAAGACTCTGTTTCTTACTTGTGTTAGTGTTCTGGCAGAGATTGCCTTGAATGCAAAAAGAAAAAAAAATAAAAATAAAAATATCAAAATCTCACCCAGAATTTGTAAATTGACTCTGGGCAGACACTCTCCTTCAGTGCTTAGCCAGGTCTGCACTGAGCCTAGGCGTCACTCTGAGATAGAATTGTAGGATCTTTTTAAGTAATTTCTGTGCATGCGTCTTGCACTGGGCATGTGTGCGACCCTTTCAGTTTCTCCATATGCATAGTGCTCCTGAAAGCCTTTATGTTTTGAAGGAAACTCTCTCACCAACCTCTCCTTCCATTATATTGTATGCTTTAACGGTATTCTTTAGTCACAGACATGGCAAATTACAACCCTAGGCTGCTGTCTGCTACCTCTCAGCCCTGTATGAGACTTCAGACAGGCTGCCTTAAAACAAGTGCCTTGCTTCAGGCCTTCAGCCCCCAGATAGGTTAGCACAGGAACATGCAGTAATTTGTTTATAAAGTCTTTACTGCTCGATCCAAAGCCAGGCTCCCTTTCTGGGAGCACAGGCCACTGCAACCATTTTACAATGGCCAAATCAAGCCAGGGAGGCAGTAGGTAGAAAAGCAAAATTCTCCTATTGTTTACATGTCATATTTTTCTTAATTCAATACATGCTTAGTTGCTATCACCTTTTGATTGGCTTCCCTTTGTTCTAATACTGTTGATTCTGCCTGTTTATGCTTTATCTTTGGTGTTTTTATTGGGAGATGGTAACATGCAGATGCTTACTCTGCCATCTTGCTCTGCTTTCTGGCCTGCTTTTGCTGCCTCATCCCATTAGCTATAAGTTCCTTATTTCATCACTGGGTACTTTTTTGTCCAGGCCTCACACAAAGAACCTTATTTCAGCACCCTCAGTTTACACAGGATTCTTCTCTTCCATTGCTGTGCAGGAGTCTAATTCCCTGTGCTTCTGTCAGCTTTTGGATGGGAATCCAACAGACTTGTGACAATTTCATTCACAGCTGTGTCCATTACTCCACTATATAGTATTTCTCTTATTTTTAAGTGCATTTAGATTATTCAATTCAGTGTGTGTGTGTGAGATCACTGATATATTTCAAACAGAAAGAGAAGCGCACAATGTTAACGCCATCTTTACAAAAAGTCTTTATGACTATGCTCTAACTTACACTTATTCAATCAATGGTTTATTGGCAACCAAAAAGTATAAGAAGAATTTTTAAATATAATTGCCCTCTATGAGCTAAACTAATAAAATCCACTTGTGTGCATGGGTTTGGTCAACTGTGGAAAAAGATCAAGAGAAAGAGGGTATATGAGCTATATAATGTGGAACACCCTTTGATAAAGTCAAGTAAGATGTCTAAGAAAGACATAATTAAAATCAAATAGTACTTCAAAAACTTGTAAATATTCTCAATAAAAACTACAATGGGGATTCCATGGATGGTAGGATGGAAGCAATTTTTCAGTACTTCAAGAGAAAGTGTGTTATAGCCCAGACCTTGCCCACCTACTAGGTAAGCTCACCCTACAATGGGGGTGGATACATCAAGTTATGAAACATTGGTAGCTCATCCTAATTTCAGACTCCTGAGGTAACTTTCTGATTATAATTTGATCTCCCATGTAAATATATTTCTAGGGAAAGAATATCATGACCAGCTATCATGAGAATCCTGGCCTCCTTGGTTGCTCTGTCTCACTGTGAATTAGTTAAATGTTGTTGAGGTTAATGCATCCATCTGGTGAACATGATTAGGATGGTTCAGTTGCTGAATCCCTCTTATATTTGTGAGTGCTGATAAAATTGAGTTTCTGGACTTTTACAGAGAGAGATATTTTCACACTTCACAATGTTTTGACAGTGACTTCTATTGTGTGACTTAAAATAAATATTCAGCTTAATTATCTTTTTTTTTTTTTTTTTTCTAGAAAATATGCACAACAAATAATTGTCATTCCATCCTCTACATGTCACCTACTGCAGCTGTGTGGTGAAAGACGGGATGGAATCAGGTTTTAGTAGAGGATGTCAGGTATTGGAATGACTTAGTTAAAAGAAACAAAAAAAAAGTTAAAGCTTAGTAGCTTGTTTTTAGGCTGCATTATATATGCTAGCATCACTTTAAGTTCACTATATACCAATAGTAGCACCACTGCTTTGTGAGGCTTTTTTTGGCACTCAGGTCAAGAGAAACATACATAGAAACAGCTGATGGAGTAAGTATACCTAAGTCATACTGTGCCTAAACTTGATAGTCTATGAATAAAAGCTCCCTATTACTGTTTACACAAATAATGTATTTTTTTTTTTCAGCAACATATGAAAGATTAACAGAGAGTGCTTACAAAATTACTTGAAAGGAGGGTGTGGTTAGAAAAATATATAATGTGCAGGAAATAACCTTTTTCTTTTGTCTGAAAAATGGTATACTGGATCAGCCTTATGGGATAACTTGTTTTCCAATAATTAAAGGTAAAATTTAGTCAATGGCTTATTGTTATTATTTTTTTAAAGATTGATATTATGAAGCAAAAGTAATAGTTCACATTTTAATTTTCATTTATTTCTGAAGAGAATTCTATAAGCTTGAAGAAGCTTGGAACATTATATTGCCCCCTTTGTGTTCAATGATGTTGATTTCATAATTAAAGCACTGAAAATGAAAATCAGTTTTTTTTTGTTTTGTTTTGCTGAGTGCCATTCTACTCACACACTTCAGGTTTCCAAGCCACTGCTATGAGAGGTAGAGTTGAAGTTACAATAAGGGAGCTTGTTGTCCTCCAGTGTTTTTGAAACTTACATGCCTTTGGTTTGGACTTTTCCAGGGCAAAGGGCATCTGGCCTGAAGAGGGAATTTGATCCCCTGGCTGTGCCCATGGATACAGGAATGTGAGTATGCTGTTTCTTCTCTAGGAGTTGATCTTCAGTAAACAGATCTCAGTCTCCTACTGTCCCTGAGTCACCCTACTCCTTAGTTCCTTCCCACGTTTGCACACACAATGACTGGAAAGTGGAAATTCAATCATGGTTTGTGAGAGTCAGTGGCCTTATAAAGGGCAGAATTTGAGGGACATAGAAAATATTCTATTGGTCTTTCCTTTCTCCTCTTCAAGCCTGCTCTAGGATTTGACATTCCTGTTGAGTCTTCCTCAAATTAGAGCCCTCTGAATGAAGAGCACCTCTAACTAGATTATGTATTGGCTTCTCTCAGAAGATAATAGATTAAATATTAGCACAAACTCCTAACTCATTGGGAGCTCTGGTAGCATAGTGCCTAAGGGACTGGACTGTTAATCAGAAGGCTGGTGATTCAAACCCACCAGCCACTCCTCGGAAGGAAGGTTGGGCAATCTACTTCCATAGTGATACTGCCTCGGAAACCCAAGGAACGGTCGCTATGAGTCGCGTCCGATTTGACGGCAATAACCACCACCACCTAATTCATTAAATTCATTAAGAACTCACTGTCACATGGTAAAAAATGTGTCCCAAGGAAATAAGTTACAGAGGCTAGAATTCCCAAGGGCAGAGGTGAAAACTTCCTGCTTTAGTTTTCTAGAAGTGTTGTAACAAAATAGCACAAAGGGGGTAGCTTTAAAGAACAGAAATGTATACAGTCGCACAGTTCTGGAGGCTAGAAGCCTGAATCAGGGTATGGGCTATGTTGACTCCCTAGGAGCTCTGGTGGCATAGTGCCTAAGGCATTTGACTGGCAACCAGAAAGCTGGCAGTTCAAACCCACCAGCCATTCCTCTGAAGGAAGGTTGGGCAATCTACTTCTGTAGTGATACTGCCTCAGAAACCCAAGAAAAAAATCTCTCCAAACAGGGTCGCATTCATAGGTATAGAGATTGTTGTTAGGTGCCTTCGAGCTGGCTCTGACTCATAGTGACAGTATGTACAACCGAACAGAGCACTGCCTGGTCCTATACCATCTTCACAATCCTTGCTATGCTTGAGTCTTTGTAGCCATCTTGTTGAGGGTCAATCCATCTTGTTGAGGGTCTTCCCCTTTTTTGATGACCCTTTATTTTACCAACCATGATATTCTTCTTCAGGGACTCCATTCTCACTTCTAAGTGGTGCTCTGGCTGCACTTTTTCCAGGACATATTTGTTAGTTCCTGCAGTCCATGGTATTTTCAGTATTATTCACCAAAAGCACAATTCAAAGGCATCAACTTTCTTTGGTCTTCCTTATTCATTGTCTCATCTTGCATATGTTGTTGTTATGTGCCGTCAAGTCAGCCCCAACTCATAGCGACCCCTCCTTGGGTTTCCGAGGCAGTATCACTACAGAAGTAGATTGCCCAACCTTCCTTCCGAGGAGTGGCTGGTGGGTTTGAACCGCCAGCCTTCTGGTTAGCAGTCAGGTGCCTTAGGCATATGAGGTGACTGAAAAATACCATGGCTTGGATTAAGTGCACCTTATTCTTCAAAGTGACATCTTTGTTCCTAAACACTTTAAAGAAGTCTTTTGCAGTGGATTTTCCCAGTGCAATATGACATTTAATTTCTTGACTGCTGCTTCTTTGGGTTTTAATTGTGGATCAAATAAAATGAACTCTTTGACAAATTCAATCTTTTCTACATTTATCATGATATTGTTTATTGGTCCACTTGTGAGGATTTTCATTTTCTTTATGTTGATGTGTAATCCATACTGCAGAATGTAGTCTTTGATCTTCATCAGTAAGTGCTTCAAGTCATCTTCACTTTCAGCAAACAAGGTTGTGTCACCTGCATATCACAGGTTGTTAATGAGCCTTCCTCCAATCCTGATGCTGCATTCTCCTTCATATAGTGCAGCTTCTAGGATTATTTTCTTAGAATACATGTTGAAAAAGAAAGGATGCAACCCTGACACACACCTTTTTGGATTTGAAACCATGCAGTATTTCCTTGCTCTGTTTGAATGACTGCCTCTTGTTCTATGTACAGGTTCTTCATGAGCACAATGAAGTGTTCTGGAATTCCCATTCTTTGCAATGTTATTCATAATTCATTAAGATCCACACAGTCAAATGCCTTTCAACAAAAGGCAACAAAAACACAGGTAAACATCTTTCTGGTATCCTTTTCTTTCAGCCAAGATCCCTTTGATATTAGCAATGATATCCCTCCTTTTAGGTCCTTTTCTGAATCTGGCTTGTATTTCTGGCCATTGTATGTTGATATACTGCTGCAACAGTAGTCACATTATCTTCAGCAAAACTTTACTTGCATGTGGTATTACTGATATTATTCAATAATTTTTGCAATCTATAGGATTACCTTTCTTTGGAATGGGCACAAATACAGATCTCTTCTAACTGATTGGTCAAGTAACTGTCTTCCAAATTTCTTGGCATAGACTAGTGAGCACTTTCGGCATAGCATTTGTTTGTTGAAACATTTCACTGTGTCTTTTATCAATTCCTTAAGCCTTCAGTGCAACTTGGACTTCTTCCTTCAATACCACCAGTTCTTGACCATGTGCTACTCCCTGACATGGCTGAATAATAATTCGTTCTTTTTGGTACAGTGACTCTGTTTATTCATTCCATCTTCTTTTGACATTTTGCCATGTCATTTAATTTTTTGTCCATGGAATTCTTCAATATTTGCAACTTGAAGCTTAAATTTTTTCTTCAATTCTTTCCACTTGAGAAATGCTGAGAGTATTCTTTCCTTTTGGTTTTCCAACTCCAGGTCTTTGCACATATAATTGTAATACCTCACTTTGTCTTTTCAAGCTGACCTTTTTAATCTTCTCTTAGTATTTTACTTCATCATTTCTTCCATTTGCTTTAGCTACTCTACATTCAAGAGCAAGTTTCAGAGTCTCTTCTGATATTCATTTTGGTCTTCTCTTTTTTAAAATATTTTTTTTATTATGATTTGGGTGACATTTTACAAAGTAGATATGTTTTACATTCAACAGTTCATGTATATTTTGTTTTGTGATACTGGTTATGTTTCCTACAGTGTACATCTTGCCATTCATCTCTCTTTTCTTTTCTTTTCTTTTTTTTTTTTATTTAATGACTTGATTTCTTTATGTATGATGTTCTTGATGTCATCACACAACTTGTGTGGCCTTTGGTTATTAGTGTTCAAAGCATCAAATCTATTCTTGAGATGGTGGGATATACTCAATTCAGGTGGGATATACAAAAAGTAATACTTTGGCTCTCATGGACTTGTTTTAATTTTCTTCAGCTTCAACATGATCTTGCATAGGAACAACTGGTGTTCATGGCTTTGTTCTGGCTGATGATATTGAGCTTCTCCATCATTTTTTTTTCCCCTACAGATATAATTCATTTGATTCCTGTGTATTCCATCTAATGTGGTCCACATACATAGTCATCATTTATCTGCTGTTGTTGTTGTTAAGTGCCGTCAAATCCTTTCCGACTCATACTGACCCCATGCACAGCAGAACGAAACACTGCCCGATCCCACGCCAGCCCCACAATCCCTGCTATACTTGAGTCCATCTTAGCAGCCACCTAGTCAATCCATCTCGTTGAAGGCCTCCCCCTTTTTCATCAACCCTCCACCCTACCAAACATGATATGCTTCCCCAGGGAATGGTTGGTCCCTTCTTACATAACCAAAATAGGTGAGACGAAGTCTGGACATTCTTGCTTCCAAGGAGCATTCTGGCTGCACTTCCTCCAGGACAGATCTGTTAGTTCTTTTAGCAGTCCATGGTACTTTC
>NW_006921647.1:3643390-3652516 GCF_000298275.1 Orycteropus afer afer | reverse complement strand
CTGATTGCTCTTCTCTCTGGCTTCCTGACTTTTAATCCCCTTTCTCCTGCTCTTCCTGCCTGCTACTTTGGGTGTCCCTGAGTTGTCTCTCTTCACCTGTAACCCTGGGGCTGACAACAAAAGATATTTAAAATGAGTAGGTCATTGGTCTTGCCCAATTCTATCATACAATCTCTGACATCATTTCTAATGTTGTTGTTGTTAGGTGCCATCAAGTAGTTCTTGACACATAGCAACCCCATGCACAGCAGAACGAAACACTCTGCTAGATCCCATGCCAGCTCCACAATCCCTGCTATACTTGAGCCCATCATCACAGCCACTGTGTCAATCCATCTCGTTGAAGGCTTCCCCCTCTTTCGTCGACCCTCCACTCTACCAAGCATGACATCCTTCTCCAAGGAATGGTCCTTGGAGACCTTGGGTGGTACAAGAACTTTCCAACAGGGAGGCAAACTTGTCTGTCAGTTTGTCCTACCATAGTCACATGTTGATGTGAGTTTTTAGGCTGAGCCACTGGTGTTTCTAACCCAGCGGGATGCACATGGTGCACAGGTATCATCCCAGCTTATAGACTGAGACAGACTAGGAAGAAGGAAAAGGCTGTCCACTTCTCAAATAATTGGCCAGGGAAAACCTTATGAATAACAAAGAAACACTGTTTGATCATTTCTAATATACAAGCCTAATAAATCTGAACTTTTTGGATTCTTAGCCTCTCTGAAATTTCTGATTACCTTTTCTAAGTTTTATTCATTATTTTCCAAGTGTTATTAAATATAGTATCTTATAATTTTGGGTAGGTTTTGTTTTGATTTACAGAAGTTTCTAATATTTACAGCTTAGAAAGTTGAGTTTTCAAGTATTTCTGTTCATTTGAGCTATGTATGTTCTATGAACCACAAGAAGGACACAGGAAGACACGAGAGAGGGCTACTGTGTTGATTGTCATACATTTAGTTTCCTAACATACTAGCTAAGGTTGAAAGGAACAAAGTAACACTGAATGAGAGTTGGTATCATATCTAAGACACAATATTTTTTTAGCTAACCTAAGGTCACAAAGATTTACATCTCTATATTCTTTTGAGTATTGTATCATTTATGCTGTCACATTTGGATCTCTAATCCATTCTGAGTTAATGTTTGTATATGGTGTGAGGTAAGGACCTAACAGCATCTCTTGGTAGCACCATTTGTTGAAGATTATTCTTTCCCCTTTGAATGGCATCACAATGGGGTAACACCCTTGTCAAAACTCAATTGTCCTTATATATATGGTTTATTTCTGGACTCTAAATTCTCTTTTTTCTTTTTCTATCTATCTTTCTTCCTTTTTTTAACTCTATATATCTCTTCTTATGCTAGTGCCACACAGTCTTGGTGATTCTCATTCTGTAGTCATTTAGATTTGGGGAGTGTGAATTCTCCAACTTTGTTTTTGTTTTATTTTTTCAAGGATTGTTTTAGCCAATTTGGGTCCTTTTCTTTACAAATGGATTTTAGAATCAACTTGTCAAATTTTGCAAAAACAGGCAGCTGGGAATTTAGTAGGGATTGCATTGAATCTGTGGATCATTGTGGGGAATATTGCCAATTTAGTATTAAAGTCTTCTGATCCATGAACATGGGATGGCTTTCATTTATTTAGGTCTTCTTTTATTTAATATTTTGTAGTTTTCAGTGTACATTTATTTCACTTCTTTTGTTAAATTTGTTTCTAAGTGTTTTATTTTTTAATGTGATTGTAAATGGATTTTTTTAATTTCATTTTTAGATTGTTCATTGCAAGGGTATAGAAATAGAATTGATTTTCATATATTGATCTTATATCCCACAAAGTTGCTGAGCTCATTCATTAATTTAATAGTTGTTGGTTTTTCAGAGATTTCCTTAGGATTTTCTGTATACAAGTTCATATTATCCACAAACAGAGTTTTACTTACTCTTTTCCAATCCAAATGCCTTTATTTTCCTTGCAATACTGTCCTGACCATAATCTCCAGTGTAAGGTTGAATGACAGTGGCTAGAGTGCATAGTGCCTAAGGAACTTGACTGCTAACCAGAAGGCTGGTGGTTCAAAACCACCAACCACTCCTCGGAGGGAAGGTTGGACAATCTACTTCCATAGTGATACAGCCTCAGAAACCCAAGGAGGGGTCGTTATGAGTTGGTTCTAACTTGGTGGCAAATAACAACAACAACAACAAGTAGCCTGAAAGAAGTAAGGAGTACAACATGTCCTATGCTCAAATCTTTCTTCCTCTTTAAACTGCAAATACTATGAATATCATATTTGGCCTCAAAACTACATCTTACCTCACCATGTATCTACATTGTAGAATGTTGTTAAATATATCAATCTCATAGTTAAGTTCAACACATTTTAGTTGAACACCTGGACTTGGCCCTAGAAGATAAACAAGAACAAAAACAAAAGACAGTGACTGAGCTCAAAGAACCCATTGTCATTGGGGATGGGACAGATGAAAAAGTAAAGAGAGAATGTCACTAATGTGTGGTTAAATTTCAGACAAAAGTATTAATAGGATCTAGTGGGGGTGTCGGGAGCTCTGGTAGCATAGTGCATAAGGAACTTGACTGCTAACCAGAAGGCTGTTGTTTAAACCCACCAGCCACTCCTCGGAAGGAAGGTTGGACAATCTACTTCCATAGTTATACTTCCTTGGAAACCCAAGGAGGGGTCGTTATGAGTCAGGTCTGACTCGACAGCACATGACAACAGCAACAGTGGTGGTGTCATTGAACGGGGGTGAAGAACTAGGGGCTTATCATTGTTATTGATGTTGTGTTGCTAGGTGCCATCAAGTCGGCTCCAATTCTGTGCATAACAGAACAAAACTACCAGGTTCTGAGCCAGCCTCACAACCCCTACAATACCTGAGCCCATCACTGCAGCCATTGTGTCAATTCATCTTGTTGAAAGCCTTCCCCTTTTTCATTGACCCTCCACTTTACCAAGCATGATACCCATTTCCAGGGAATGGTCCCTTTTGACAACACAACCAAAGTAGGTGAGATGAAGTCTGGCCATTCTCTCTTCCAAGGAGCATTCCAGCTGCATTTCCTCCAGAACAGATTGGTTAGTTCTTTTGGCAGTCCGTGGTACCTGAAGTATCTTCACCAACACCACAACTCAAAAGCATTAACTGTTGTTTGGTTTCCTTTATTCATTATCCAGCTTTCCCATGCATATGAGATGATTAAAAACACCAAGGTTTGGGTTAGGTTCATCTCAGTCTTCAAAGAGACATCTTTGCTCTTCAGCACTTTAAAGAGGTCTTTTTCAGTAGATTTGCCCAGTGCAATATGTATCTGATTTCTTGACGGCTGCTTCTGTTGGTGTTGATTGTAGAGCCAAGTAATATGAAATCTTTGATAACTTCAATCTTTTCTCCATGTATCATGCTGTTGCTTATTGGTCCAGTTGTGAGAAATTTCATTTTCTTTATTTTGAGATATAATACATATTGCAGACTGTACTCTTTAATCTTCACAAGTAAGTACTTCAAGTCATCTACACTTTCACTGAGCAAAGCTGTGTCATCTGCATATTGCAGGTTGTTAATGAGTTTTCCTCCAATCCTGATGCCACAGTCTTCTTCATATAGTCTAGCTTCTTGCATTATTTGCTCAGCATACAGATTGAATAAGTATGGTGAAATGATACTACCCTGTCACACTCCTTTCCTGATTTTAAACCATGCAGTATCCCCTTGTTCTGTTCAAACAACAGCCTCCTGGTCTATGGACAGGTTCCTCATGAGCACAATTAAGTGTTCTGGAATTCCCATTCTTCTCAATGTTATCCATAATTTGTTATGATCCACACAATTGAATGCTCCATTGTCATAAAATACAAGTAAACATCTTTCTGGTAGTCTTTGGTTTCAGCCATGATCCATCTGACATCAGCAATGATATTCCTCATTTTACATCCTCTTCTGAATCCAGCTTGCATTTCTGGAAGTTCCCTGTCAATATACAGCCACAACCATTTTTGAATTATCTTCAGCAAGATTTTACTTGCATGTGATATTGATATTGTTCAATAATTTCCACATTCTGTGGGATCACCTTTCTTTGTAATGGATACAAATATGGATCTCTTCCAGTCAGTTGGCCAGGTAGTTGTCTTCCAAATATCTTGGCATAGACAAGTAAGTGCCTCCAGTATGGCATCCATTTGTTGAAACATCTAAATGGGCATCCCTTCAATTCCTGGAGCTTTGTTTTCTGACAATTCCTTCAGTGCAGCTTTGATTTCTTTCTTCAGTACCATCGGTTCTTGATCATATGCCACTTCCTGCAAAGGATGAACATCAATCAATTCTTTTTAGTACAGTGACTCTGTGTATTCCTTCTATTTTCTTTTGAAGCTTCCTGTATCATTCAATATTTTGCCCATAGAATCTTTCAATACTGCAACTTGAGGCTTAAATTTTTTCTTCAGTTCTTTCAGTTTGAGAAATGCCAAGCATGTTCTTCCCTTTTGGTTTTCTACCTCCAGATCTTTGTGCATTTCATTATAATAATTTACTTTGTCTTTTGAGCTGCTCCTTGAAATTTTCTCTTCAGCTCTTTTATCTTGCCATTTCTTCCATTTGCTTTAGCTACTTTCCATTCAAGAGCAAGTTTCAGAGTCTCTTCTGACATCCATTTTGGTCTCTTTTTTCTTTCCTGTCTTTTTTAATGACTTTTTGCTTTCTTTATGGGTGATGTTCTTTACGTCATCCCACAATTCCTCTGTTTTCGGTCAATTGGTGTTCAGTGCATCAAATTTATTCTTCAAATGGTCTCTAAATTCAGGAGGGATATAATCAAGGTCATATTTTGGCTCTGTGGACTTCTTTTAATTGTCTTCAGCTTCAACTTGAACTTGTATATGAGCAGTTGATGGTCTGCTCCACAGTCATCTCCTGACTGTTTTTGGCTGAAGATATTGAGCTTCTCCATCACCTTCCACAGATGTAGTCTATATGATTCCTGTGTATTCCAGCTGGTGAAGTCTACTTTATAGCTGCCTTTTATGTTGTTGATAAAAGGTATTTGCAATGAAGTAGTCAATAGTCTTGAAAAATTATGTCATGCTATCTCCAAAATCATGTCTATCACCAAGGCTGTATTTTCCAATTATTGGTGATTTTTTTTCTTTGTTTCCAACTTTTGCATTCCAATCACCAGTAATAATCAATATATCTTGATTGCATGTCTGGTCAATTTCAGACAAATCTTCAATTTCCTCATCTTTGGCTTTGGTGGTTGGTGCATAAATTTGAATAATAGTAGTGTTAACTGGTCCTCTTTGTAGACATACGGATATTATGCTATCACTGACAGCATTGTACTTTAGGATAGATCTTGAAACATTCTTTGTGATGATGAATGCCATGCCATCCCCCTTCAATTTTTCATTTCCCGCATAGTAGAGCATATTGCTGTCTGATTCAAAATGGCCAAAACTAGTCTATTTCAGCTCATTAATGTTTAGGATATAGATCTTTATGCATTCTATTTCATTTTTGACAACTTCCAATTTTCCTAGACTCATACTTCATACATTCCATGTTCCAATTATTAATGGATGTTTGCAGCTGTTTCTTTCCATTTTGAGTTGTGTCACATCAGCAAATGGAGGTGTCCTGCAAGCTTTACTCTACTCCATCCACATCATTAAGATAGACTCTATTTTGAGGAGGCAGCTCTTCCCCCGTCATATTTTGAGTGCTTTCTGACCTGAGTGGATCATCTTCTAACACAATATTGAACAAAGATTCAAGGCTATTCATAAAATTTTCCAGTGATAATTCAGACAGTGTTTCACTGTTATTCACAAGATTTTCACTGGCCAATGCTTTGAGAAGGGGATAGCCCCTTTCTTCTTCCAAGACTGTCTTAGTCTGGAAGCTCTGCTGCAACCTGCTTACCATGAAAGTATTCAAAGTACTGGTGGTATAGCCTCTAGCCTCACAGCAACACACAAGCCACCACAATATGACAAACTGACAGATGACTAGTGGATTGTTATTGTTAGGTGCCATCAAGTTGGTTCTGACTCCTGGCAACCCTATGTAAAACAACATAGGTGCTAGATGGTGCTAGATCCTGCACCATCCTTACAATTCCAGCTTTGCTTATTCCCATTGTTTTAGGCATTGTGTCAATCTACCTCATTGAGGGTTTCCCCTTTTTCACTGACCCTCTACTTTACTGAGCATGATATCTTTCTGTAGGGACTTGTCCCTTCTAATAACATGATGGTATGAGAGATGAAATCTGGCCATTCTCTTTTCTAAGGAGCTTTCCAGATGTACTTCTTCCAACACTGATTTGTTCTTCTGGTAGTCCATGGTATTTTCATTATTCTTTGCCAACACCACAATTCAAGTGCATCAAATATTATTTGGTCTACCTGTTTCATTGTCTAGCTCACTGTAAGGGAATTTATTTTTAAAAAATTCACTGTGGGATTTCCAGTAAGATGGCAGAATAGGCAGACAAGCTACACAAACTTTCTTCAACAAAGAAAAGAGAAAACAGTTGACACAGGTAGAGAATATAATCTGGAGTCCAGAGCATTGAAAGAAAGGATATATAAGTGGATTAAACTCCAACAGTTAGAAGAACCTGCATGAAAACAGTGAATAAGGAGACAAATGGAGCTTCAGACAGTAAGCAATCCTGAAGACACAGGGAGTTTGACTATTTCTAAGTGGTGTTAGGACCTGAGATTTAACCTAAAAACTGGTCCTGCTCACCAAGGGCTGCATGGATGACTATACAGGTAGCTGATGACTAAAAAGGGAAACAGCAAAGAAGAAGACAAACTGAACTGTGGACTTTTGGCTGTCCAGAGGACGCAGCCAATTTGAATGTACACAAGTGATCTGGCAATTTATGATATTTAAAGCTACAGCTTTCTTGTTTAGATTCCTGGGACCTAAGAATAGGCTCTGCTTACCTAGGACAGTACAGACATACCAGGAGCTGACGACTGGAAAGATGTGATATTCCCCTAGTTACTCTTAGAACCCACACCCTCTTGGTGAATGGAGGTGTGGCCATCTCTCACCTCCACCCACCTTCTGGGTTGGCAGGAATGCCATCTCAGTCTGTGTCCTCTGAAGGAGCCTGGTTGCTGTGTCCTGCCCCCCTGATTTTTGTTTGTTTCCTTTTTTAAAAAATTATTCTTTATTCCCCCCTTTTTATTTTTATGCTTTCTCTGTCCCTTCCCAAGTTCTAGTTTTTGGCTTTTTTCTATTACCTTTTCTTGTTGTTGTTGTTTTTAGATGCCGACAAATCATCTTTGACTCATAGCAACCCTATGCATAGCAGAATGAAACACCTCCCCGTCCCATGCCAACTCCACAATCCCTGCTATACTTGAGCTCATTGCTGCAACCACTGTGTCAATCCATCTTGATGAGGGCCTTTCCCTCTTTCATCAACCCTCCACCTTAGCAAGCATGACATCCTTCTCCAGGAAATGGTCCCTTCGGATAACATAACCAAAATAGGTGAGATGAACTCTGGCCATTCTTGCTTCCAACGAGCTTTCTGGCTGCACTTCCTCTAAGACAGATTTGTTCTTTTAGCAGTCCATGGACTTTCATGTACTTTCAGCATTCTTCACCAGCACCACAACTCAAAAGCATCAATTCTTTTTTGGTCTTCCTTATTCATTGTCCAGCTCTCACATGCATATGAGGTGATTGAAAATATTGTGACTTGTGTCAGGCACACCCTAGTCCTCAAGGAGACATCTTGGCTCCTCAGCACTTGAAAGAGGTCTTTTGCAGTCAATGTGCCCAGTGCTATACATCATCTGATGTTCTGACTGCTGCTTTCATTGGTGTCAATTGTAGGACCAAGCAATGTGAAGTCTTTGACAACTTCAATGTTTTCTCCATGTATCATGATGCTGCTTATAGGTCCAGTTGTGAGGATTTTTGTTTTCTTTATATTGAGATGTAATCCACACTGCAGACTGTATTGTTCAATCCTCATCAGTAGTGCTTCAAGTCATCTTCACTTTCAGCAAGCAAAGTTGTGTTGTCAGCATATTGCAAGTTGTTAATTATTCTCCCTCCAATGTCGATGCCACATTCTTCTCCATATAGTCCAGCTTCTTGGATTATTTGCTTAGCATATAGATTGAATATGTATGGTGAAAGGATACAACTGTGATGCACTCCCTTCTTGATTTTAAATCATGCAGTGTCCCCTTGTTCTGTTCAAATGACAGCCTCCTCATCTATATACAGGTTCCTCATGAGTGCAATTAAGTGTTCTGGAATTCCCATTCTTCTCAATATTACCCACAATTTGTTATGATCCACACAATCAAGTGGTTCTGCATAGTCAATAAAACACAAGTAAACATCTTTCTGTTATTCTTTGCTTTGAGCCAAGACCCATCTGACATCTGCAATGATATCCCTCATTCCACATCATTTTTTGAATCTGGCTTACACCTCTGGAAGTTCTCTGTCAATATACTGCTGCAACCATTTTTTAATTATCTTCAGTAAGATTTTACTTGCATGCAATATTAATGATACTGTTCGATAATTTCCATGTTCTGTGGGATTACCTTTCTTTGGAATGAGTACAAATATGGATCTCTTCCAGTCAGTTGGCCAGATAGCTGTCTTCCAAATCTCTTGGCATAATCGAATGAGTGCCTCCAGTGAGGCATCCATTTGTTGAAACATCTCAGTGAGTATTCCGTCAATTCCTGGAGCCTTGTTCTTCACCAATTCCTTCAGTGCAGCTTTGACTTCTTCCTTCAATATCATTGGTTCCTGACCATATGCCACTTCCTGAAATGGATGAAGATTGACCAGTTCTTTTTAGTATAGTAACTCTGTGTATTCCTTCCATCTTCTTCTGATGCTTCCTGCATCATTCAATATTTTGCCCATAGTATCTTTCAATATTGCAACTCGAGGGTTAAATTGTTTCCTCAGCACTTTCAGCTTGAGAAATGTTGAGCATGCTCTTCCCTTTTGGTTTTCTAACTCCAAGTCTTGGCATATTTCATTGTCTGCTCTAGCTGTTCTTTGAAATCTTCAGTTCAGCTCTTCTATCTTGTCATTTCTTCC
>NW_006921647.1:3640147-3642855 GCF_000298275.1 Orycteropus afer afer | reverse complement strand
AAGGCCAAATTTTCCAACTACTGGTGATTCTTCTTTGTTTCCAACTTTTGCATTCCAGTCACCAGTGATAACTAACACATCCTGATTGCATGTTCGGTCAGTTTCAGACTGCAGAAGTTGATAAAATTCTTCCATTTCCTCATCTTTGGCTTTAGTGGTTGGTGCATAAATTTGAATAATAGTCATATTAACTTGTCTTCCTTGTAGATGTATGGATATTATCCTATCACTGACTGCATTGCACTTCAGGACATATCTTGAAATATCCTTTGTGATGATGAATGAGACACCATTCTTCTTCAAATTGTCATTCCCGGCATAGTAAGATCATATGGTTGTCTGATTCAAAATGTCCCAAACCAGTCCACTTCAGCTCACTAATGCCTAGGATATCAATCTTTATGCATTACATTTCATTTTTGACAACTTCCAATTTTCATAGATTCATATTTTGCACATTCCATGTTCTGATTATTAATGGATGTTTGCAGCTGTCTCTCTTCAATTTCAGTTGTGTCACATCAGCAAATAGAAGTCTCAAAAGGTTCACTTTATCCATATCAGTAAGGTTGGTTCTACTGTGATGATGCCCTAAATACATAAAATTAGACTTTAACAGAATTGAAAAGAAAAGTAGATGACTCCACAGTCATAATTGAAGACTTTAATACACACCTTTCAATGAAAGATAGAACAATGGGAAGGAAACTCAACAAAGACTCAGAAGAGCTAAACAATACAATCCACCAACTTGAACTTATAGACATTTACAGAGCACTTTACCCAACAACAGCACAATACATATTCTCTTCCAGTACACATAGAACATTCCCCAGGATACACCATATGTTAGGCCACGAAGCAAGCCTTAATAAATTTTAAAACATTGAAATACTGCAAAGCATCTTCTCAGATCACAATGCTATAAAATTAGAGATCAAAAATAGGAAGATCAATGGAAATAGAGCAAACACATAGAAACTGAGTAACATCCTCCTCCTTAAAAATGACTAGGTAGTAGAATAAATAAAAGACAAAATTAAAAAAAAATCCTTGAATCAAAGAAAATGAAAAGACAACAAAATCGTTGGAACACAACAAAAGCAGTGATCAGAGGCCAATTTATAGCAATAGATGCACACATCAGAAAAGAAGATAAAGCCAAAATAAACACTTTAACCCAACATCTCCAACAATTAGAAAAAGATCAGGGGGGAAAAAAAAAACCAGACAGTCACCAGAACACAAATAATGTTTGAGCACACATAAATGAAACAGAAAATAGAAAGACAATAGAATAAACAAGACTAGAAGTTGGTTTTTTGAAATGATTAATAAAATGGACAAGAGCTCTGGTAGCATAGTGCCTAAGGCACTTGCCTGCTAACCAGAAGGCTGGAGGTTCAAACCTACCAGCCACTCTTCGGAAGTAAGGTGGGGCAATCTACTTCCATAGTGATACTGTCTCGGAAACCCAAGGAGGGGTCTCTATGAATTGGGTCCAACTCAATGGCACATAACAACAACAACAACAACATCAGGTTACTATGAAGAACTGTACTGTAATAAATTTGAAAATCTAGAAGAAATAGACAGATTTCTAGAAACATATTACTTCCCTAAACTAATATAGACTGAGGAGGGAAAGTTGAACAGACCCATAACAAAAGAAGAATTGAACAAGTCATAAAAAAATTACCAACAAAAATTCCCGGCCCAGACAATTTCACTGGAGAATTCTATCAAATGTTCAGAGAAGAGCTGACACCAATCTTACTCAAACTATTCCAGAACACAGAAAATAATGGAATCCTCCCAAATTCATTTTATGAAGCAAGCATAACCTTGGTACCAAAACCAGGCAAAGACATCACTGAAAAGGAAAACTACAGACCAATATCCTTCATAAATATAGATGCAAAAATTTTCAAAAAATCGTAGCCAGTAGACTCCAACAATATATTCAAAAAACAATACATTATGACCAAGTGGGGTTTATATGATGGGTGGACAGCCTGAACAATCAAGTGTATCTAGGCAGGGACTAGTGTATCCATGATCATGTATAGGGTTGGCAGACGATATTTCTACAAGTGTATTTGTATATGCTGTAAGAATGTAAGACTCACTGCCATTGAGTCAATTGTAACTCATAGAGACTCCCTTTGGGTTTCCAAGGCAGTAAATCTTTATGGAAGTAGATTGCCCAGTTTTCTTTCTGTGGAGTGGCTGGTGGGCTTGAACTGCCAACCTACTGGTTAGTAGTCAAATGCCTTAGGCACTATACCACCAGAGCTCCTTTTTGGTAAGAATGTCCAGGTATATAGTAGAGCTGACAAGGGACAAAGTTGAGTGGTTGTACCTGTGGGCTCAGGACCATGATAGCAGGGGACATCAAGCTCAATTGGCATAACATACTACATAAAAACATTGTTCTACATCCTACTTTGGTGAGTACCTACTGGGATCTTAAAAGCTTCCAAGCAGCCATCTAGATGCAATGATGGGTCTCTCCTCCTCCAGAGCAAAGAAGAATGAAGAAAACCAAAGGCATATGGAAACAATTAATCCAAGGGACTAGTTGTTGTTGTTGTTGTTCTATGCCGTTGAGTTGGCCCCAACTCATAGCGATCCCTCCTTGGGTTTCCGAGGCAGTATCACTACGGAAGTAGGATTGCCCAACCTTCCTTCCGAGGAGTGGCTGGTGG
>NW_006921647.1:3634150-3638826 GCF_000298275.1 Orycteropus afer afer | reverse complement strand
TTTGCCATTTTAACATTTTCTTTTCTTTAGTTCAAAAAAAGGCATTGTGCTAAATATATAAGTAACACAACATTTGCCATTTCAACATCCTTCACAGATTTAACCATTTTTAACTGTACAATTCGGTGATATTAATTAAATTCACCATGTTGTGCAGCTATCACCACTGTCCACTTCCAAAAGTTTTTCATTACCTCAAAGAGAAACTCTGTGCTTCCTAAGTAATAACTCCCAATTTTCCCTTCCCACTTGTCCCTGGTAATCACTAATAAAATTTTGTCCCTCTGCATTTGCCCATTCCAGTTATTTCAAAGAAGTATGACAATGCAACGTTTGTCTTTTTATGTCTGATTTATTTCACTCAGCATAATGTTTTCAAGGTTCATTCATGTTGTAGCATATATGAGAACTTCATTTCTCTTTAGCTTGAGTAATATTCCATTGTCTGTATATACCACATTTGTTTATTCATTCATCTGTTGATACATAATTGAATTCCTTTCCCCTTTTGGCTATTGTGAGTCATGCTGCAATGATCACTGGTGAACAAGGGCATTTTCTTGTTAACCTCCTGTAAATACATTATGAATTTTCATCTTAGCTTTGAGTGAAATAGGAATGGTTGATGTATTTGTGTTTTACCACAGCAATTTTATAATTTTGAAGACAGAAAAAAAAAATGAACACAGAGTGCATGACTATAATTTACTATGATCAACCACCATTTATACCCTATCAAGTCCTAGGAAAGTCTTTAAATAAAATCTCCTGAAGTCTTGATCCGATACTCTGAACTGATAAGCATTTGAAAGTGAGATTTTCCATTAGCTTCTTAAGTCTTGGTGAGGCAGTGTCAATTCTAAACAAATTTCTCTAAATTCATTTCACAATTACCTTTACCAGTTTTACTGGGAATGAACTACTAAAATGATACCTGCAATAACATTAAGGAAAGGGAGGACACCTAATTGTCCACATAAGATATAGATGACAGAGGCTAATACCAGTATATGCACAATACTGCATTACCACTAACAGTAAACCCAGGCTACAGATAAATGCATAGACAACTGAGAAGATCAGATGGGGGTCAGTGAACAGGAGTATACTCTAGACCAAGGATAGGTTCAGTTGAGGACAGTTTTGCACAGTGTTCTGGTTACCTAGTGCCACTTTGACAAGAATATTCCACAAATGGGATGGCCTTAAAAAACGGGAATTTATTCTCTTACAGTTTGGAGGCTTTAAGTCCAAATTCAAAGTGCCAGGCTCTAGGGGCTGGGTGAAAGCCCCTCAGCCTTGAAGTCCAGCTCTGCCTCCTGCTCCCGGCCCACTGGAGCCAGAACCATTTCTTCACTCAGACAGCTGCTGGCTGCCAAGGCTGCCAAGCCCAAAGTTGACAAGTAAAAAGGCACAGTCCTGATGTTACCAAACCACATGACAGGCCATTAATTCAAATCCATTATAAGTCCCAAGGTCAACAGAGAAAAGCAGGCTGCTGAACATGACACAGCTACATGCAGGGTCCAAGCGTGCCATAAGCTGGAGACTATTCCCAAGGCTTCTCCTTATATATAGGAAGCAGACCACCTCCCAAAAGCAGCTACTCACCTGGTAGCAGTAGATCCCACCATGGAGTTGATTGGCAGTCTCATCATGGGGAATAACTACCACCAGCTGCCCAGCCACTCAAACAGGCCCAGCCAAGTTGACACACAAACATAACTACTACAATTCTACCCCTTATCAACTTGGCATCTGTACAGATCTTCATTGGGTGGCATCTGTACAGATCTCTTCCATGGGTGGCTCCAGTCCCCTAGTTCCTCTAAGTGGCGACCTCACCCTTGGCTTGGTGGGGCCGTTTCTCTCCCTCTTGGGAATGGCAGCCCCACCCCCTCACTGTTGGGCAGTGGCTATGGCTCCATCCCACTGGCTAACATAAATGAACAACCCCACACTCCAGAACCAAGTTTGTGAAGGCCTGGCTCTTTGAAACATAGGGGACTGTGGTGGTTCTACCCCAAAGGTCATGGTCCTAACCTTTCAGGCTGAGGCAGCTCTGCTTCTGTTTCTTTGGTCTCTCTGCTTCTGCTAATTAATGCTGAAGGCAACCCACTCCACAGGAAATCTTCCTGCCCCAAAAGCACTCAGCTTTCTTGCTCCGTGGGCCAGCCAACCTGCTACTCCATTTCGTGCTGGTCTCTTTTACCAATTAATGCCTGAAGGTAACCCGCTCCGCCAGGAAGCCGCCTACCAATGGCACCTGGCTTTTTCCTCCATGGGCTGGTAAGCCTGTTGCTGTTTAATGCCGGTCTCTGAGCTTGGCTACTGCTGTCTCTCATGATGGTCTCTTGACTCTGCTCCTGCTGTCTCTCATGCTGTTTCCTTGGGTGTGCGCTTGCTGTCTTTCATGCCATGTGCTGGAGTCTCTCTGCCAGAGTCTTGTGTCAAGGATGCACTCCACTCCTGTTTCTACATTTTAGGTATCTGTCAGAGTAGCACCCCACTCTCTCAGTACCAACTTCTGTTCTGGTTACCTAGTGCCACTCTGACAAGAATAAACCACAAATGAGATGGCCTTAACAAACAGGGGTTTATTCTCTTACAGTTTCGAGGCTTTAAGTCCAAGTTCAAAGTGTCAGGCTCTAGGGGCTGGCTGGGTGAAAATCCCTCAACCTTGGGGTCCAGCTCTGCCTCCTGCTCTTGGCCCACTGGACTAGAGGCATTTCTTCACTCAGACAGCTGCTGGCTGCTGAGGCTGCCAAGCCCAAAGTTGACAAGTCAAAAGGCATGGTCCCGATGTTACCAAACCACATGGCAGGTCATTAATTCAAGTCCATTATAAGTCCCAAAGTTGGCAGGGCAAGGCAGGCTGTTGAACAATGACACGGCTACATGCAGGGTCCAAGTGTGCCATAAGCTGGAGACCATTCCCAAGGCTTCTTCTTATATACAGGAAGCAGACCACATCCCAAAGGAAGCTACTCAGCTGCTTGTGGTAGATTCCTCCATGGAGTTGATTGGAAGTCTCATCATGGGGAATAACTACCACCAGCTGCCCAGTCATTCAACCAGGCCCAATCAAGCTGACTCACAAACATAACTACCACACAGAGATACTACTGATACAAATAACCATAACCATTACAGAAGTAACAAAAGACAAACTTGGAGACAGCCAAATACCTTGAGAGAGAGAATCACTGCATCTGCTGATGACTCAGGACCATAGTATTGAGGAACACCAGGCTCAATTGACACAACACAATGCATAATAATCTTGTTCCACAACCTACTTTGGTGGGTAGTGACTGTGGTCTTAAAAGCTTTCGAGTAGCCCTCTAAGATGCAGCTAATGGTCTCCTCTCCTCTGAAGTGAAGAAGAGTGAAGAAAACCAAGGGCATTTGGAAACAGCCCTAGGATATGATGGACCTTGAGACCGGAAGAACATGGCTACCCATGCCAACCACTTGGGAATGGATCAAAACTGGAGATCCTGGATAGAGTGGGAGGAAGAACTTGGAAATAAATTCAAAAACACAATAATGACCAGAATTACTGGTCGTATGGAGTCTGGTGGGATGTCCAAGACTATAGGCCTCACTCCCAAGGGCTGGCTCTCAGCCCAACAGAAGTAAGACTTACATGCAGAACACTCAACCCAAGGCAATATATCTACATACTCTCCAGAGATACATCCCTTGGAGCAATCGATCATGGGGCACAACAAGGGCGGCATTCACACAGAGGGAAAGCTGGACAGATAGGAGTGCCTAACTAAGCAGGTCACAGGGACAGGCAATGGGTCACAGGGAAAGGAGAGTTGGGGATGGTAATCGAGGAGTGAAACCAAATATACACGAACAATTGAATGTAAAACACTTTCTGCTCTGTAAATCTGCACCCAAAGCACAATAATAATAAATAAACAAATAATATAATAAAATGATACCTGCATCGGAAGAAAACATATTCTACTTTTTTTCGTTTTTTTTTTTTGCTATACAGAATTTAGTGGATTGGAAGAGAATTCTTTCTGTAACCCAGTGTGTATATTTCAGTCTATTTCACAGGCTACGGTCATCTGAGCCACTCAGCCAGACAGTATGTCCTAGGGCAAAACGATTAGTTGGAATTAATGTATTCTTGACTTCAGTGAAGTCCATTGGCAACTCCTGCACTGTCATTAATCCCCAGGATGCATTTGCTTATCCTGGTTGTGCTTCTCTGGGACAGCAATTGCGAAGTGTTAGTGCATGAGACAAACTTGTCCCCACCATTTCCAATTATGCTACAAAAGATGGTGTAACTTTTGAGTTTGTAGTGTTATCCCTACAAAGTCATCTTTGCTTTTTTTCTTAAGACATTTCATGGAAGCTTTTTAAGAAGGAGATTAAAAAATTCTGAATTTCAAACTGACATACATGGGTGATACCAACAGACTTTGACGATAGTGAACATAATCACTACATTTCTTTCCATTTTAAAAGTATTGCAAATGGAGCAGAGATGCTTACTGAAAGAAAATAGACGTGCTCTAGAAACAAAAATGCAGAAGCTGGTCATGTAATTATTTTTTTATTTATTTATTTTTTATTAGGATTTGGGCGAAGATTCACAGAGCAAATTCACCCCTCACACAGCAGCTCACACACACCTTGTCTCATGTCAT
>NW_006921647.1:3589361-3626515 GCF_000298275.1 Orycteropus afer afer | reverse complement strand
GGTATTTTCACGCAAATTCTTCTGCTAGTTGGGGTTTAGTCCAAATCTGCATCCTTTCCTTCAAGGCTCAGGGGTCCAAGATTATCTTCTGTGTCTGTATTTATTGGTTTCCCTTTTCTTTGTTGAAGAGGGTCTGTGCAATCCTTCTGCCTAGTCCGCCATCTTGCCCCGCCTCCCATGTAATTATTTTTTAAAACCTACTGACTCTTCATGATAGTGAAATCAGTTGTTGCTCTTAGGTGCTCTTGAGTAGGCTCCGACTCATAGCCACCCCCTGTATGACAAAATGAAACTCTGCCAGGTCCTATGCCAGCCTTACAATCCTTTGCTATGTCTCTACTATTTCCAATTACACTAAATCAATTATTGAATAATAAATATTACCTTTACAAGGAAAGTCAGCTCACAATTTATTGTACAAAAGTATTATTAGAACTTTTGGATTTAGACAGTAACTGCATTCTTGGCTTAGAACATATATGGCACTCAAAAATGTTTTTGTTAAATTAAAGTACATTTTCCAGACTTTGAATATCTATCTTGAAAAGTAATGGGAGATATTTTTCACCTGCAAACACCTTTTTTCCTGTGTGTTTGCATAGCTGGCTTCGTTTTAACCTGATAGGGATGAGTAAGTATCAAATTCTCCACATTTTCTTCTTGATGTCTTCTTGCAGTGGGATTTCAGCAGAACTCAGTTTGTCCTTAAATTTAATGTAATTTAGAATGAAGAAATAAGTTTCTGCATGGTGCAAATGGTTAGAAAGTTGGCTAGTTCAACAACACCCAGCAGCACTGCAGGAGGGAGGCCTGGGGATCTGCTCCTGTAAAGGAGCCAAGAAATCTCTGTGGAGCAGTTTTATTCTGTACCACCTGGGGTTGCCATGAGTGGTAACAGACTCAGAGGGCAACAGCTTTGGGTTTTTTTTTTTTGGGGGGGGGTTTGGAGTGAAGAATAATCTTGGAACATTTTCATGCTAACTCTTCAGACCACAATCTGCTTTCCTTCACTGGCAATTGTGCCAGTCATTCCATAGCATTGACCTTTCATTTTATCACTGGGGCTGGAAGAAATAGGGTCCAGTTGGAGGTGACGGCGAGGGGAAATATAACTGACTTATTTACAGTCATTGGTCTGATGTCAGTAAGTGATAATTCACATCTGGCAAGTACTCCAGAAAGCAACACAATCTAAAGATGATGCAACTGAGGTACTGATGGCTCCCCTTTGGAGAGTAATTATAATGTCTAAGCATTTCTTTCTAATAGTCTGGGTTTTCTGAATTATATGAAGACTCTTGCCATGTTAAGAGAATATGTTTTCCCTTGTTCAGCTTCAGTGTTCAATTTAGAAGTAGTTCGATATTGTATCAAGGACTGTTTCTGACTGATAAATAAGATCTGATAATGTTGGAAGTCACACTACAAAAGAAAGATTAATCAATAGGACAATGACATTGTGCATCCTTACTGGGATAGATGTGCCCTCATAAGTGAACATCTAGGCAGATTGCTTTATAAAACAAGATTAACATTCAGTTCACTTAGGCATTAGGAATTAACCCTTCAAGGATTAAGTGAGAAATGCTATTGCTTTCTTATGTGTGAGGCTTTACAATCCTCTGATCAGGCACATAGCTGTAAAATATGATGCTGGGAAGCTATATAACCACATTTCCAGCAAATCTTTGATGTGCCCTGAGCTAAAACCACACCACTACATTTTCATGAGAATTTGCTGATACTTGCTTCATTGGAAGCATTTTGTCACATTTTGTTCTGTTTAAATAATCTAACTTAAAAGAAATGTCTTGAAGGGATCTGAGTCATCTTTTGTATATTAATTCCTGTTTTAGCTTCTGCCAAAAAATTCGTATTTATTTTCTGTAATTGTGACACATTCATCCTCATGTTTACATTTTTACTGTTGTGATCATATCCGAAAGAAAACACTTGGAAGCAAAGCTTATCTCTTTCTAGGGCAAAGGTCAGTTGCAAAGGAGTGAGTAATCTTGACATATTTTACATAGGAATAATTGGTTCCCAAGAGTTAAATTTTTATGGTTCAAAGACATCTGCGTGCTAAGTAGGGTGACCAACAGCCCCAGCTTGCCCAGGACAGAAGGATTTCCCTGAACACAGGATCTCAATGCTGGAATTGGGAAATCCTTACAAACTTAGTGCTGTAGGTCAAGCTACAGCTATGACAACAAGCAGAATGATAGAACAGCAGGCAGTAAGGAAGAGAAGCCAGGTGGGAAGAGGAGGTGTTTCCTGTTTGCCAAGAAGATACACAGAACACATACATCAGAAAGGGTAGGAAGATATAAAATGGGTGCCCATAAGAACGGAAGTCTGTGGGGTTCTGTGCTGAGCTCCAAAATGAAGTGACTTCTCTGAGAAACATCCCTTATCAAGTTCTCAGGATTTCAGTGAGTGAGTTGAAGGTCAATAGAGGAGGGATTTGCCTTAGTCACTCATTCACATACTAATTCATTCAAAAATATTCACTGAGCAAGTATTGTGTGCCAGACACTGTCAATAGAAATGTACCTGAGAACAAAACAACCTCTCTCTTCTTGTGAGGTTTGCATTCAAATTGACAAGGCTGGCCTCTGCTGAGTGCCAACCAAGCACTCCTCATGTGTTCTCATTTATCACTCTTACTAACCTAATTATTGAATTTCATTGTCAGCCCCACTTTCTAGGGAGGGATATGGTGGCTTAGAGAGATAAAGTAAGGCAGAATGATGGGAGTGTAAGCCTTGAAGGAAAGCCCCATGGATAACACTATGCTAACTGCAAGGAAATGACAGTGGTGGTTCAATGGTAGAATTCTTGCCTTCTATGCACAAGACTCCAGTCTGATTCTGACCAATGTATCTCAGTCTCAGCCAACACTCATCTGCCAGTGGAGGCTTGATGCCATTACACTGAACAGGGTTCAGCAAAACTTCTAGACTAGTACAGACTAGGAACAAAGGCCTGGCAATTTCTTTCCAAAAGTCAGCCAATGAAAACTTGATGGCTCATAATGGTCTGATCTGTAACTGATCATGGGGCTAGTGCAGGGTCAGGCAGCATTTAGTTCAGTTGCGCATGGGGTCTCCATGAGTCAAGAACTTACTCCATGGTATCTAACAACAACCTGAAGGAGGGAAGAGTTCTGATCTTTGAAGAAAAGCTCTGAGTGCAATTGAACTACTAAATTCTGGAGCCTTTGTACTGTGCAGACACATTTCTAAAAATCTTCACATAGGTCATCTTATTTGCTGTTTACAACAGCTGGGAGGAAACACTGAGCTGTCCAAAAGAGATCTGAAAAGCTCTCTGTTGACACTGATCCTTGTACAGTAGGGAAGAGCAGAAAGGGGAACAGAAAAAAGGGTGTTAGGATAAAAAAGAAGATACCTAAGACTCAGGAATAAAGTAAGATGGGGAACAGTGACAAATGAGATTCTTAAAGACTATTTTCTAGCCCCTGACAAAGCTGGAGTACTTACAGAGACTACTGTGAAGCCTGCATCTACCTTTCTTTGAAGGTTGAATGAGATAAATATTTTACATTTTGATATTAACAGAGGAGCAGCTTTAGCACAGCAGTTCGTCACGCAGGGTCCAGAGCCAGGCTGCCACTAGCCATCAGATGGGCTTGGGCATGTGACTAACCTCACTGACCTTCACCGTCATCTATAAAATGACAATGATTAGGATAGGATCTTTCTTAGAAGTAATGAAAAGGAATTAATTAGATAATAGATATAAGCACTAAGGATAGGTGCTGGAATGCAACAAGTATTGTGTATTTATTAGCCATAATTAAAACTAAAAAACAAAAAACCTCACTGCTGTTGAGTTGATCCCTACTCATAATGATCCCTTCTTGGGTTTCTGAGGTGGTATCTTTAAGGAAGTAGATTGCCCAACCTTCCTGCCAAGGAGTGGCTGGTGGATCTGAACCACTAGCCTTCTAGTTAGCAGTCAAATACCTTAGGCACTACACCACCAGAGCTCCCTAGCTATAATTATTTAAATCTTATTTGGAAGGCAAACAGTATCTCTACTGTTTAAATCAGTCTTAATTGTATACTTTATAATGTGCTATTCATTCTTCACCTTTCCATTTTCCTTGTAATGAAGCATCCTTCTTGAGGTATTGGTAGGATTAGCCACTTGGCTTATGTGGTAGTTCAGTTTGTGTGTCAAGTTGGCTGGGCCTGGTTGAGTGGCTGGGCAGCTGGATATAGTATTCCCCATGATGAGACTGATAATCAGTTCCATGGTGGAATCTACCGTGAGCAGCTGAATAGCTGCCTTAGGGAATGTGATCTGCTTCCTCTATATAAGCAGAAACCTTGGAATGGTCTCCAGTATATGGCACACTTGGATCCTGCATGTAGCCGTGTTGTTGTTCAGCAGGCTGCCATGCTCTGCTGACCTTGGGATTGTCAACGGACTTGAATTAATGGCCTGCTGTGTGGTTTGGTAACATCAGGACTATGTAATTTTATTTGTCGACCTTGGGCTTGTTAGCCTCAGCAGCCATTAGCTGCCTGAGTGAAGAGATGTCTCTAGCTTCAGTGGGCTGGGAGCAAGAGGCAGAGCTGAAGCACAAAGTCGAGGGGCTTTCACACAGCCCCTAGAGCCTGGCACTTTGAACTTGGACTTAAAGCCTCCAAATTATATGAATAAACTCCTGTTTGTTAAGGCCATCCCATTTGTGGTATATTCTTGTCCGAGTGGCATTAGGTAACAAGAACAGCTTCATAGGCAAGAGTAGAGCTATTTTCTGTATAGACTATTTGGTTCTATAGAGCCAAATAGGCCAATTGCCATGACAGAGTTCACTGGGTTCCTCATTCCCATAATAAAAGGACAAAAAGTTCAGGCTGATTATCCTCTAACCTCTCCTACACACACACACACACACACACACAGCCAAGACAGTAGGAAACATCTCTTATTTTATGAAGCAGTGCTTTTTAATCTTGAATGCACATCAGAATCATGTGAGAAGTTTAAAAATACTGATGCCCAGGCCTTACCAAAACAATGAAATCAGAATCTTTCAAGGATAATGGCTCCCCATTTCTGTCAAATTGATTTTGATTCATAGTGACCCTATAGGACAGAGAAGAACTGCCCCATAATGTTTCTAAGGCTGTAAATATTTAGGAAAGCAGATTGCCACATCTTTCTTCCATGCAGCAGCTGATGGGTTCAAACTACAGACCCTTCAGTTAGTAGCCGAGAGCTTTAACCATTGAGCTATCAGGATGCCAATGTAGTGGCTAGTGTTCAGTATTTCTTAAGTATCTCCTGGTGATTCTGACGTGCAGTGAATGTCAAGATCTATTGCACTAACACAAGTTCCTGCACTCCCCACTAGACATTGAGAGTTCCAAGTCCCCATTGTATCCCTGAAGGCACTGTAGATGGGAAATAACAGACAACCTGGTAGCATCTGCATCACCTGAAAACTGATTGGAAATGCACATTCTCAGGCGCCACTCCAGAAACACTGAGAGTAGGGGCAGGAAAGTCTTTGAACACACTTTCCAGGGGATGCTGATGCTAATGTTTGAGAATGACTAGCTTAGACCAATAGAGGCCCATGCCTAGAAATGAAGGCAGAATAGATCTCATTCAAACCTTAAACACGCTACAAAATTTGGGAGGGTGGGGAGATGGATGTTGGGGAGACCACAATGTCCTTACACATATTTTCTTTTTTTCCAATAATTTTTATTTGGTGAAATATATACAGTTACTTTCTGTGAAAGCCAGTATCTGTGTAAGGCAGAAACCTGTTGGAGAAGGAAAACGTAAATATTTTCCACCAGGAAAGAGTGATAGAAAAGTGATAAGACTACATCCTGTCAGAGATGGAAAACATATGTGACCTAGCAAAACAAGGCAATCCCATTGAGTTCCAGCTTGCACAGGTTGCACTGCATACCAAAACATTTGCCATTTCAACCAATTTTACATATACAACTCACTGCCATTGACTATGTTCACCATGTTGTGCAATTGTCCTCATTATCCATTTTGAAACGTTTTCATCACCCTTAACAGAAACTCAGTGCCCTGGAAGCAATGAGTCCTCATTGCTCTCTCCACCTGCCTCTGGCAATAAACTCTTTCCTCTCTATGATCTCTGTTTGCCTATTCTAGATATTTCATACAAGTGGACTCATATGATAGTTTTCCTCTTCATGACCATACATATATTTTTTATCCATAACATTGGATGCTTCCAGATTCTTGTGGTCAAAATGAGCAGCCAAGGAAAGAGTTCTGAAAAATATTTTTGGGATAACTTTAAGATCAACATTGTACTGTGCCAGTGCAGAGGGTTGACATATTCTGAGAGGGACATATGGAGTGTGTAGACATTTTAGAAGAAGAAACTGGGTGAAAATAAAGTCTTATTTAACCACAAATCTTTCCAGACTAGTTTCTTTCCCTTGAGAGTTTCATCCTCATAGAAATTCTGCTAATTGGAAGCTGATCAGGTCCGTAAGTGATGGGTTAGTTTCTGGAGGCTCCTGTGATACAGTCCATAGTCTCTTTAATCTGTAAGTATTCATAAATATAGAAATTTCCCTAGTGGGAACCTTCCACAGCCCCAATATCTCTTTCATTTTTGGATATCTTTTGCCCTGGACTTTTTGACCCAGCATCAAAAACATAGTAGTTGTCATGGCAACTATCTTGCATGATCGTTATATTTCCCCTAGGATAACTGACTCCTCTTGGGCAAAGTGTAACAGAATTAATTATATTTTATCTTGACATTTTGCATGCAAATAAACTTCATTTGATCATCCCTTTAAGTCTTTACTTGATGTTTGAGATTTTCTTCATTTTTCATTTGTTTCCTAACATCTCTGGAAAGCAAAGAAATGTAACCATACAAGGACTTAATAGAGAGTAAATATTATGGTTACCTTTTTTAAACAATGTCTGAAGAAGATAGCAATTGTACCAATACCTTCCCAAAACCATTAATTATTAATCAAATTACAATCATGTGTCCACTTGAAGGTTTGAACCATTTTCAGGAAATCACTTAAGAGAGAGTTGTGCATGTTCTTCTTTTCCTGTACTAACTGAAAAAAATTAGTAAATATTAGTTTACCTAAGAGATAAATTAAGCAAGAGTTTACCACTTAATGTTCTGATTGGCTAAGTAAGACTTTGCAGTGTTGACATATTTTAGATCCATTGGCTCGTAAAGCACTCAGGATTGCTGAGTAAATGTAATTTCCATAATTGATACTTGGTGGGACACAAACATGAAGTGAATTGATCTTTATCCCCACCATTGCTGCCAGCCATTCTCCACAACTCTCTAGTTCTCAATCCTTTACAAAATCTCAAGAAGAGCCAATTACAGTACTTTTAATGACTTTCAGTTATTTACAAATCCAGGTCAGTGTAACCAGTTGCTGTCAAGTCAACTCTCACCCATAGCAACCCCATATGTGTCAGAGTAGAACTATGCTCCATAGGGTTTTCAATGGCTGATTTTTTGCTAGGTCTTTCTTCCAACCTGCCTCTGGGTGAATTTGAACCTGTAATCTTCCAGTTAGCAGCCAAGTATGTTAATCATTTGTACCATCCAGGGACTCCCCAGATCAGTCCAGTCTAGTTTAAAACTTTAAACTCATTTCTGGCTTAGTGCTTATCTCTTTCTCTTCTCTCAGAACAAGCCTCTCCCAAGCCTTCCTCCCTCTTCTACTCTCTCAGCTGTGTGCTCCCTAGTCTCTGGTTCTCAGCTGTGTGCTCCCTAGTCTCTGGTTGCAGAGGTCTCTTCTCCTGGAAGCCTGCCCTCATGGCTGTGAAAGGCCCAGCCATGCCCAGTGCCTATTAAACTCAGAGAAAACATGCCTATTCCTGCTATGCCTGGTGGCTTTTCCATATTCCACTCCTTGTTCAGTGGGTAAGCAGTCCCTCTGCTGCCCAAGACCAACACTGACCCACAAAATGAGATGCCAGCCCCTTCTTGGCACACCTAATCTTTGGAATTGGTTCTCTTGTAGATTCTCTCTCCCTCTCTTTTGAATTATTTGAGTTGTGAGACCTTTGCTTGGAGGTAGATGTTACTTTTTTCTTTTTTCCCTACCCTTTAGAAAGGGATGAGGGGAGGGACTGGGGTTGTAGTTGGATGTAAAGCAAAGTTGGTCCAATCACTTCTTAGTAAGCCCTGGAGGGGCTAACCACCCCCCACATATTTATAGCTTCCTTTGGAACAAGGGGCATTTGACACATTTTATGTCTGAGCCACCCACCAAAGACAACAGAGAAAAATCCACTCAGCATCCTATTACATGTACAAAACCTCCTGGAAGATTTGTAATCAAGGGATACTGGCCCTAGTGAAGTGGTCTGGCTAAATCATGGGCAGGAATAAGCTTAGAATGGAGTGCATCTTTGAGATGGGAGGATAGTATGAATAGCCTCACTGGAGAGAGGGAGCTTGACTTCATTCGTTCTGGATATCCCTCTTTCTGTTCTCCCTACTGGAGAGTGTCAGCTTGGAAGAGGATCCCTGTGTCTGTGCATAAGTAATGATGGGTGGTTGCTCCAAAGAAAGAAGTGAATTATCCTTGCTGGGCCCATCTGTATTGATAGAGCTCATGTACATGCTTTTATCTGAGTCCAGACAAGACAGAACCTGGAGCACATGGGAGCTTTGCTATCATTCAGCTGCTCTAGCAGTAGACTGAGAACCTCCCTGGTCACCCTCCATGATTGGAGGGGGATCCTGGCACTTTAGAAAGAACAATTTACCATCAGTGGCAAGTCATTCTGTCTGCTGCCCCCAAAGTGAAGAGAACAATAACTCCCTCTTCTCCAGAACAGAATCATTCATGTCTGAAATCAGCCAATGAAAACCCTGTGATTCACAATGGTCTGATCTGCACTCGATCATGGGGATAGCAACAGGACTGCACAGCATTTTGTTTTGTTGCGTTGCCATGAGTCACAGGTCACAACAACAGCAGCAGCAGCAGCTAACAACACCCTCAATGTATTTCGATGAATAATAATAGTTAATGTCTTGAGGGTACTTTCATAGGCCAGGTTTTGTGCTAGGAGATCAGGGTACACAGCGTGACTCTGTTTTCAAGTTGAGGGTAACTAGAAATCAAGAAGGGATAGGTATCAAGAATTTCTGTAATTTTCTATGTACCACCCATTTAATCCTCACAACAATCCGATGATATTAGATAATTTGATTGTCCCCATTTTTCAAATGAGAAAACTGATGTGACCAGGATCACACAAGTGGACAAAGACAGAGCCAGGATCAATCCCAGTTTCTGACACTAGCATCAATAGTGAACCTTTCTATGATACTGGCCTTTATCAGCTTAGCAGGCATGGATATAAGCAGATGATGGGAAGACCCTGAGCACACAGATCTCAGCATGAATTGAACAACTTTGCTAGTTTTTATAATTAGGTCTTTAAAAAAAAGAAAATTAGAATTGACAAAATGGCTTCTGTGGCTATCTTTATCTTATATCTCCAAGGAACAGGTTGTTTTCTCTACTTGGACCACGCGATTCTAGGACAATTCACAATGATTGCTGCTGTGGTCAACAAAGCAAGATGAGGCCACTTTTAACCTGACCTGGCTAATTGCTAAGAGTCCTGATGTCACAGTGGTTAAGTGCTGGGCTACTAACCAAAAGCTTGACAGTTTGAACCCACCAGCCACTCCATGAGAGAAAGGATATAGTAGTCTGCTTCTGTAAACATTATAGTCTTGGAAGCCTATGGTGCAATTCTACTTTGTCCTAAACCAAAAAACCAAACCCACTGTTGTAGAGTCAGATCCGACTCATAGTCACCTCTCTTTGGGTTTCCAAGGCTCTGGTAGCATAGTGCCTAAGGCACTTGACTGCTAACCAGAAAGCTGGTGGTTCAAACTCATCAGCCACTCCTTGGAAGGCAGGTTGGGCAATCTACTTCCATAGTGATACTGCCTCGGAAACCCAAGGAGGGGTCGCTAGGAGTCGGATCTGACTCAATGGCACATAACAACAACAAGATCACTACAGAGTAGATTGCCCAATCTTCCTTCCGAGGAGTGGCTGGTGGGTTTGAACCACCAACCTTCTGGTTAGCAGTCAAATGCCTTGGGCACTACTATGAGTTGGAATTGGCTGGATAGCAACTAGTTTGGTTTTAATGAGTTGGCTAATTGCAGCTCACAGGTTAATCCAGTAGCCACTTAAGGAGATTCTCAGGGGAGACATGTTGGGGGGCACTATATGCCATTACCATTTAAATTGTGGAGTAGAGCTTTCAAAAGCCAAACATTGGATTAGAACTTAAATATTGTTAAATTGCCTGAGATTTGTGGCTGCCACAAAAATAAGCAAGGAAGCTACTAATGCCCTGGAGTGATTCCAGGGATGCTTGGGCAAAACCAGAAACACAGGATAGTAACACAAAATAATCTGAGCTGCATGAAACACCCCTCTACCCTTTTATTTTTAATGGGGTGAGCAGGCAGGGATTTCAAATCACAGATGCATTTATTTAGTGTTGTGCTGTTATTAGAGTCCCTGGGAGGTACAAAGCTTAACTTGTTCTACTGCTGACTGAAAGATTAGAGGTTCAAGTCCACCCAGAGATTCCTCGGAAGAAAGATCTGGGTTCTCCAAAAAATCAGCCACTGAGAACCTTACAGAGCACAGTTCTACTCTGGTACATGTGAGGTTGCCATGAGTCAGAGTTGACTCAACAGTCACTCCTCTGATGTTCTTTTATCGTTTTTTTAAATTGTGCTTTAGGTGCAAGTTTACAGAGCAGAGTTTGTTTTATATTCAACATTACATGTACATTTAGTTTCACTTCCCATTTACCATCACCAACCCTAACCCAGTCTCCTTCCCTCCTGCCCAGTAACCCACCCCACATGTCCCCCATAGTTATGTACTCCTGTGTGTACTGCATTTCCTCCATGCAAATGTTGCCCCTGCCCTGGGGTCAATTGCTCCAAGGGATGCATTTCCACAGAGTATGTGCATGCCTCACCTTGGGTTGAGTGGTCTGCATGTACATCTTGTTTCCTATTGGGCTGAGAGCCAGCCCCTGGGACTGAGTTTTATTCCAGGCCCAGAAAGTATCCCAGGGTCATAGTATTGGGGAGTCTCACCAGACTCCATCCGACCAATAATTCTGGTCATGAGTGTTTTTGTATTCTATTTCACGTTTTTCCTCCCACTCTGTCCAGGATCTCCAGATTTGATCCTTTTCCTGAGTGGTTGGCATTGGTAGCCAGGCACCATCTAGTTCTTCTGGTCTTGAGGTCCATCATGTCCTAGGGCTGATTGCTTCCAAATGCCCTTGGTTTTTTGTACTCTTCTTTGCTTCCAATGATAGGAGATCATTAGCTGCATCTTAGATGGCCACTTGAAAACTTTTAAGAGCCCAGTTGCTACTCACCAATGTAGGATGAGGAACAAGACTTTTATGTATTTTGTTGTGCCAATTGAGTCTGGTGTCCTCCAGTACTATGGTCCTGAGATGGTGGATCCGTTGGCTCTCTCTCCCATAGTGTCTGGGTGTCTGTGAAGGATTGCTCTATGTCTGTCTTCTGTTGTTTCTGTAAGGATTGCAGGTATTTTGTATCACTGGTATCTGTGCAAGATTATCCTCAGCTGAATCTATCCTTGGTCTAGATTATAATCCTGTTCATTGACTCCCATCTGATCTCCTCAGATGTTTATGTGTTTATCTATAGTCTAGTGTTTCGTGTTAATGGTGATGCATTATTGTGGATATACTGGTTGGTATTAGCATCTGTCATCTATATCTTATGTGCACAATTCAGTGTCCTCCCTTTTCCTAATGTTATCATGATGGTCACAGACTTACCAATAAGTACAATGAAAGCTCAAGAAAATACCAAACAGTATATCCACAATACTACATTACTATTAACACCAAACACCAGGCTACAGATAGACACATAAACATCTGACAACAGAAGGCAGATATAGAAGAATCCCTCACAGACACCCAGACACTGTGGGAGAGAGATCCAACTGATCTACTGACTCAGGACCATAGTACTGGGAGACACCCAATTCAATTAGTACAACAAAGTACATAAAAGTCTTGTTCCTCATCCTATATTGGTAAGTAGCGACTGGGGTCTTAAAAGCTTTCAAGCAGCCATCTAAGATGCATCTAATGGTCTCCTATCATTGGAAGTGAAGAAGAGTACAAAAAACCAAGGGCATTTGGAAGCAATCAGCTTTAGGTCATGATGGACCTCAAGGCCAGAAGAACTAGACAGTGCCTGGCTACCAATACCAACCACTCAGGAAAGGATCAAATCTGGAGATCCTGGACAGAGTGGGAGGGAAAACGTGGAACAAAATCCAAAAACTCAATAATGACCAGAATTACTGGTCAGATGGAATCTGGTGACACCCCCATACTATGGCCCTGGGATACTTTCTGGGCTTGGAATAAAACTCATTCCCAGGGGCTGGCTCTCAGCCCAATCATAAACAAGATGTACATGCAGACCACTCAACCCAGGGTGACGCACTCACATACTCTATGGAAATGCATCCCTTGGAGCAATTTACCACAGAGCACCAGAGGGGTAACATTCAGATGGAGGAAATGCAGAACACATAGGAGTGCATAACTGTGGGGGGCATGTGGGGGGTTACGTGGCAGGGAGGGGAGGACAATGGGTTAGGGTTGGTGATGGTAAATGGGGAGTGAAACTAAATGTACACATAATGTTGAATGTAAAACAAACTCTGCTCTGTAAACTTGCACCTAAAGCACAATAAAAAAAAATTTTAAAAAAAGAAAATGGAATTTGACTGGACACATTTTGCACATTTTAAAATTGTTTTATTCAAATTAAGTCCATCTCATCATTTTGTTTTCTTAAAGTTTCTGAACACAATTTCTTTCAATTTTTTAAAAAAAGTATTTAGATATTTTGAGAACAAGAATTTCTATGAAGACTAGGGTGCAAAGGACAGTTTTCGTTGTCTACACACAAATTATTTTTCCTAGCTAATATTCACTGGCAGTTGCAAGAAAGGGAATTTTCATTAATAAGGACATCAGATCCCACAAATATCAGGTGATCTGAATTGAAGGTTAATTTATGCCTTGCTCCTTAGCACAGCTTCTGTTCTGAAGCTAAAACAGAATGTGCAAGCCACTGCTTGTTGCTGGGGATGGAGACCATTGGGGCTGCAATCTTTAGAGATTTTGCTTCTTTGTTAATTGTACTTGTCGCCAAGTGGGAAGTCTTGTCAACAAAAGCAGTGTATCATCTGGCAGATGGTCAGAAGGGTCTGGCCCCACTGAGGAGTCAGGTTTCAGACCAATTAAATCTGGGGCTGTGGGCCAATCTGTTGAGACTTGCCATTGATGTCAAGATCCTTTGTGACTCTCCTGGCCTGGTTTCCATGGTTGGTAGCAGAGCAAAGCCTGTCGGTAATGAGTTGGCTATCTCACTGAAGCCCAGGCTGCTGAGCCAAGCTTCCTTCCTTCATCTTGGCTGTGCCACTCTGATGCTGCAAATGAGGCAATGTGCTGCCAAAGACAAGGGTAGAGAGAACACTACACTGGCCAAGGGCACAAGAGATGGGTGGAATATATCTGAGGCCAGAAAAAGGGTGTATGAGAGCCACAAAGGCTGTGTAAAAATAGATATTTTATTCAGTGGCTCAGAAAGGCAAAAGATGTGGTGACAGGAAGCAACTAGGGATGAATATGTTCAGCTCTTGCAACCATAGGTGCCAGAGGGACAAATGCATAGGTTTGTTTACAGAGAAGTCCTCTTTGCAAGATGCAGTCTTCAGCAGGGCATGCTGACATCTTCACAAAGAATTTGCCACTCACTGTGACACCTTTATGGGACCCTGAAAACTCACCATGGGACCCTGAAAATTCACCAAACACAGAGCTCTGGAGTTTAGAGTAAAATTGTCAAGCATGGCAGTGGCATTGCTCTTTGATGGACAGGTGTTTCCCTTTGTAACATTCCACCTCTCCTTCCAGTGTTCAATACCTTCTTGGCCTTTTAATAGCTCACCAGGGAATAGATACAACTGGGCTTCATTCACCAAAACAAGAAGAATGGTAGATTTCTAAATAGAAATGACTGTAGAGATCATCTAGTTTGCTCACCTCGTTTTACAAATGAGAAAAGAATGGTCAAGAGAGGCTAAGTTATTACCTCAAGGTCATCCAGCTGGTACTAGGGAATTAGCTCAAATGGATGGATACTCTCCTAGAACCAGGGCTTTAAGTCAGTTCTTTCCAGTTCAGTCTTGACCAACAAAGTGAAACCAGAACAAACCTGAATTTGTAAAATGTGGGTGAACCAGAATGATAAGCAGAATGAGGAAAATTACAGATGTCACCTGCTAGAAATTTAATCTTCCTCTTAGAAAAGAAGGGCAGTGTGTTTATTGCAGAGCAACCAAATCTCTTGACAACCATGGTTGGAAATGACAGTGCTGTGCTCAAAGATAGCAGCCAATTGCACCATATTGAATGTGTGTCACTCTCCACAGTCCTGCCAATATACCAATATCTTGTATCAAGCTCCTGAATGGGTTCATAACACTTCTGCTGAGTCTCCCTTTCTAGGCTTAGACCCATAATTTTTCCCATTCCAGTTATTGATTCACTTTACTCAAATTTTATGAATTTGAGTCTATTCCAATTTCATTTAGTCAGCCTTGACTGAACTAGTTTGAATCCTTGCTTAGAATGTGAGAGTTGGGGAGCAAACAGCTGCATTCTCAGCATCATATTTGCTCCAGTGGTGGTGGATGATGGAATAGAGCACAGCTAAAGAATAGAGTGCAATTAATTAATGGAGCAAAGTAAAAGAAAGTGCCATTAATATGGTACCATGAAAAATTTGGCCAGAGAACCAAGGAACACTTAAATCTTGCCTACAGTTAATTAGTTCTTCAATGATTAGTAAGGCAAAGGATATTATTTTTAAGTTGTTGTCTATAGTTCTTAACTTGTCAAGTCAGCTTTTGACTCATGGTGATCCCATGCATGATAAAACAAAATACTGGCTAGTCCTGAACCAAGTATATGATTGTGGATCAAATGGTTGTGATCCATAGGGTTTTCATAGGCTGATTTTTGGAAATAGATAGCCAGGCTTTTCTTTCTAATCCATTGCATATGGAAGCTCTCCCAGAAACCTGCTCATCATCATAGCAACATGCAAGCCTCCACTGGCAAATGTGTGATGCCTGTGCATGATGGCTAAGATTCAAACCTAGCTACTGGCATGGAAGGCAAGAATTCTACCACTAAACCACCACTGCCCCATATTTTTAATTATTCAGGACTCTTTTTCTCAAAGCCTAAGAACACTCTAGAAAAAACAGAATCAAACCACAGGAAGACTCCTATTTAGAGCAGAGCTGGCCCAGGCAGCAAGCCCTTGGCCATAGCGTAAAGGCCATTTCAAGAAGGTTGTTGGAAATACGTTCAAGAGAGGAAGTGGAATATAAAGGAGGTAATCCATGAGGAATATAAATTCCCCTCCATTCAGTGAATTGAAGTAAGCTGCCAAGATGTATGAGACCTCAGGGTCTGTTTCTTCAAACTTCCTCATCTACTAATTTAAGATCTGAGATTACTGAGGCCTAGAAGGAAGGTTGGGCAATCCTACTTCCGTAGTGATACTGCCTCAGAAACCCAAGGAGGGGTCGCTATGAGTCGGGGCCGACTCGACGGCACGTAACAACAACAACAACAGAGAAATTAGGTGAATTGTCTCTTCAGCTTTGACAAAATCTTTAGGATCGTGGGACAGGTCCATGGCACAGTAGCCATTCCAGTGGGTGGTGGTTATATGAGAGTCCAGCAAGAGAAGGAGAAGTACAGGGAGGATGAGTAATGACCTGTGGTCACATCTAAGAAGCTGCTACATTCAGAGATGCCCAGACTTGAGGCAAATGGTGGAGCTATACCATGCCCCTTTCCAAAGCCAGGTGGGCTTGAAGACAGGCAAAGAGAGAGACATATATGGAATTGAAATTCCATCTCTTTCTGCTGCTATTTGGTCCATCATCCACACCTCCTCTATACATTAAGACACTATCAGAAAGAAGGGCCTGGGAGAAGGCAGAACTCTGAAATTCTGAGTATTTACTTGAGTCATCCAAGCAGAGAATGAATTAGCTAGAGACAGCTTAAATGACTAGTTCAGTCTGAAAGTGTTTAACTCCTAGAGTTCCTTCTACACTGCCCATCCTGCCTCCCCACAGAGCAGGGGTCCCAATAGAACATCTAAGCAGGTATAAAAACAGCAACAACAATAAAAAGGCTATGACATAACTTGAGACCATGTTATAAATAAGAAAAAAAAAGAGATAGAAAGATTACCTACAATTCTAACACTCAGTAATGACCCACCCTTAACATTTTGGTCTCATCCTTTCTGTCTTCTCCCTTTTCTTTCTTCCTCCCTTTCTCCCTCTTTCCTTTCTCATCTTTTTCTTTCCCTCCCACAAATGGATGACATAAGTTGTTTAATATCAGCTGATAACCTGAAGGTAAGCAGTTTAAACCCACCCACAAGCTCCAGGAAAGAAAGGCTTAGTGAACTGCTTCCACAAAGATTACAGCCAAGAAAACACTATGGAACTGTTCTGCTTTGTAACACATGGGGTTGCCATAAGTTGGAATCAAGTCAACAGCACCAGACTTTTCTTTATTAGAAGGCTCCTAGAGCAGAAGGGGTGGCTGTCCCTGAGCCCCAGGAAAAGACTTGACCTGGGGAGAACACAGGGGCTCTGTGCTGTTCTTCTCCCAGACACTTACATCAATCAGTCTCTAGACTTTCTCTGCTTGTGAACATAGCAAAAAACCAAACCCACTGCTGTTGAGTCATATCTGACTCATGGAGACCCCTCCTTGGATTTCCAAGGCAGTATCACTACCGAAGTAGATTGCCCAACCTTCCTTCCAAGGAGTGGCTGGTGGCTTTGAACCACTAGCCTTCTGGTTAGCAGTCAAATGCCTTAGGCACGGTGCTACCAGAGCTCCTCTGAACACAAGTGGCAGGTAAAGGGGACACTCATGTGCCAAGTTTCCTCCTTATGCTTCCAGCCATTCAGATTTTCTACTTGGCATCATGTTCTATTGTTGTTAGGTACTGTTGAGTTGGCAATGACTCATAGTGACCCTATGGACAACAGAATGAAACACTGCATGGTAATGGGTCATCCTCACAATACTTGCTATACTCGAGCCCATCTTTGCAACCACTGTGTCAATTCATCTTGTTGAGGTTCTTTCCCTTTTTCTCTGACCTTTCACTTTACCAAGCATGATATCCTTCTCCAGGGAATGGTCCCTTCTGACAACATGTCCAAAATAGATTAGATGCAGTCTGGCCATTCTCACTTCCAAGGAGCATTCCTGCTGCACTTCTTCGAGGTTGGTTTTGTTCGTTCTTCTGGCAGTCTGAGCTATTTTTCAGTATTCTTCACCAACACCATAATTCAAATCCATCAACTCTTCTTTGATCTTCCTTGTTCATCGTCTAGCTTTCAATATATATATATATAAGTCTATTGAAAATACCATGGCTTGGGCTAGGTGTACCTTAGTCTTCAAAGTGACTCTTTACTTTTCAAAGCTTTAAAGAGGTGTTTTGCAGCAGATTTTTCCAGTATATAATAGGACATCTGATTTCTTGACTGCTGCTTCCATGGGTGTTGATTGAGGATCTAAATAAAATGAAATCTTGGACAACTTCAATATTTTCTCCATTTATTGTGGTGCTGCTTATTGGTCCAGTTGTGAGAGTCCCCCCCCCCCTTTATGTTGAGGTATAATCTATTCTGAAGACTATAGTTTTTACTTTTCATCAGTAAGTGTTTCAAGTCATCTTCATTTTCAGCAAGCTTGTGCAGTCTGCATATCACAGGTTGTTAATGACTCTTCCTCCAATCCTGATGCCATGTTCTTCTTCATAAAGTCCAGGTTCTCAGGTTATTTGCTCAGCATATAGATTAAATAAGTATGGTGAAAGGATGCAACCCTGACACACTGCCTTCCTGATTTTAAACCATGCAGTATCCCCATGTACTGTTTGATGGACAGATTCTGGGTCTATGTACAGGTTCATCACGAGCATAACTAAGTGTTCTGGAATTCTCATTCTTTGTAATGTTATCTATAATTTAATGTTATCTATAATTCAATAAGGAGCTCTGGTGGTTAGCACTTGACTGCTAACCAGAAGGCTGGTGGTTCAAACCCACCAGCCAGCCACTCCTTGGAAGGCAGGTTGGGCAATCTACTTCTGTACTGATACTGCCATAGTAACCCAACGAGGGGTCACTATGAGTCAGGTCTGACTCCACGGCACATAACAATGACAATAATTCAATAAGACACAAGTACATGTCTTTCTAATATTCTTTGTTTTAAACCAAGATCCATCTGACATCAGCAATGATATCCCTCTTTCCATGTCCTCTTTTGAATACAGCTTGCATTTCTGGAAGTTCCCTGTCCATATGTCATTGAAACTGTTTTTGAATTATCTTCAGCAAAATTTTACTTGAGTATAATATTAATAACATTGTTTCATAATTTCCACATTCTGTTGGATCACCTTTCTTTGGAATGGATATAAATATTGATCTCTTCCAATCGGCCAAATAGCTGTCTTACAAATTAGTTGGCATAGATGAATAATTGCCTCCAGTGCAACATCCATCTGCTGAAACATCTCAACAGGTATTCTGTCAATTCCTGGAGCCTTGTTTTTTGACCATTCCTTCAATGCAGCTTCAACTTCTTCCTTTAATACTATTGGTTCTTGATCATATGCCACTTCCTGAAATAGATTAATATTTTTTGTATAGTGACTCTCTGTATTCCTTCCATCTTCTTTTGGTGCTTCCTGCATCATTCATCATTTTTCCCTAGAATCCTTCAATATTTCAAATCAAGGCTTGCATTTTTTTGTCAGTTCTTTCAGCTTGAGAAATGCTGAGTGTTTTCTTGCCTTTTGGTTTTCTACCTCTAGGTCTTTGCTCATTTCATTATAATAATTTATTTTCTCTTCTTGAGCTACTCTTTGAAATCTTCTGTTCAGCTTTTTTTTTTTTTGTCATTTCTTTCATTCACTTTAGTGATTCTCCATTGAAGAGCAAATTTCTGAGTCTCTTCTGATATCCATTTTGATCTTTTCTTCCTTCCCTGCCTTTATATTGACCTTTTGTTTTATTAATGTATGATGTGCTTGATGTCATCCCATAACTTGTCAGGTTTTTGGTCATTAGTTGTCAGTGCATCAAATCAATTCTTCAGATGGTCTCTAAATTCAAGTGGGATATACCCTCTGCTGTCGAGTTGGATCCAACTCATAGTGACCCCTCCTTGGGTATCTGTGGCAGTATCACTAAGGAAGTCAATTGCCCAATCTTCCTTCTGAGGAGTAGCTGGTGGGATTGAACTACTAGTCTTCTGGTTAGCAGTCAAATGCCTTAGGCACTAAAGCACCAGGGCTCCTAGGTGGGATATAATCAGTTATATTTTGGCTTTCATGGATTTGTTTTAATTTCCCTTGGTTTCAACTTGAACGTGCATATGAGCAATGATGGTTTGTTACACAGTCAGCTCCTGGCCTTGTTTTGGCTGAAGATACTGAGCTTCTCCATCACCTCTTTCCATAGATGTAGTCAATCTGATTCATGTGTATCCCATCTGGTGAGGTCCACATGTATAGTCACCAACTATGTTGTTGAAAAAAGGTATTTGCAATGAATAAGTCATTGGTCTTGCAAAATTCTATCATGCAATCTTTGTCATCATTTCCATCACCAAGGCCATATTTTCCAGCTTCTGATGATTCTTCTTTGCTTCTAACTTTCACATTCCAATCACCAGTAATAATCAATACATCTTGATTGCATGTTTGTCAATTTCAGAATGCAGAAGTTGGTTAAAATCTTCAATTTCTTTACCTTTGACTTTAGTGGTTGGTGCATAAGTTTGAATAATAGTAGTATTAACTGACCTTCCTTGTATGGGTATTGATATTATCCTTTCGCTGATGGCATTGTACTTCAGGATAGATCTTGCAACATTGTTTTTTAATGATGAATGTGACACCATTCCTGTTCAATTTTTCATTCCAGTAATAGAACATCTTATGATTTTCTGTTTCAAAATGGCTAAATATCAGTCCATTTCAGCTCACTGATGCCTAGGATAGGAGCTCTGGTGGCATAGTGTCTAAAGCATTTGACTGCTAACCAGAAGGCTGGTGGTTTAAACCCATCAGCCACTCTTTGGAAGGAAGACTCGGCAATCTACTTCCATAGAGATACTGTCTCGGAAACCTAAGGAGGGGTTGCTATGAGTTGGAATCAATGCAATGGCAGTGAGTTTGATTTTTTTTTTTTTTTTTGGTTTACTGTCTAAGATATCAATCTTTATGCATTCCATTTCATTTTTGGCAACTTCCACTTTTCCTGCATTCATACTTCATGCATCCCATGTTTCAATTATTAATGGATTTTTGCAGCTGTTTCTTCCCATTTTGAGTCTTGTCCCATCCACAAATGGAGACCTGAAAGCTTTACTCCATCCACATCTTTAAAACTGGCTCAACTTTGAGGAGGCAGCTCTTCCCCAGTGGTATTTTGAGTGCCTTCTAACCTGACAGACTCATCTTCCAGCACCATATCAGACATTCAGGGCTAGTCATAATGTTTCCTAGTAGTGTATCAGACAGTGTTTCACTGCTATTCATAAGGTTTTCATTGGCCAAGTTTTTCAAAAATGGATGGCCCAGAAGCTCTGCTGAAACTGTCCACCATAGGTGACCCTGCAGGTATTTGAAATATTGGCAGCATAGCCTCCAGTCTCATAGTAACATGCAAGCAACACGGTATAACAAACTGACAGACAAGTGGTGTGTGTCATGCTCTACATAGTTTTAAATATTGCTACTTACTATTTACTATTGTATCATGCTCATTCTATTAAATATCCTTTAAAATATTCCATCAAATGGAGATAACATGATTTACTTAATTCATCTGCTATTGTAGACTTCTAGGTTGTTCCTAATTTTCATCTTGATGGGTCTTTTTATACATCAATCTTTGTTCATAACTATGAATATTTCTGTAATTCTTAGAAGAAAGTACTTTCATTTAAAGCATCTGATTTAGGGGTCTTCATGCACTACCAATTTCTTTCTCAAGGAAGCTAACCAATTCATATGCCCAAACTCCCAAACTAATGAATGTCCTTTTCATTGCATTTTTTTTTCAGCAATTTGCCTTTGCCTTTTTGACAATTTAAAATGACATTTAATTTTTGTTTTAATTTATTCATTTTAAGAACTCTTAAATAGTATGGTATTAATTGCTATATTTGTTTTATTTTAAATATTAGGTTATCCTCTGTCTTCTGTTTTATTTGTGATTGTTTTTCAGAAAGTTACTGTTGTTCCCTGAAATTGTACGGTGGCATATCAGCAATTAATCAATCAACTATGAAGATGTATTTCTTCATTTTTATCTATTTCCTTTGTAATTCCTTTTATTGCTATTGCTTTAGAAAGTCCTGCCTTATCCAGAAATCAATTAAATACTATATATTTATTTTTTTGTTTTGTTTTAATATATTTGGGCAGTGGGTGGGTGTGCTACTCTGGTCAGCAGTTTGCTACTGCTCACCACCTGTCTCTGGGTGAATTTGGTAGCAGTTGTGAATGTTGGCACAAGTCTCTTATTGCTAGCCATGTAGAGAAGCTGAAGGCAGGCTGGGTGGGTATTGATTGTCATTGATCCAGTGGTGCTGCAGCCAATGGTGGCATTCATCCAGTGGGTGACACAGCAGGTGAGATGAGTGTAGATGGGTAGGCCCACTGATCCTGACTGATGAAGGGGGAAAAAAAATGTGGAAAAAAGTAAGCAGAAGAGAGTAGAATTTCTGGTGGTGCAGTGCCTAAGGTATTTGACAGCTAATAAAAAGGTTGGTAGTTCAAACCCACCAGTGGTTCTGTGGAAGGAAGATGGTACAAGAAAGAATTGGTCAATTTTAATCTATTTCAGGAAGTGGCATATGATCAAGAACCAGTGGTAGTGAAAGAAGAAGTCAGATCTGCATTGAAGGAATTGGCAACACAACATGGCTGCAGGAATTGACATAATATCCATTGAGATATTTCAACAAACAGTTGCAGTGTTAGAGGCACTTATTTGTCTACACCAAGAAATTTGGAAGACTGCTGCCTAGCCAAGTGATTGGAAGAGATCCATATTTGTACCCATTCCAAAGAACAGTGATCCCACAGAATGTGGAAATTAATCTCATTAATATAACATGCAGGTAAAATTTTGGTGAAGATAATTAAAAAATTGTTGCAGCAGTATATTGACAGGGAACTGCAAGAAATGCAAGCTGGATTCAGAAGAGGACATGGAATGTGGGATATCATTGCTGATGTCAGGTGGATCTTGATTTAAAACAAAGAATACCAGAAAGATGTTTACTTGTGTTTTATTGACTATGCAAAGGCATTTGACTATGTGGATTGTAACAAATTATAGATAACATTACGAAGAATGGGAGCACTACTTATAGTAATTCTAAATGACCATGCTTTGCTGAGCTCATTGGCAAGTCATTGCTTTATACATCTTTGCTGTTTTGTTCAATCTCTTCTTCTAATAAGTATTTGATCTACTTCTTTATCCTTTCCTTTAATGCTCTGAGTTTCAGGATTGTCATCTTGCATCTGTTTCACTTGGTTTTTCAGGTCTTTATTGTAGCATGTCTGGATAGTATATCTACCTAGTCTACCACCTTGGCCACCATGTGTCTTATTTTTCACTCTTTTGAATTATCACTTTTTATAACACAAAGGCTAGTTTTTCAATATGATTCTTCTGTGCATGTCCTTGTGCTAAATTTTCATGCAATATTTTAATCTTCACATTAGTCCTTTTAGATGAATACCCAAACCCATTGCCATCAAGTCACTTCTGACTTATAGTGACCTTCATTGGATTTCCAAGGCTGTAAATCTTGTGCCTCATTTTCCTCTCATGGAGTAGCTATTGGATATGAACTGTTAATCTTCTGGTTAGCAATCAAATGCCTTACACACTGCACCATCAGAGCTCTTTTTTTAGATGCGTACTCTGTTATAGATTGAATTGTGTCCCTCAAAAATATGTGTTGTAAATCCTAACATCTGTACCTGAGGTTATAATCCCACTTGGGAATGGATTATTTTTCTTATGTTAATGAGGCAGGGTTAGTGTAGGGTATCTCTTGAGTCAATATCTTACAAGACATAAAAGGAGCAGATTAAACAAGCAGAAATAGGGAAGATAGATGCCAAGCCACATGGAGATCTCCAAGGAACCAAGAAACAAAAGCTGAAGATACAAGGCCTTCCCCTAGAACTGAGAGAAAAAGCCTTCCTCTAGAGCTGGCTCACTGAATTCAGATTTCTAGCCTCCTAAACTGTGAGAAAATAAATTTCTATTTGTTACAGCCATCCACTTGTGGTATTTCTGTTATAGCAGCACTAGGTAACTAGGACACTCTCATTATTACCTTCTTTAGAAGACGGAGAAATTGAGAGTTAGTATGGTTAGGTAATGTGCCCAGGTCATGGTCTTAACCATGGGGAACCAGAGAGTTAATTCATGTTTCTCCAGCCAAATACAGTGCTTTTATATAATAAGCCACATGGTCTCACTGCTTTTAATGAAACTCAGGTTTATTATTTTATGTGGCCGCATCCTTCCACCATGTAAGGAAAACCTATCCATAGTAGAAGAAAATTAGGCCAACAATAAAAAGGAGAGATAAGATAAAGAACCATCCAATGCCTTCCAATCATCACTGAAATGAAATCAAACTCCTTGATACTGTTCTCCAGAAACTGCATGATCTGACCTTTCTTTCTCTCTGACCTCCATTCTCTCCTGTACTCACCATGGTGAAGTCACACACTGAATCTTTTCTACTTTCTTTGACATGCCAGGTTTATTTCTGAAGTTGCATATCCATACCAGGAATGGAATTCATATGGGAAGAATTACTTTTGGGTTCAATTTCTGTAAGTTGTGTTACACTTTCATTTTTTTAATGCCCTCTGGTGTTAATTTTATGAATTTTTTTTTAATATGTTCATTTCATCTAAATTGAGGAATTTGTTGTCATAAAGTTGTTCATAATGTACTATGATGATATATTTCATTGTCTGTAATATCTATACTGATGCTTTCTTTTTTTATTCTATTTCAGCCTCTCTATGAGGTTACTGATATTATTAATCTTTCAGAACACTAATTTTATTGGCTATTGATCTTTATTATGTAATTATTTTCTATTTCATTAATATCTTCTCTTTCAAAATTTTCTTCCTTGCTCTTTCTTTGACTAATTTGCTGTTCTTTTTCAACTTCTTGAGATGTAAGTTTTTCTCAGTGATTTTAAGATGTCCTTTTTGAATGCATGCATTTAAAGGCCTAAATTTGTTTCAAAGTGTGGATCTATTGGTATTCTGCAAGGCTTGTTATGTAATATTTTTATTACCTTTAATTAAAAAATATATTTTAATTTCCATTTTGATTTATTATTTTATCTATGAGTTATTTATAAGTGTACTTCTCAATTTTCAAGCATATGGGGTCTTATAATTATTTTTATTATTGCTTTATTGTTTAATTACACTGTGTGTTGTGTATGATTAAACAGTTCTTAAAAATGTATTAACATTTACTTTATGGCCTAATTCATGGTCACTTTTTGTAAATGTTTTATATGCATCTAAAAAATATGTTTCTATAATTATTGACTGAGGGTTTCAAATGACAAGTCAAGTTTTGAATTCTGATTTTTCATTTCTTCTGGGTACTAATACATTGCATGCTTGTTTTATTAGTTACTGAGAAAGCTTTGTTGAAATATCCCTACGGTTGTATATTTTTTTTCCTCCCATAGTTCTATCAAGAATTGCATTATACTTATATTTAAGTTATATAATTAGGTATGTCAATAATCAGAATGTTCATGTCTTTTTGATAAATCCAACCTCTTCTCATATAAAATTCCACTTTCTTATTTTTAACAATATTGTTCCTTAATACTTACTTTACTATATATTAATACAGCTATTTGACTTTCTTCGCATTAATATTTTTGTGTATTGTTTTCATCATTTCATTTTCAACACAAATTATATATTACTACATTGAGAACAAAGGTAGCTAAAATATTATTTTTGAAACCCATCTCCTCCTTATAGACATTAAAAAGCAAATAACTAGCACAAGTAACTCTGTTGTGATCAATATTATTGGTTACAGTTTTCATGCATTTTTTAAATTAATTTGTGAAGTTGCTTTAGTGAAGGGGTTTTTTTCAGAAAATTTCCAACCAAATAAATCACTAGAGCCTTCTCATGCCATACAGAGCTTCTAAGTAAATTGAAGAAGGTAAATTTCAGAACCAAGATACCTAACCACTTATATGTTATTATCGATTTCCTAATTGGAAATCTAAGACTCTAACAGCTTTAAAGAAAGGAGCTGAGGTGGTGCAGTGCCAAAGACTTTTGACTGCTAACCAGAAGATTGGCAATTCAAACCCACCAGCCACTCCAGGAAAGGAAGACTGGGCAATCTACTTCCTTAAAAATTTCCTGCCTCAGAAACCCAGTGGGGGTCGCTAAGTGTTGAAATCTACTGGATGGCAGTGAGTTTGTTTTTTTTTTTCTTTTTTTTGAGAAGAGCTTTAAAACAGACGAACAAAAAGACCCATTTAATCAATTCTGACTCATAGAGACCCTGTAAGACAGAGCACAACTGTACCACAGGGTTTCCAAGGCTGTTATCTTTATGGAAGCCAACTCCCATATCTTTCTTCCATGGAGTGGCTGGTGAGTTTAATCCACTGGACCACAAGGGCTCCTTCTAAGAACTTTGAAATCTTATATTATATGGTTTTGGAGGGATGTTGCTGGGAGAAAATAAAATTATTTCTCTGATGTTTAAAATTATTTTCTTGCTTGAAATGGCACAAAAATTATTTGGTTAATTATAACATGCATTTTTAAATGGAATAAAACTGATTACAGCTGCATTATTTGATTTAAACAAGACAAAGATTAAGGGATTGTAGAGATAATTCCAACAAATGCATTAACAGCATCACTTTCATTATCTGTTTCCATGCTAATTGAGTACACAGACTTTTCCTTTGCAGCAAACATCTATTGATAAAACATCTTCAGTTATTTTGTCAGCCATTAAATTGATGGCCAACAGTCCTTCAGTGTCTGTAAATTTGACCTATGTTCAGCGAAGCCATGCATTTAAGATCTTGACTCACAATTTTATGTCTTAAAAATGTTTTAACACCACACCAGAATCACGTAAATTATATATGATTCAACCACACTTGAAGAGCTTGTGTAAATTGTTTTACATGCTTTCATTTCTCTGTAGTTTAATTAAATTAACTTTGGGAATACCACTCTCTGCTTACTAAGCTGCAGTGAGTGGATTTTTTATGCACTAATGCAGGGCACAGACTTCAAAATAGTACAATTTGTACCCATATTCTAGTAGGATGGGGGCTTCAAAGTTAAAAGGGTGAAGGCTGGGAGACCTAGCTATATAAAGATGAGCAAGAAAGAGAAGAGAAATAGGAAAATGGGAAAGCAGAACCTATGAAAGCAATAGTCTAGGCTCCAATGTTATGATCATAAATGGAAATATCTCTATAAATCTGGAGTTTAGAAAATTAATATGCCTTAATGTCACTCACTGACTTATGTTACCCTGAATTGTGGTGGTGGTGGTTGTTAGCTGTCATTGAGTTAGCTCTTGACTGATGGTGAGCTCATGCACAATGGGAATGGACTGTTGTGATTTATGGCATTTTCAATGACTGATTTTCAAAAATAGATCACCAGGCCTTTCTTATTAGTCTGTCTTAGTCTCCTACTTCCACAGAAACCTGCTCTGCATCATAACAATAACCAAGTCTCCATGGACAGATGAGTGGTGGCTGTGCATAAGGTGCAATGGCCAGGAATCAAACCTGGGTCTCTTGCATGGAAAGCAAGAATTCTATCTTTGAACTACCAGTGGTCCCCTGACCTTGTATTGTTGTTAGGTGCCTTCAGGTTGATTTTTTACTCTTAATGACTCCATGTGACAAAGTTTAACTGCCCCATAGGTTTTCTAGGCTAGTAATTTTTATGGGAGCAGAGGGCCAGTTCTTTCTCCCATGGCACTACTGGATGATTTCAAACCAACAACCTTTCAGTTAAGAGGAGAGCATTTATGCATTGAGTCACCAGGACTCTTGATCCCAAATTACATTTTATTTATGTATATTTTATTTATTTATTTGACTGCTAACCAGAAGGTGGTGGTTCAAATCCACTAGCCACTCCCCAGAAAGAAGATTTGGCAGTATACTTCCGTAGAGATACCCCCTTGGAAACCCAAGGAGGGGTTGCTATGAGTTGAATGGACTCCATGGCAATGAGTTCGGGTTTTTTTTTTTTTTTTTGTTTTTTTTTTTTGGTTCTTTACCAAAGGAGACTTGCAATGCATTGATTTTTTTTTAACTACACATTTGTGGTTATTAAAGATTATGATGATGTTGATTTACCAAGAAAGCCCAACACTGAAGAAAAGCCAGGAACAAGAAGGAAGAAGGGCATGAAGAGGAGTGAGGGATAGAATCTGTTATCAGGGCAATCAGGAAAATCATGCCTTTCTGCTCTGTGCCTTACTGGCCACATTTCAGGTTTTCAAATACTTTCGCTTTTTTCCTTTAGATAGGGACAAACCTCATTTTAATTGCAAAGGTCTTCATTTACAGTGAATTTAGTAATGAACAAGAAAGACATTGGCAGATTTTTAATAAAATGAATGCACAAAAATTCATTGGTATTCAAATAGTCAAGATAATAACATTCTGCAAGAAAATAGCTCATTTCAGTTATCTAAATGACTGATTATTTTATATTTTAAAGGACACTTTTCTCTATATATCCTAGAGAGTGCAAAGCAGTGTTATGCACCTTACAAGAAGAGGGGGGGAAATAATTAATATTATTGAGAAAATGCACATAAGGAGGACCCCTTTGAGTCAGGCATGAGCCAAATAGTTAATAAACGTGGTTCAGGGGAAGGAACGGGACCAGGAGACAGATGTATCCAACAAAGCACCAAACGAAACCCACTGCCATTGAGTAGGTTCTGACCCATAGTCACCCTATAGGACAGAGTAGAACTGCCCCATCGAATTTTCAAGGCTGTAAATCTTTATAGAAGCAGATTTCCTCATCTTTCTCCTGCAGAACATCTGGGGGGTTTGAACTGCTGATCTCTTGGTTTGCAGCTGAATGCTTTAACCAATGTGCCACCAGAGCTCCTTCAACAAAGCACAAGGACACCAAAATCAACTCTTAAGCCTACCACCTGGACATAATACCTTTGACACCAGAACAGACACAGACTTTTATTTACTGTTCTCCTTGCCCCATGCTACTGAGTTTTACCTAAAGCACAGAGCACATCCTTGGTAAGTGAATTCAAAATTGCCCCTGAGTTTGTCATAACAAGGAGGCGTAGGTGAATTCCTACATTTCTTAAATTAGAACTTCTATTTGCTTGCCTGGTGGAATGATTATATAATTAACATTCCTATTTCACTAATAGCTGATTCTGCAAAGCTGAATGTTTTGAGAGAAAGCAATGCCACACTCCGGTCCCACTTTACACATTCCAAAGACAGAGAGAAGAAGAGTGATACAGATTCCTGACTCCGGGGTCCAGTCAGTGCAACACACTTATAGTTCCAATCTCTGAAAAGCTGATATTAAAGGCTTCCAAACAGGACTAAGAAAGTATATTACTGCAAAGTTATTACATTCTAGTCAAAACATAAGTTAAAAATCATTCATGAGGGGATTTAATGTATCATCTCTGCTTAAAATCTGCAGCATAGCAGTAGCAAATAATTTTAGAGAACACATCTTAAAAATGAAATACAACAACTATTGCTTAAAAAAAAGCGGTTGTTGTCAAGTTGATTCTGACTCATGGTGATCCCATCTGTGTCAGAGTAGAACTGGCCTTTACAGGGTTTTCAGTGGCTGATTTTTCAGATCTGGATCACCAGGCTTTTCTTCTGAGGCAACTTGGGTGGACTTGAACCTTCAGTCTAGCAGCAGAGCATGGTAAGCATTTGCACCACCCAGGGACTCCAACTATTGCTTACATATCCAAGAAGTCAAACTGCCTTCCCAAGGTGGGGTTTCCATTTGAGCCAGGGATCGCAAGGAAGTGGCATGAGCTTCTTACCTGCACCATTCACAGGGCTACTATTTTATGGAAGCAATCGTACAATAGTATCTTCACTGACAAAAATTTCAATATTGGAAGAGGTATACCTCAGTGTATCAGCAGATTTCAAAACATAGAATGTCAGGGACAAAATAAAACAAAAAAAACTCAGTTATCAAGTCGCTTCTGACTCATAGTGACCCCTATTGAGTTTCTGAGGTGGTAAGTCTTTACAGAAGTAGATGGTCCCATCTTTCTTCCTCAGAGCAGTTGGTGGGTTTGAACTGCCCACCTTCTGATTAGCAGGCAAATGTCTTAGGCACTGCACCACTAACCCTTAAATGTCAAGAGAAAGCTCTACAGGTAGAAATCACTGAGACATGATATAGACCTTGCAGGGAAAATCACTGTGAGGCAGCTATCCTTGGCAAGGTTGGAGGTTCGGGTCCACCCAGAGCCATCTTGGACAAAAGGCCTGGTGATTTACTTCTGAAAAATCAGCCATCAGAAGCCCAGTGGAGCAATTCTACTCTGACAAACATGGGACAAACATGAGTTGGAGTCAATTTGACGGCAACTGGCTTACTATGCAATCCTATGTATAGTTTGGATAAACATGATGGTAGCTGCAGCCAAGATTTTTAGGGCATAATCAAAGATATGGCAACAGAAGAATGAGATAAACCTGACAGCATGGTGCTTACACCCACTGAGAGGAGAGAGGGTTTCAGTGGCATTGCATATATGACATCAGCTATGTATTCAATGTCACCTTCCAGCTTAGAATTTATTAACTGATATTTATGGGATTTCTAGTGCACTCAAGGACATCTACTACTCTATGGACACTAATCATTAACAGCAGATGCTAAGCAGAATGGGGTTTGGGTAAACCAACACAAACAAACTCACTGCCATCAAGTTGATCCCGACTCATAGCGACCCCTTCTTGGGTTTCTGAGGAGGTATCTCTACAGAAGTAGATTGCCCAATCTTCCTTCCCAGGAGTGGCTGGTGGGTTTGAACTGCCAGTCTTCTGGTTAGCAGCCAAATGCCTTAGGCATTATACCACCAGAGCTCCTGGGGTTTGTGGGTCCATGTTGAAATGTTCCTTCCTCTCCCTTTCCTCCATTTAAAGGAGAGTGGCAGTTACCTGTCTTTATTATTCTTTATTATACTTCCTTCTTCGTTTCTTTATGTGCTGTATTTTTTTAATTTGGATGTCATTTAATCCAATCCTTTCCTTCTATAAATGAGGATATTGATGGCCAGAGAGTTAGAGGAGGTACTTGAGGTGCTCACCTAAATGAACAGTAGTGCCCTTGACTATTCTATAATGTGAAAGGGCAGGGACAGCAGGAAGTCCATTTGCTAGCAATATATCCAACATCTAGGTACTAAAACAGACTCACAGTTCAAAGGGATGAGCAGAATTCATCCCCCTCCCGTTTTGCCTTAGGCTATAGGCAGACATCTGTTCTCCTTTTCTCTTCTTCCCAAATGCCAGGTGAATGATATGTTTACCACCATCCTTCCCGCTATATTCCAGAGTTCCATCATTTCATTCTCTAACACTCTGGCTAAGCTATTGGTTAATAGAAGGAGCTGGGGTAAGGGTGGGAGAAGGGTTTCATGTATTCAGGGCCTTCAGGTTCTGTTTGTAAAAGGAAGAGATGAAGAAAAATGACCCTTTCCAAACACAATGAGAGTCTCTTAGGACATAAGTCCTCTGTTTTATCATGCTGGATCTCTCTCTCTCTCTCTCTCTTTTTTACCAAACACAGCTAAAATTGCCCTCTTGTGTTATTGTAATTTGGTAAAGGCCTTCCTCAAAGGAAGCAACTCTTATCCTGGATTAAGAATCTGGCTACTAATCAAAAAGCTGGAAGTCTGAGGCACCTTGGGACAATGACCTGGTTATCTCCTTCCAAAATATCACAGTCATTGAAAACCCAAAGCAGCACAGTTCTACTCTGACACTTGTGAGGTTGTCATGAGTCAGAATTAGCTTGATGGCAACTAATTTAGTTTTGGGTTGTGTGTTGGGCCCAGAATCTACATTTTAAGAAGCACCCTGACTAACATTCTCACAGTCTTTCATCTTTACCTGCCATAAAAGAATCAAGTACCTGTGGCTTGAGAAGTGTGCCCTAAATCAGAACTTCCACCTGAAGTGTACTTCTATATTGCTTCCTTCAGAGGTGACCAGGGGTTCCTGGTCATGAGGCCTCCAATGTTGATCAGTCTCAGCCATTTATCTTTTGCTATGGCTACACCTATGATCATTTGCTATCCCGTGGAAGAGGTTGAGAAGCATTGTTTAAGTAACACTATTTCAGAATCTTACATAGGTTAATTAGCCTTTAAAGAATAAAGTTAATTTCAGAAATGAAAGGAAGGAGAAGAAAATAATAGAGTGTCAGGGCCATGTTGGAGTGCAGTAGGGACCCCTGTAGTAAATCACCACCCACTCTGAGGGCTTCCAGTTCATCATTCTTCAGTCAATAAACTCTCTTCTTGTTTGAATCATGGCTTCTTTTCTTTCTTCCACCTTTTGGCAGCAATCATCACCACTTTGGATTTTTAAAGCATGTTGTATGATGCTGCGTGACTATCCAGTAGAACTGTGTCCGTCCATAACATACATGTCCTCAGGCATATCTGATGAAAATTCACAAGGATTTTCTTCCTTGTTCTGAGATTGCAGAATTGCAATGTTTTCTCAGGAAAACACATCTGCTAAACTGTCTTTGGGGATTGGTGGTTCAGTGGTAGAATTCTCACCTTCCATGCAGAAGACTCGAATTTGGTCCCTGGCCAGTGTGTCCTATGTGAAGTTAAGGCCTGTTTAATCAGTGGAGCCATGTGTTGTTGAGATGCCAAAGCGATTTCAATGGAGTTTCCAGTCTAAGATTGACTAGGAAGAAAGATCTGGAGACCTACTTCTGAAAATCAGTGAACATAAACCCTATGGATCGTAATAGTCCAATCCATAACTGCTCATGGGGATGGCACTGGACTGAAAGCATTTAGTTCCATTGTGTATGGGGTACCATGATTCAGAGCCTGACTTGATGGCAGCGTAGTGCCTAAGGCACATGACTTGTAACCAGAAGGCTGGCGGTTCAAACCCACCAGCCACTCCTTGGAAGGAAGGTTGGGCAATCTACTTCTGTAGTGATACTGCCTCGGAAACCCAAAGAGGGGTCACTGTGAGTCGGGTCCGACTTGACAGTACATAACCACCACCACCACAACAATAACAAGACCAGTCTTTGACTTCATTACCTGGAAAGAAAGAGATTAGGCATCCCTCCTCTGGTGGCCAAAGCTAACCCCATATTTAGGTGATGTTTTTCCTTATCTCACAACTTCCCACCAGACAGGGTCTGTGGGGACAGGGTCACAGGCATTTGGGATGCTCTCATCCCTCTGTTCCCTGCTGTCTACTTATCCTTTCCTGATTGGTGTCTGGCAGTAGGCTTTGAACTTGTTGCTCTGGAAGTCTGCTACTCATGTGCTCCTGCTGAAGGCACTGGACTGGGTGAAGGGTGGGGTGTACATGATGTAAGATGGTCTTATTGGCAATTAGATTGGGCAATTTACTTCTGTAGTGATACCACCTTGAAACCCAAGGAGGGTTCGCTGTGAGTCAGGGCCGACTCCACGGCACATAACAACAACAACAACAAACAACATTGGCAATTTAGTTAAACCTGCTGTGTGGCACTGTCTCAAGGCAGGGAGGTGAATGCCTATTTTAGTGATGGAATCAGCTGGCATTTGAAAGGGGAGAAGCAAGACAGAGATGTCTCTCTAGGAGGTGTACTATTCTTGACAGGTAAAAAATGACCCAGGGAAGTCTGTAGTTAAGCAGAGTTGCCTTGGCTGGCACAAGGTACTGAAACCTCTTCATATCTGACATAATTTTTTCACAGCTTCTGTTAAAACTCTCTTCCCATTTCACCAGTGCACAGAGTACTGGGATTGTGGTTTACATATTGCTTTTATACCCATATACTTTTCTTTGAAAATAGCTCTCAATTATTTGTAATAATGCAAATATCCAATTGTGGTAAAAGTCACAACAATCTACCCAAACATACCAACAATCATAAAGATAGCTCAGAACTGGGCAAGATTTCATTCTGTTATACATAACATTGTCATGACTCCAAATTGACTCATTGGCAACTAACAATACCAACACCACTGCGGGAAAAAAGGCTACAACTTATTTTTTAATGTACTTTTGTATTTACATATGAAAATGGGTGTGCATCTTGCTTTTAGAATTCATGTTTAACACAGTTAGAATACCATTGGGAAGATCTCTCTCAACAAGTGTTGAAAAGAGGTCCAGTCCCTGTTGAACTCCTTTAAGGGGCTATCATCCATGCTTATCAACCATGACGTCCTGGAATTCTGTATCATCAACACTTAGACATTTTTCACAAATAGGAGAGATAAGTGCTTGGATTATTAATTTTATTCTTTTGATGAAACAAATAAGATTGCAAACATTATCATAAAGCACACTGAATTTGTTAAGTGGGCATGATGTTGTAGAAAGGCCACAAGATTTGGTATCCCAAAATGTGGGTTTGAGTCCCAGCTCTGCTGCCTAAGAATATAGCTTTAAGTGAGTCATTTAGTCTCTAAGGATCAGACTCTCATCAGTAAAGAGTTGTTATCATCAGCATTCTGCTTACCTTGTGGAGTTATAGTGAAGGTCAAGTAAGATGGTAACTATGAAATCATTTGGTAAATTGCAGTGTGGTCTTTTATATTTCAAATAGTCTGGGGCTCTAGTACTTGTAAGTGTCCTACATGTTAATGAAACAGGTATCTGAGGCTGAGAAGATAGTAATTGTCACTATGATAAAGTGTGACGTTTTCTATGCACTAAGATATTGTTAGCCTCAAATAATTGCAAATTAACTCATAGAACATTTTCAAGTTTTTCTTCCAGATGCAACAGTTGTTGTTGTTGTTGTTATGTGCCGTCGAGTCGGCCCCGACTCATAGCGACCCCTCCTTGGGTTTCCGAGGCAGTATCACTACGGAAGTAGGATTGCCCAACCTTCCTTCCGAGGAGTGGCTGGTGGGTTTGAACCGCCAGCCGTCTGGTTAGCAGGCAAGTGTCTTAGCCACTATGCTACCAGATGCAACAGTAGGAAAAGAAAATATCAGAACAGATATCCTTGTACTGAAATCAAGAAACCTGGAATTAAGGCTTGGGGTCAGCAGCATCACTTTTACATCATTGATATATTTTAGATTCAGGTTTTGTCTTTTTTGCTCTCTACATCTCTCCAAGTGATCTCATTCAGCTCCAAGACCTGCAATGCCATCTATATCCTGAAAATGCTGAAAGTTGTATCTCCAAATTGGAACTTTCTCTGAGCTCCAAACATACATCCAGCTAAATTTTAAACATCTTCACTTGTATGTCCCACAAGCATTAAAAAAAATAACATGGCCTAAACTGAGTGGTTAATGTGCTTGTTGCAAAGTGAAAGGTTGATGATTTGAGTCCACCCAGAAGTACCTTGGAAGAAAGGCCTGGTGATCAATCAGACAACAAAAAATCTATGGAGCACAGTTCTACTGACACACATGAGGTCATCATGAGTTGGAGTTGACTCTATGGCAACTGGTTACTGGTTAAACTGAACTACTAACCTCCCCCTCCAATCCATTTCCCACTAACCCTTATTTATCTCAACAGATGGCAGTACCATTCAAGCATTGGGTCAGGCCAAAGCCATAAGGGTCCGTGTTGGACTCTACATCACAGCCTGCCAAGATCCCAACCTCAGATCTAGTGCCTTGTGACACTGGATAAATTACTTAACCTTTCTGTACCCCAGTTTTCTTATCTAAGAAATGGAGATATAACAGTACCCTCCTCTTTGGGTTTTTGTGAAGATTAAGCATGTTAGTGTACATTGAAGCAGTGAGGATTGTGGTTTCTCTCTCTGCATGGAATTCCAGATACTTGGCATCTGGGATGCTCTCTGCAATCCTTGTAAATTGTGGGGACCACCCTATCTACCTGCTGCTATATCCTGACAATGCTGAAATTTACCTGAGTCTTGTGCTCCAGGAAAACAGGAAAGGTTAATAAACACCCCAACTCACACTTTGTGTTCCTGCAAAGAAATACCTTGTCCATATGATTTAGATAAGACTCAGAGATGCCTCACTTGTTTACCTTTGACAAGGCCAGACACAGACCCTCTAATTCCCTGTTCTTTGCCTCATACATAATTAGCTGAACTGCTTGTCACCATTAATCAATCAGAAAAAAAACCAAACACTTGTTAACCAAACTTAGTTAAGATTCTTTCCTTCTCTTAGGCCACTGAACCAGCATACTACCCCTTCTTAACAGACTAGTCTGACCTTAGGATAAAACCTTCTTGAATTTACCATCTCATCAAGCCACTCTTTCATCTTATTTCTCCACACCCAGTTCTTTCTAGCCTTGTTTACTGTTCCTGGTAAAAGAAAATCCCTTTTAACCTAACTCTTGCGAGGTTGCAGATCTTATAGCAGGAGGCTTCACTCTATTGCAATAGTCCCACTGCCCCATTGCAATAGTCCCTTTCTTCCTCTTGCAGTAAATTTTTCAAATCAAGTCTTTTTTTTCACTGAGTCTAGATTTGGTTTTTGTTTGACAGTTCCTGGTATCTAAAAGGTACCTGGCCCATGATAGGTGCCTAATGGAAGTTTGTTATGGAATAAAAATAGATTGCCATTTGGGATCCTAGCCAAGGTAGTGTAGCAATGCTATGCATATGGCATCCCAATGTTCACTGCTGGTGAAACAATCTACTGCCATAAAGATTTATAGATTTAGAAACTCCATGGGGTCTGCATGAGTTGGAATTGACTCAGTGTCAGTGGGTGGGGGTAGATATATAGGCCAATTTCTTTTTTAGTTGATGCAGGGCACAGAGCTGGGACCTTCAAGAGATAAGGCATTCAGGCTGAGAATAGTCAGCTGATGGGTAAAGGTTGAGATTGACATTCACCTATCAACTCATTTCATTCTCATTAGCTTGAAGAAAAAAATATATGTTTTGATCCTCTTGAGACTCAGTTCCCTTGTTCTCCACCCAATCCTTCACAACTAGCTGGAGATACTTGAGTGCTGAATAAGATGAGAGTAGTGTTGGGGTGAGATTAAATATCCATGCAATCAAGGGATATTATTTTTTAAAAGTCTTTTTTTCAAGTAGATACTTAGCATCTTGTAAACTTTGTATCTAAATTTGTATTGTAGTCCTGGGTTAATTTAAAAATTAAGGCAATAGAAACGAAATGGAATAAAATAAATAAACCACAAATGTACATTCCTTTCCACCCCCACATAGCTTTCCACTATTTTTAAAGTAGAATTTGTTTCAGATTACCCATTTTCCATTTCCCAAACTAAACCAAGCCCATTGCCATCAAGTCAATTTTGACTCAGCAATCCTATAGAACAGAGTAGGACTGCCCCACAGGGTTTCCAAGGTTGTAAATTTTCACAGAGCAGACTGCCCATCTTTCTCCTATGGAGTAGCTGGTGGGTTTAAACCAGTGACCTTTTGGTTAGCAGCCAGATGCCTTAGCCACTGCACCACCAATACTCCTATGCTTCCTTTTCCATGGCGTACATAGCTGACTATAATTTTACAGGGAAAATTATCTTCAGCCTTGAAAGGTAGAACACTCTTACATTTTCCATATACTGCTTAAATAGCT
>NW_006921647.1:3546261-3585667 GCF_000298275.1 Orycteropus afer afer | reverse complement strand
GTGGGTTTGAACCACCAGCCTTCTGGTTAGCAGTCAGGTGTCTTAGCCACTATGCTACCAGAGCTACACAAAACTAAAGCGACATGGGTTAGTGCTTTTTTTTTTTTTTCTTGCAGTGGTCCGTCCCCTCCCCTCTCACCCCGGCAACCGACAAAGAAAGTTTCCCTCCATATATAATAAACCTTTCCTTTACCCTCCACAACAATGAACTAATACTATATTTGTCCTTCTGTGATTGCCTTATTTAACTCAACATAATGTCCTCCAAGTTCATCCATGTTATGAGGTGTTTTGCAGACTCTACATTATTCTTTAGTGCTGCATAGCATTCCATTATGTGTATGTACCATAGTTTGGTCAACCATTCTTCCGCTATAAATCTTAGAGATAAGTCCCTTGCCAGATATGTAATTTCAGCAAATATGAATTTGTTGCTATCATTTTTGTCGATTTCTTTGTTCTATATAATTTTCTATGCTGAGCTCGTTTTGTTTCTGAGTTGTGCTATTGTTTTAGTATTTGCTGAATATTTATGCTGGTCCTCTTTTTTATTTTGATGTGAAGGTTTATCATGTTTCTTTGAGGCTACCCTGTGATTTATCATTTTCTTCTCAAGTTTAGGACAGTCCATTTTATCTTGTAGTTGTCTTGACTTCCCTACCATCTAGAAGTTCTGTAACAGCACAATTTTTCCCCTCTTTTTGGTTTGTAGTTGTCCTCATTTGTCAATTGATGTCTCTGGTTCCCTGTTTACAATCTCATAGGCTTATTTACTTTGGAGACTTCCACAGCTGGGTTGGTTTCTGGGTTATATCATCATGTGTGTTAATGGTCAGTTGTTGGCTGTTGTTGCTTCTGTGTCCAAAGGGCTCTCTTTAGCATGTCTTGTAAGGTTGGTCTGGTTTTAACAAATTCCCTTAATTTCTGCTTATCTGGAAATCTCCTAATTTCACCATCATAGTTGAGGGACAGTTTTGCTGGGTACATAATTCTTGGTTGAAAATTTTTCTATTTCAGGGTTTATATATACCATCCCTTTGTCTTCTTGCCTGCATGATTTCTGTCAAGAAATCAAAGCTTAGTCTTATTGGTTGCCCCTTGTAGGTAACTTTTTGTTTTTCTTGTGCTGCTCTCATGATTCTTTGTCTTTGGTTTTGGTAAGTTTGATGATGATATGTCTTGGTGATTTTCTTTTGTGGTCTATCCTCTTTGGGGTTTGTTGGACTTCCTAAATGGATATATTCTCATCTTTCATCATACCAGGAAAATTCTCTTCCAACAAATCTTCCACAATTTTCTCTGTGGTTTTATTTGTCTCCTCCTGTTCTGCAATTCTGATTGCATGTAGGCTATTCCTTTTGATGGTCTCCCACATGAACCTTAGGGTTTCTTCATTTTGTTTTGATTTTTTTTCTGATTGATTTCTTTTCAAAGAAGTATTGAATTATTTGCCTTCAATCTCCCTAATTCTCTCTTCCATTGATTCAATTCTGCTCCTTTGCCTATCCAATGTCTTAACTATTTCTGAAAATTTAGTATTAATCTTCTGGATTTCTGTATGTAGATTTTGTATTATTTCTAATGTCATTTAATTTGTCATTTTGTTCTTGTACTGTCTTTCGAAATTGTTCTACGGTTTTCTCTGTGTTTTCCTTGTTCTCTCAATTATTTGAAGATACCTAGATATAAGTCTTTTGAATTACTTATCAGGGAGTTCCAATGCTGCATCTTCCTCAGGGATATGTTTTGAATCTGTATCCTGGTCCTTTGTTTCTCCTGCTTTATTGTGCTTCTTTGTGTGAACTGTGATGCTCTGTTGTCTCTGAGGCATTGTGATGTTTTTGTGTTTATATTGAATTGGTGATTGTATATTGGAGTGACTTGTTCACAATTTTCATTTTCTTTTTATGCTATCTACTCAAGTAGGGTACTGTGCTCCTCTACTCTCTAGTTGATAGCACTTATATACTCATCACCTGTCTCCTTTCCTGCCATCAGCCTGTCATATGTCCCTGCTAATGTTGGCAAACAGAGCCTATTCTTAGGTCCCTGGAGTCTGAAGGAGAATGCTGTCACTTTAAAATCCAAAATGGTTGCCACTTGCAAAAATTTAAAATGGCTGCACCCTTGGTCACTTTAAATGTCCAAAATGGCTGCCATGTATAAACAATCAAAATGGTCGTGCCCTCTGGACAATGAAAAGTCAACAGCTCAGGTTGTCTCCCTTCTTGCTGTTTCCTTTCCTAGTCATAGGCCACCAGTGCAGTCATCCCTGCAGCCCTTGGTGACCAGTGCTGATCTTTAGGTAAATTCTCAGGTCCCAACACCACTTGGAAATATTCAGGCTGTTGGTCCCATCAGAGTAGCTGACAGTCTGCAGCTCTGACCATCTCTCTTTTTTTTTTTTTTTTTTTTCCCCCGACCTTCTCTTTACTCACTGTTTTTGTTCAGATTTTTTCCACTAGTTGGTGCCTAATCCACTTCTGTATAGTTTCTTTCAAAGCTCAGGGCTCCAGGATTATCTTCTGTATCTCTGTCAATTGTTTTTTCTTTTCTTTGTTGAAGAGGGTCTGTGTCGCTTGTCTACCTGTTCCTCCATCTTACCAAAAGTGAGTTAGCTTTTCTTTTACCTCCAAGCTTTAGCTCCCATTGGAAGGGAACTGAAGTCTATTCTTGACCCTGAAATGCCTTAATCTCCACACTTTTCTCAAGTCTTCATGCAAAAACTCTGCTCCTTCTATCTTTTGCTTGAACTGTCTTTCCCATTCCCAAGGACCAGTTCCCTGATTTTCTAATGGTCTTCCACAGGGATGACTTGTGAGTTGCAAACTTAGAAATCACTCTGTTATTGCTGAAAATACTGCAGATATAATTCCTTATATATTCAAATTTTTCTGCAAGGGAAACTCACAGTGGCTGTAAGGCATTTAGAGCTCATCTGTAGCACTAATTTCCCAAACTATAACTATCTTCTGATCCCCTATCAAGATATCTACTGAAAGCTTTGGGAAGCTGGAAGAATATAAACTTTAAATATGTCCCAAGAATATCGTTGTGAAATAGCAATTCAATAAGATACATGTGTAAGCTGAATGTTGAATGGTTATTTATTTATGATGTATATATATAATACATATGATGAATATATTGATTTTAAGCATAGTAGATATTTTACCCAGTTTCAGGGTTTCAGTAAAATTTTTGGTAAGATTAATGTGAATTACAGAAAAAAATGCTAATAACTTCGAAACTTAATAACCTTTTATTAGAAGAAATGAGGCCTTACGTAGCATGGCAATGTTTGTCCTAAACTTGTTGCTATGGGTTGATTTTGACTCATAGTAACCTGATAGGACAGAGTAGAACTGTCACATAGGGTTATCAAGGCTGTAAACTTTTACAGAAGCAGACTGCCACATCTTTCTCCCATGAAGTGACTGGTTGGTTCAAACTGCTAGCCTTTTGGTTAGCAGTCAAGCGCTTTCTCCACTGCACCACCAGGGCTCCTGAATTTGTCATGTATGTATAAAATTGCATGACTAGAAGACAAGGGTGAATTTTAAATAGCATAGAAGTTGGCATACTTAACTCTTTTCTGTACACATTATTGATCATATTATTCAAACACAGGGGCAGATGATTATTTTTTAAATTAAATGGATACTTTAAATATGTTAAATAAAATAAATAATTAACCTAATTAAGTACATATTTGTTGGAGTTTATCCCCATACTAAACAGAATTTTTCTTTTGGAATTCAAATTGATGTCAAATTTCTACTAAATCCTTTTTTTTTTTAAAATGCTACTGTGTGCCCACCGGCCACTCCTTGGAAGGAAGATTGGTCAATCTACTTCTGTAGAAATACCGTCTCGGAAACCCAAGGAGAGATTGCTGTGAGTTGCGACTCAACAGCAGTGAGTTTGTGAGCATTTGATGTGGAGGACATATTTTTTCATTAGTTTTATATTAAAATACTGTTTTATGTTGAAATGAAAATAAAAATGGTAAGATCACAAAATATTTGCATTAACAGAGTGTTTCAGTTTCCTGGTGCTACTCTGACAGGAATACACCACAAATGGGATGGCCTTAACAAACAAGAGTCTATTCTTATAATTTGGAGGTTTTAAGTCCAAATTCAAAGTGCCAGGCCCTAGGGGCTGGGTGAAAGCCTCTCAACCTTGGGCTTCAGCTCTGCCTCCTGCTCCTGGGCCACTGAAGCTGGAGGCTTTTCTCACTCAGCTGCTGGCTGCTGAGACTGACAAGCCCAAGGTTGACAAATAAAATGGCATAATCCTGATGTTACGAAAACACATGGTAGGCCATTAATTCAAGTCCATTGAAAGTCTCAAAGTCAGCAGAGCATGGCAAGCTGCTGAATGACATGGCTACAAACAGGGTTCAAGTGTGCTATATGCTAGAAACTGTTCCCCAAGGCTTATCCTTTTATACAGGAAGCAGACCACATCCCTACGGCAGCTTCTCAGGTGCTCACAATAGATTCCACTGTGGAGTTGATTACCAGTCTCATCATGGGGAATACTACATCCAGCTGCCCAGCCACTCAAACAGGCCCAGGCAAGTTGACACATAAACTTAACTACCACTTGCAGATTAACAAAATGTTTTTTAAAAGAAGCTAGGTATGCATTGCACTGGGCCATTGCTTCATTAGTGGCAACCAAGTGCTGTATTTGAAAATAATAGCAGTTCAAAACACAGTAAAAATTTTTGAGTATTCTTTATCATATATTTTTAAAAACTTTTCTCCCATAAGTGATATTTTCCCTATTAATGGGCCCTTGCACATCTTTATAGTCTTCGCTAAATGACATTGTGATGTTTAAGATTGTGTGTCATCTTGGTTGGGCCATGATTCGCCATGGGTTGGCAGTTACGATGTAGTCATCCCCCATGATGAGATCTGATATGAACAGCCAATCTCTTGAAGGGGAGTTTCCTCAGGGGTATGACTTGCTTCCAACATACAGGGGTGTTCTGACAAAGCTCTCCAACTTTTTGCTCAATCTAGATCCTGCATCTGGCTTGTAATCATCTGACCTCTGGTTCTTTGAACTTGAGCCAGTGGCCTGCCATATTGCTTGTTGATTTTGTGATTCATTAGCCTACACAGCCTGTGAGCCAGAAATCTTCCATATTACCTGCTGGTTTTGGATTTGTTACCCTCCAAAACCCGTGAGCCAGCAGCTTGGCATCTAACCTGTTGATCTTGGGTTTGTCAGCCCCTGCAGCTACATGAGTCAGAAGAAGCCTCCAATCTGACATCTGATCCACTTGACAGCCTCTACAATCACATGAGCTATTATATTGAGAAAAATCTCTCACTCTCTCGCTGTCTCTCCCCCCCGCCCCAGCTTCACTGGTTTTGCTTCTCTAGAGAATCCAGCCTTAGACAGGCATTAAAATTCACCTGCATAATGCATGTGCTTTTCAGTGTTGGAAACAATGATAAAGGCTCCCAAAGTTCTACCTAGATTTTCTCTTGAGCAGACTCAACAATATTACTACAAACATTTCCAGAAAAATCCAAGGAAATATGGTTCTTCCTTCAGAACTGAGGTGAAGTATACTGAAATGCAACATAAATTGTTAAACATTAATTGTTATACGGGGTTGATCATAACCCAAAGGGTAAGAAAGGAGGTTTAGGGTACTTCCATTCACCTGTTCATCCTTTTCTGTGTTCCTGCCCATGCTTTCTACCCCTTCTCACCAAACATCAAAGGCCCTCTTGCTGTATCCTGACTCTCCAAGGCATCCATTGGTTCCCTGTATTCCAAACTTCCCACTTGAGTCTACGTTTCTGACAATCTACCTGCAAACAGAAACTCTTGGAACTTTAAAAAGTGACTGGGTTACCAATTTTAGATACTAAAAGCTGAAAAGGTATTAATGATATGTAGCAAACAAGCCACAAAGGTTTGAACACTTGTCATGATCCCTTTTGAGAAGAGTGTCTATCAGCATTCTATTGCAAATATGTCATTCCACTACCATCCATCCACACGCAATGAGAACAAGAACTGATGCTGAGTCAAAGGTAGCTAGCAATGGGATAGCATATCATGCTGCCTATGAAAAAACTTACCTGATAGACACTCCTCATTTGATACAGAAAAGCAAGCCAATCAGATTGTGATTCAAAGTAAATAATACAGAATCTCAGTAAGTCAAGGGCATAGTGGGGAAGATTGACTCATAGCAACCCCTTGTGTTACAGAAAGAGGTGGCAGTAGGTATAAGGCATGAGTAGCAGAGGCCACATGTAAGCAGCAGTCATAAGGTGGAAGGAGAAGAGTGAAAGAAACATGGTGAAATAGTGAAGGAAGAAAAGGAAGTAGAGGGAGAAACAGCTAAGAAAGAACTTAACTACAAGACCACAGTTGCTGACATTGAGACACAGAAAATTTTACTTTTCCAAGTGGCCCATTTGCCCAGTTCTTCTGGGATTCATAAGTATACTGCTTAACTAAGAGCATTGGCTTTGGGAATAGACAGATATGGAATATGATCCCAGCTACTCAAATTATTCAAGCTTGTTATCTCTCAGTAACTCAGTTTCCATGGTAAAATGGGAGTGATGAAAGTATCTCTCTCATGGGACTGCTATTCAGATTCAATGACATATTGCTTGTAAACTTATTATATTGCTTATACATATTAAAAGCTTAATGAATTTTAGCTATTGTTATTATTGTACTTATAATAAGGTCCCATCTGATGAAGTAACTAAAATGTGAATCTGTTCCCTGAACTCTAAAAGAGACTGAGCAACACATAGCTGTTATAACATAATGAATATCTCCTCTCAAAAATACATTTTGGAAATTTTTAGTAGGACTTAAGGTGTATCATTTCTAGTACTCAGCTTCTTTTTGGCCTAACAATAAAAAACTATGGGGAAAAGCTTGGGATTCCCCCAAGTAATCTGACAAAATGTTAAGCAGTTACTTTGATAACCCTAAGGGCAGACTGTGGCAGCAATGTTGCTGTTCACCACATATCCCTGTGTTTGGCCACATCTCCAGCCCCCTTGCATATAAGCAGAGTCATGTGACTTTGTTTCATCAGAGGCCTGTAAGCACAAATAATATGTGTCACTTTTCAGGCTGAAACATAAGAGAAGGCTCAAATTTTCTAAGCATTATTCTTCCCTGCTGTGTCATGTTATGATTCTACAAATGAGCAGGCCTTCTTCACCTAGTCCCTACATACATGAAGAGTGGGAAGGAAGCTCTACTTCTTCCATCTCCCCTCCCCACTCCCAGCATGAGCAAGAAAGAAACCTCTGTGTGGTAATCCTGTGGTCTTTCAGAGCATACTGAGTTTTTTCAGCATTACCTGGCCTAGATTAACTAATATAACCTCTTAAACTTCAAAACTTGTCCTGAACATTAGATAATAGAAATATCAGTGACAATCTCTTCTGATAATACATTGAGATGTATATCACAAAACTATGGAAAGAACAAAATGTCACTGTGCCTTACTTTTGCAATTTGACTTCTTATGAATTTCCCTAGAAATTAAACATCCAAGCTAGGCAGGTGTTTAGAAATGTTCTGTTTGACCATTGCGAATATCACCTTAACATTTTCTTGATAAATATCCATTTTTCTCTGGGTATTATGCCATTCTGGCTGGAGTCCTAGGCTTCATTCTACCCCTACCCAGGCGGATCCTTCACCTGTCATTGGCCAACCCATAAAAATCACTCTTTCCTCACCGAAGCCTAGACCACAGCAAACTCAACATTACCAGAGTCCTTTAATGCAGTAAAGATATGAGTAACTGACTTGGGAAGGTTTGACACAAAATGAGGCAGCATGAGAGATAACTGTGAAAAAGCTGTGCATTTACCCTTTGTATTGGATGCTTATGCAAAGGGGTACATAGTGGAATCCTAGTGAATAAATGTGTGGGCAGCTACAATATGAGGAGCTGAATTGGAAGTTGAATAAACCAAAACCAAATCAAACTTGTTGCTATCAAGTTGATTCTAACTCATGGAAACCCCAATTGTTAGACAGAGCTATTTCATAGGATTTTCTTGGCTGTAATCTTTATGGGAGCGCTGGTGGCATAGTGCCTAAGGCATTTGACTGCTAAACAAAAGGCTGGAAGTTCAAACTCACCAGCCACTCCTTGGCAGGAAGATTGGGCAATCTACTTCTGTAGGGATACTGCCTCAGAAATCCAAGGAGGGATTACTATGAGTCAGATCTGACTTGAGGGTAGTGAGTTTTTTTTTTTGTTTGTTTGTTTTTTTGTGATCTTTATAGAAGCAGATCATCATACCTTTCTTCCACAGCACCACTGGGTGGGTTTTCACTGTCAACTTTTTATGTTAGTGGTTGAGTGCAAACCATTTGGGCCACCCAGGGGTCTGGAGGTTGAGTAGAGTGTGCAATAAAATAAAATAAGCACAATGTCAATTGTTGCTGTTGTTGTTAGTGTGGCTAACGAAAAGAAATCCATAATAGAAATCTCTGGTTTGCAGAGTTGAGGCAAAAGTTTTGAGCCAAGTCATGCTGAGTCTCAGGAAAGAAAAAGACCAAAGACAGTGAAAACACATATAGTCAGTAAAGGGAAGTTTTTCTTACATAGGAATTTTAAATGACATAGGAAGATAAGCACTATCTTAAACAATACACGAATAATATCCATGAGTGTTAAGGGACATGGTATATTTTCACTGGTACTTTGGGAAAAAGTAAATCTTTTAATACATCAAGCATATCTATTTTAATTATCAATAAAACAACTTACTTAAAAAATTATATTCTTTCTCTGGTCAGTGCAAGTGAATTTTAAAATCATTTACAACTTTCAGAATATAAGACTATATTATGGAAGACAATAGTTTTTGTGCTTACACTGTCCATGTCAATCACTCTTATCACATGATCAGTCAGGAGTTTTCTGTGTCCATGTCCCAACCTCATGTAAGTGAGAATATAATTTTCCATTATATAATTATAAGATCTCTCAGGAATGAAATAAATTTGTATGCTGTATGTATGTGTAAACACATACACATATAATGGAGTGGGAATTAATTGGAGAAAAGTTTTCTTTAAAAAAAAAAACGCATTTGGTGCTATTGTGCAAGTTGCATTCATGATTAACCATACTTTTAAAGATACCCTTTTAATCGAGTTGATGTGATCAAAACTTAGCAGCAATTTCAGATCATTTGAGTATGATAGGCACTTGACTGCAAACCAGAAGGCTGGATGTTCAAACCCACTACCTACTCCTTGGAAGGAAGGTTGGGCAATCTACTTCCATAGTGATACTGCTTTGGAAATCCAAGGAGGGGTCACTACGAGTTGGGGCCAACTCAACAGCATATAACAACAACAATCGATACCTTTACAGATAAGTTTCTATATGAAATTTATAACTATTAAACTTTTAAATAGATCTTTGTGCTAGCATTATGTCATTCATTCATTTTTCCACTCCACAAATATTTATTAAGCTCCTCTGACACTGCAAGGAGCTCTGGTTATGTATCGGTGAAGGCATTTGGCTGCTAACTAAAAGGATGATAGTTCAAACCCACCATCTGCCCCATGAAAGAAAGATGAGGCAATCTGCTTCTGCAAAGATTTACAGTCTTGGAAACCCAGTGCAGGTCACTATAAGTTGGAATTGACTCAATGACAGTGAGTTTGGTTTGGGTTTGGTTTTATGATATTGCAGACATACTTTTAGGCACTTGAGAAGCAGTAGTGAGCAAAATAGACAAATTCTTTGCCCTAGTGATACTTAACACTAGGAAAGAGATAAAGAAGCAATAAATAAATAAGTAAATAAAGATGTCAGAGTTGGAAGAATTCTGAAAACTTTTAAATCTCTGTGAAATTATAATAGAATGATTTCTTTAAATTATTTCTTAACTTTTTATAGTAAATTGGAAATTTTAGACAAATATCAAGAAGAAAATTGAATAATTCAATTGTGAAATATAAAATTTATCCATAATTTCATCAAACTGTCTTTTGATCCTATCAACTTGATAAGGGAAAGTAGTAACAAATATATGTTGAGGGAAGATGCAATGTTTGGTATCTTGCTTTCCTTCACTTACCATGTTGGAATAATTTTTCTTTGTCTTTAAATAATCTTCAAAATATATCTTTCATTGCTGCAAATAATACAGGTTATATATAATTTTAATACTTTCATTATTTCTTTTTAAAAATTTCTATGATCATAACTGAAATTTATGTACACAAATCTTTGATAGCATACCTGATTTCATTTCTAGCATGAGGTGCTAGAAGAGGAATTATTGTGTTTGGAAGCATGTATATTTTGACACCCAAAAAACCCACTGCCATGAGTCCAATCCCCATTGGCTTTCTAAGTTTCTTTAGAGAAGTAGATTGCCCCATTTTCCTTCCGCGGAGTGGCTGGTGGGTTTAAGCCATCCACCTTCTGGTTAGCAGTCAAATCCCTTAGACACCGCACAAATGATGTATATTGTGAAGTAGATTTACAAAACGTTTGCACTTTCTCACTGTTATCTCAACAACATGAAATATTATGTAGATTTAAAAGTTCAGCCAAAACTGGACCTCAGTGATATTTTAAACTCTGTATCTCTGTTTATTGGTGAGGTTGATTTTCTTATGTTTTTATTATGTATTCAGCTTTCTTCTGTGAATTCTTGGTCAATTGCTCACCCCCTTTTTTCTATTAGGCTGTTAGTGCTTTTTTGATTTATTAGACAATTTATATATGAAACATATATTTGTTACCATTTTTTCCCCAAATGGTCATTTACATTTACATTTTGTTTAAATAGTTTGACATTCTGAAGAATTTTTATGCAATCAAATTTAATAGCTTATATTTTAAACACTATTTGTTAATAAAATAACCTATCATTTTCCCCATAGGTCTTGATACTTCCTTTCTCATTTATCATATTCACTCACACACACACACACACACACACACACACACGCATATATAGACACACAAGTGTCTATTTCAGGCTTGCATTAATCTATTTGAAAGATTCTGTTTTTAAGGTTGTGGGGACGTGATCGTCCCAGTACTTTATTTCCCAGATGTTACAAAATTACAGTAATTCTTGGGACTATCTTGACAGATGAGGGGAAAGAAACGGTGAGGAGGCACTTAGGACCCAGGGGAAAGTCAGGCTTCGTATAGGACACAGTCTCGGGCGCGCACGCCTCCTACCAAAATCACAGTTCGGTGGAGCCAGCTTTCATTCACAGCTTTCTAGAGAAATCTAAGCCCGAACCTGCCAGAATAGGGGATCTCACCCACCCAGCTCAGCAGCGAGGACACCTGCAGAAACACATTCCCAAAGCAAGGCTGGGCGGCCGTGTGAAGGTATTTGTTGCCTTTTTTTTTTTTTTTTTCCTTTCTGTGTGTGCAGCGCCACCCTGCCTTTCCCCCCCGCTCTTGCGATGCCATGGCTGCGGCGTTTCAGCACTTCGGTGCGTGGACAGCTCCCATCTGCAATCCTTCCGCACTCCACCCTTTCCGCATCCACTCTCCACAGCCTCGGCGGTCCATTCTCCTCCTCTGGGCGCCCGCGCAACTAGGGCTCCCTTAGACCATCAACACCTCCATCTCCACCATCACTGTCATGATCTCCACCATCACCAGCGCCGTAACTACAGTCAACACAACTGTGTCTTGTCACTTAGACAAAGCCCGAGGTCCGCAGGGTAGAGGAAAGCGCCCAAGTTTTCAAGCATAGGAGAGAAAGTTCAGGTGAAGACATCCCTGAAAACAAAGAGAGACACCTAATTGAGAGAAAAGGAAAGTGAAGGCAGGAGAGACCTGGGCAGGAGGACAGATGGGGAACTTGCCAGAAACCAGCAGTTAGCCAGCTGCCTTTCAGCAAATTGGGATTTGTTTAGTTTAGGGGATTAACATGGCCTGGGGCATAGCGCTATTCCTGTAAAAGAGAAATATATAAACTCAGTCCTGGTTTTCCAGTGGAGAATCACCAGGGAAAAGGGTGGCAGTGCCTATGACTCATATTCACCCACATGCCCATTTTCTTTCCTAAATGTTTACTGCAGAAACTCTGGAATTAAGTTTTTTTTTTTTTTTTTTCCCCACTGAAATCTTTCGTTAAATGTGAACCCCAAAGGTTAACTCAGCAGCCAGAATAAAAATTAAAATGACGGGTCATGATAATAACCTAACAAACGCAGCTGTCATTGGAAAGTGCTAATTGTTCAAATGTTTCTTCCTGCTTACTTCCTTCATTTCAATTTCCATATCTTAAACCTTTCATTGAACCAGAGAAGATAGATTCCTTACCCACATGGCCAAAGTGGTAATGATATTCAGAGCAGATGGCCTGGCTTTGTTCATGTCTAGTCAAGGACTGGCTTACATTTGGAAGGTGAGATTTTTGTGTGCTTTCTCAGTAATCAAGAAATAATGCCATTTTCCTATAATAGTGAAGGGTACTAGAGTGCAAACATTGAAAAGGCATTTTTATGTAATTGTGTTCTACCAAGCTCTGCTTTAAAGTGCTCTCATTTTCTGTCTCAGCTGAAGAGAAGTTGGAACATCATTCCAGTATCTGACTAATTTGGACTCTAAGGTCCAATTCCAAGTCATGACACCTATTTGATTTAGTCAGAATCATCTGTTTTATAAGAGCTAACAAACATCAGAAAATAAGTGCCCAAGCCTGTCATAAAGAAAAAATCTTCTGTGGTGCTCGTTTAGTCATTTTTCACTAAACAGCAAAGTATTGGGTTTTTGTTTGTTTGTTTTGGCAAATTGTTTTTCCTAAAATCAACATCTTAATTAAAAATAAAAGATAGAGCTACAGTCTACATTTTCAAATGCATATAATGTCAGGCCACATATAACAATCAAGTTTAAACCAGAACATAGGAAAGGTTCATTTTAAAATTGCTATTATATATTTACTCTTCCTCTTTACAAATAGAGAGTGAAGCAAGTTTTCTCTAAACCAGATTGCTCAACTTTAGTGGTAGTGCCAAAAATAAAGAATGGTCACAGATAGGTCTCTTCTCAAGGAAGTTTTGAGGATGAATTAGCTCAATATTCTTTTGAATGAAGACTGGTGCCATTATGTTAAACATTACTTAATGCTACTACTTACATAAACACGGGCATACTTCCACCTACCTCTAAAATTCACTCATGTGTGAACTTGAATCAAGAAACTAATGAAAATATTCAGTGGAATAGATTTTAGAAAAGCAGAAAATTTGGTCACTGATATACTGTCCCTGTATCCACAGTAATGAAGTAATGAAGACTTCTCAAATCCTTGAGAAGTCCACAGTAATAAAAATTTCTCAAATCCTTGAGGGACCAGATTTTTAAAACTCCCTTATCCTTTGTCTGGTTCATCTCAGACAATTTTAAAAAGTATGCATATTGCCAATTCTAGCTACTTCTAACCAGAAACTCAGGCCAGAAATTCAATGCCTCCAATGCTGCTGTCTTCCTGTGTTTAACACAATTTCCTGAGGCTGAGGAAATTTTAGAACAATGATGCTTTGGTAAGATTTCCAGGCATCTGTTTCACAAACAATGTCCTTCCCTTACTGAAATTTATTAATTTTCAGAGGGCCACTATGTTAGCTTCCTTATTAATATTTTTTTCTATTCTGGGCCATTTTACTTTTTACATAATTTCAATAACATAAGTTATTTCTTCTTTTTATCATGAACTTATAATTGAACAGAAACCAGACTTTCCACAGAGAGGCATCATACACTTTTGTAGATGTACTCACAGAGAGGTACACCCTTTTAGAAGCATGGAGTATAAAGCCGGGAAGTCCTTTGTATATCCCTGTTTCTCAAAAGGTGAAATCTTGAACTCTCTAGAACTGGTGGTGTCTGCACTTTTGCAAGTCTTTACAAAGAGAGACATTTTATTATCCCTAAGTAGTCTATTCATGACTTTCCTCACTCCCTCAAAGCAGAGCCATCCTTAGTAAATGGATTCTGGCTGTCTTGGATATTATTCTCTGCTCTTCTGGTTACACACTGACTAAGACAGAGGAGGTAAAACAGCAAAAGAGGTATAGAAATTATGACATGTAGTCAGCTCAGAAATACCCCAACTTCACCAAGAGATACATTTCTTCTTTTATATTTGTCTCCCAAATTTTGATTGTTTAAGTTGTACATTTTATTTCCATTTCCTTGGAATAGAGTTGTCTCAAGAGAAGGTCCACACAGTGTCGATTCTGACAAGTCTGTAGTCACTACCATCAGACCTGAGTGTTTCATCTCTCTAGAGAATATCATGCCTAATTTCCAATCCAGATATTTCTTAGTTTAATGGAATGTATGTTCTTTTGTTTGATTCTTCAGGCATGTGGGGATTAATGGTCAGTTCCTCCCTCCATTCCTAACCCTTTATTTATTTGGATAATAAGTTTATTATTCTTCCTCACTTCCAAGTTTATTATTCTTCCTTATCTCTCTGCCTCCCGCAGCCTTTTATTACCATATCTTCTCTGGTCAAGTAACCCTATGATTTTTTTCTTTCTATGGATTTGTTGTTTTCTGACAGGGGGTATCAGAGAAAGTTTCCTGTACATTACACTGAGCTTTCTAGGAGCTCTCTATTTCAATGAACTTTCTCATTTCTGACTTCAGAGCCAGCAGGAATTCCCCTGTATGTGTTTGTTGACCTGCTCTTCTTTTAGCTGCACCCTTTTAGCAGAATCTCCAATTCCTAGATGTTGTACAGACTATTGGTGACCTCTTCCCAATCTTTGCTCCTTAAAATAGCATCACTTCAACTCAGCTTCTTTTACTACCCAATTGTCTTATGAGAAGCTCTATACTTTTATGTATATCAAGAAGATAGCTCACTCAGTGTTCATTATTTTGTAGTTTTGGAGGAAGTCAGAGGGAAGTTGTGGGCCTGGAAATGGCAAATAGAGGCTTTAAATCTTTGGCTCTACAAGTATAAAGCCTCTCATCTGACATGTAATCTAAATAAAACAAAATAAACCAAAAAATGAGGTCTTTCTCTTTCCTCCTCTTCCTCTCCCCTCCTCTCTTCTCTTCCTTCTTTCCTCCCTCTCACCTCTTGTTCTTCCCTCTTTTCCCCTCTCTTTCCTTTGTTCCTTTTGGTTGGTATATGGAGATATATAGAGCATGCCATAGTGTGAGAGAACAGTTAATGGGGTGATAAGATAGCCTATTACAAGTATCATTGCTCCATGAGAAATAGCTATATTGAGAGCGCTTTTGCTCTCCTCTTGGACAGTGTGTCACTGCTGTCCACAGACAGTGTGCAGTCTGGCCTCAGAGACAGATAACCTATTTTTTTTTTTTTTCAGTTGTTTTGATTCATTGCTAGTCCTCTAGACCACTGGTTTTCAAACACTAATGTTCATACAAATTGGGGAGTTTGTTGCTGATTCAGTAGATCTGGGGGGGTCCTGAGATTCTATATTTCTAACAAGCTCCCAGCAGTGCTGATGCTGCTCATCATGGACCACACTTTGAGAAACAAGGATCAAACATCATTTCCTTCTGTTTTAACATTCCCACCTTTATATTTATTTATCAAATAATGACACTCCCATTAAAACAAAACAAATACCATTCCAAGTTCATAGGCAATCAGAGCTCAGAAATAGTACCTACATTTGACGAGGGAAGTTATATAAACAACCCCTTTCCTCTCTTCTATGAACAGACTCCTGCATTTCACTTTCACCTGGCAGTCTTCTTACCTCTGATTCTTGCTGCATTGTCTGTGCAATCACATCCAGAAGGATCCCAGTCACATAGACTTACTGGGAAAAACACTGAGTGGAAGAAGGGGCAAATGGGTTTAACTACCATCTTTGAATAGGCCCTGCCTTACTCAAACCTTTCCAGATTCTCTTTGGTTGAAACTAGAGTACATTCTCAGAGAAATGGCCTCTTCCCTAGATGAGGGAAGGATCAAGTAGTTTTATTCCTTCCCAGTGATATTCCTAAGAAACACAGCTGATTTGTTGTTAGAGTCTGAGCACTGACCACTGGCAATTTATGGGGATAGTTTACTATCATAGAAAACTTTCTATTCTAATTTTCTATGTATCACTAATTTTTTTTTTCATTATAGATTATCTTTACTTAAAATACAGTGAAGTGTAAGGTAAATTTTACTAATTAAAAACTTTTCTACCTAACAGAGTAAGGAGGGGGAAAAATCTGTGCCTTCCCTAAAAGTTGTTTTTTCCCTTAAAATCTTGCATTACCCCCTACTTCAATAAAAGAATAAAACCTTTCTGGAACTCAAGACACACTCCTCTGTCTATTTCATCTGAGTCCTAGTCTATTCTAATTCTGATCTGGCATCTATTTTGGGGAGATGTTCTTAGTGTTTCTACTTTGATGGAACTCATACTGATTTACTTTTAACCTTCTTAAAAGCAGGAGCAAATGAGAACAGATGACTGTGTGCTTAATTTCTATTTTTAAAGGAGCCAAGGGAATCTATGCAATGAATATTTATGTGGCAAGGGTAAGCCCTGGGCTAGGACTGAGCTAAAGGTGACAGAAGGCTTACTGTGAACCATGAGCTAAATTCTGGTCATTGTACACTTTCATAATTAAAGTTCTCCCCTTTGTCCTTCAAGATTACTTCTCCCACCCTGGTACAGATAGTTCATATCTGTAAGTTGGGTAACATTTAATAGATGTATTGGGGGCCAGTACTCATACAGGAAAGAAGTCCTACGAGGTCAAATGGCCAATCTGAGTTTTTACCCATTGGAAAAAGACACTTCTTTCTGGTCAGCCCCAAAGAATGTTAGAATCAAACAACCTCTGAGATTTAAATGTAGTCTCCACTGGCAGAAAGGGAGCATGTAATCTTTCAGGAAAGATTTCAAATATAGTCATACTTCAAGAAAAGATTTTTCCTCACTGTGATTTTTTGGTTTTAGTCTAGATGTATAAGCAGTATCTATTTTTATTTCATTCAGTATAAAATTTCTTTTGGCATTCCTGGGGGCAAAATGCATATTCAGTTAAAAAAAAAAACTGAAATGGGGTGTTAGAAAGGTAAAGAGTTATAGAGAGGTATACCTTCCCATGTATATGTAAAAATTGGAAACACAAATTTTACCCTTTCTGATGCTTGAGGCAGTTGATTTGTGTGGAGAGATTTATCATTGAGATTCATTTGCCAGATTTTCTTGAAAAAGAAGCCCATGAAACAAAGATGAGAACAGTTCCTTGCTTCCTATTTATATTTAACTTAAATTTATGTGTACTCAAATTGTTCTTTGTGTTACCAAGAACACCCAGAAGCCATGCAAATTTTTGGTACTGTTCATTAATTTTCAGTGTTCTTATATTCCAAACAATATTTAGGCTTCATAAGTTTTATGCTTCTGACCATGGCCGTGATGTATTCTTTCCTTCCAAAATTGTGTCAATTTTACAACATCTTAACTGATCATCTTTAAGACTTGTGGGTGTATTTGTATGGCACGTACCTGTTGAATGAGTGTGAGTGAGTGATGGGCACTGGTACTGAGTGTGTTGCTAGCGAAGGTACCATGGACAGAGGCAATGAGTTTAGATGTGCATCTTTACTCTTATGCCTACACTTAATCTTGGGCTTTTGCTTCTGCCTAATAAGTAAAGTAATAACCTAATCTTAAGGATTGGTATGGAAATTGAATCACATTATATCAAAGCCCTTGGCACAGAACAAGTACTCAGTGAATATTTGTTTTTCTTTCCAACTTTAATACTAGCTCATTATCTGACTGTTGGCCAGTCATTTAGCTGTTCAATGCCTAAATATCCCTTCACTTACCTGGGAGTCAACATGACTATGTGTTCTGGTTACCTAGTGCCACTCTGACAAGAATGTACCACAAATGGGATGGGCCTTAACAAACAGGAGTTTATTCTTGTACAGTTTGGAGACTTTAAGTCCAAGTTCAAAGTGCCAGGCTCTAGGGGCTGGGTGAAAACCCCTCAACCTTGGGGTCCAGCTCTGCCTCCTGCTCCCAGCCCACTGGAGCTAGAGGTGTTTCTTCACTCAGACAGCTGCTGGCTGCTGAGGCTAAGAAGCCCAAGGTTGACAAGTAAAAATGGCACAGTCCCTATGTTACCAAGTCCCTATGTTACCTGCCATACTTGTCACATGGCAGGCCATTAATTCAAGTTCATTGTAAGTCCCAAAGTCAGCAGAGCATAGCAGGCTGCTGAACAGCAACATTGCTACATGCAGGGTCCAAGTGTGCCATATGCTAGAGACCACTCCCCAAGGCTTCTCCTTATATACAAGAAGCAGATCACATTCCCTAAGGCAGCTACTCAGCAGCTTGTGGTAGATCCCACCATGGAGTTGATTGCCAGTATCATTATGGGGAATAACTACCACCAATTGCCCAGCCACTCAACCAGGCCCAGACAAGTTGACACACAAACTGAACTATCACACTGAAACAACAAAAATAGTATGGTTACTGTAAAATGGAGCTTTTTATTTCCAAAGCATTTTTCCCTACATTATCTTACATGATCCTCAGCATGTACCAGGGAATTATCTTCTTTCTGCCTACATTGCAGGATCTATAACATGAAAAAGGATAATTGAGTAAAATGCTTTGAAATAATAAATATCCATGAATACTATTTGTAGCCAAGACTGCTATTCTGATTGTCTTCCACTATATTTAATGTTAAAATTTCACTATATTTCTGAAGTTAATCACAAAAAAAATGAGAGCAACAGTATAAAATAACCAAAACAGATTTCATTTGAATTGCTGTACTTTCTAAAAGGATTTTTTCAAGACTCTTTGATCTCTAAAAACTTGGGTGTGTGTTGGTGAGAGTGTATGTGGACAAATGCACTTCTTAAGACTGAATTCTGTTTAAGGAAATATAGATATTTTTCTAACGGAAAGTTGAGATGGACCATGTGTCTGGAGTCTAAAGCTAACATGATTTATAAATATCACAACATGAAGATTTTTTTTTTCCCCACTAATTCAACAATTTACCATATTTTACCATTTGCCATCGGGTTGATTCCAACTCATGGTGACCTCAGGTGTATCAGAGTAGAACTGAACTCCATATGGTATTCGATGGGTGAGTTTTCAAAAATAGATCACCAGACCTTTTTTCAGAGGTCCCTCTGAGTGGACTTGAACCACCAACCCTTTTGTTAGTAGCCATGCATATTAAATTTGCACCTCCCTGGGATTCGCATTAAAAAAAAATACCACTACTTAAATGTCTAGTCCTTTACACAAGGCATGGTTGAAAAGTGAAAGTAGCCTCTATGTTGGCTTCCTTAGAGGATGCTGCTGAGTTGCTCTTCATATTTTTGGAACAATCTATAAATACAGAATCACTTGGGGCCCAACCAGCAGGGAGAGAGATGGTTTTCTGATACTCATATGAATCTGCATCTAGTGTCCTTTTTGGTAATTAAGCACATTTCAATGCCCTGACATCCTTAGTCTTCCACTAAGCATGACAAAGTATCTATCCATCCCTCAAATTGAATGGCACTGTTGTCACTCCACAAAAGGAAACTACATCAAGAAAGATTTAAAAAATAGTGATAGTTGTAAAAGGCATCGGCAGCTGCATTTTAAACATCTCCAGTCATCTTTCAGTGAAGAAATAAAGACAAAATAGTAACTGGACACCTGTAATTTACAGTAGTAGGCTATCTAATAAAATCTTTGAATCCATTGAGCACATTTAGGCTCACAGGAAGGTAAATCTGGAAAGGATTTTAGGGAAGAAAAATGAAGTTCTGAGAAGGAGTGTGGCTTGCTAAAGGTCACATAGCTCTTAAGTAGTAAATATGAGAACCTCTCAGTACACATGAGGCAGAATAGCATAGTAGTAGAGAACATCTAAAGAGAACATACAAGGGATTTGGAGAAAGATTACCTGGGCTTGAATCCAATTTTTGCCTCAAAGTATCTGTGTAAAATTGAGTAAATCATTTTAAAAAAATCTCTCTATGTTTCAGTTTCCCCTAAAAATGAGGGCAATAATATACTCATCTCATACATTAGTTCGAATGATTACATATTGTAATATATAAGAAGAGATTATCCAAGTGCCTGGCATATAACAAACACAGCTATAATAAATAATAAATTACAGCTAGTGTTATTATTAATGCTACCAGGACAAAAATACCAGTCCCAGTTTTTCATATGGTATCTCATCCAATCTGTCCTTTTACAGTTTTTAAACCAATTCAGAAAAGTTGAATGAGAACAAAGTCCTTCACATGATGTCCAGTCAATTGAAAATGTAACATCCTAGAGAAAATCCTTCATAGCAGAGAAATTTTAGTGCCTTAAATATTATCAATTGAAATTGTTATAAAGTAGCAGTCTATTTAGATTTCTGAGATGAAGGATTTGCCTTTAAAGGGAAATATCTGTTTCATCTTAAGTATGAAACCCAGTGACCCTAGCTTGCCTATTCTCCCCAGAAAATTTTACTCTATGCTGAGCACAGAATAAAGATATAGATTGAAGTTAATTTATTTCAGCCATTATAGTTTGGAGACATAGCTAGTGTGGAAGCAGACCATTAAAAATGTGATCTCAACTCTTCCCTTGAACCCATAATAATTTATCTTGGAACCATTGTTGAATTCCCTGAACTGTAAGGTAAGTAACTTTCTCCAAGCAGTGTTAAATCTTCAGTGGGGGATTGAGCCGTTGCCATGCCTTGCTCTATGGCTTGGAACTATTAACATTACCCAGCATGCTTCAAGGAAGCAATGGTCTGAAGTACAGTGTGCCTAGACCAAATTCACCTAGAGGGGAAAAAAAAAAAAAAAAACTTAGTGGATTGGGAAGGATATTAAAAATCTGTAGCAACTTCTTCAGTTAAGGAAAACAGTCCTAGAGGTATCCAACTAGAGGGGAAAAACCTACTTAATGCTAACTCATTTGAAAAAATAGTTTGACAAATTAGTCAAGGTATTCTCTATGAACTTATTAAGCACCTGCTCTGTGTCAGGTACTGTTCTATACACTGAGGATGTGGTGATGAATACAGTGGGGTCTCTACATTCAAGGAGCTGATCTTCTTTGTGTCAGGCATGTACTGGGGAGCCACAGATGAATCACGTCCATTTTTTGTCTGTAAGGAGTTTAGAGTACGGAAGGGGAAAGAAAAATGGCAATAAGATGTATTGTCCTTACAAAGGACTGTGAAGCCACATGACCTCTGAAGGTCAGAGAGGCTTTCCTGGAGAAAACGACCTCCAAGCTGAGTCCTGTCAGGAAGACAAGAGTTAATCAGGTATGCACCAGCAGGCATTCTAGGAAAAGAGAGCTGCTTTTGCCAAAGCTGATGGAGGCAAGAAGGTACTGCAGGTGGTTCAGTGTGGCTGTGTGGCTGGAGAGGTGAATATGGAGGAACAGATAAGACCAGATGATAAAGGGTCTTAAAATCTGTGATGCATAGGTTTATACTTTATCCTATGAGAATGGGAAGCTACTGATCAATTTTAATCAAGGACTGTTATGAAAAGATTTCAATTGTAATACAGAGAATGGGTTTGGGTGGGGCAAGGTTGACAGCAATGACACATGTATGAGGAATGCTGTAGGGATCAGCAGACGAGAACTGATGTGGCCTGAACAAAGACAGTGAAAGGGGATGGAAAGAAGTGGACAGACTTGAGAAAGATTATGAAAATGATTGCCTTGGAGTGGGTGGTGGTAAGGGAGAGGGTGGAATAATTCCCAAGTTTCTGGGAGGGAAAGCTTCATAGAAGATGACATCATTTGCTATGAGATGGAGGTGGAGAAATTAATTCAGGATGAGGAACTGTGATTAGTTCAATACTGAGTGTATTGAGTTTGTGATGTTTATGAGACATCTAAATAAGGATATTCAGTAAGTAGGTGAATAGGTAGCCTAAAGATCATGAGAGAGATATGGGTCAGATAATGGAAAACACTGGCACTGAAGTGATGGAACTAAGTAGGAATGACTAAAAAGCTACAAGAAAACTTTGGAGGCATGAAATCATAGAAAAGAGTAAGAGAATGTAAGAGAGTTTGAAGAAGGATGAATGTCAAATAAAGGTCACCCATAATAGATAATAAAATTTGTCTATTGCATGTTTATTTGAATGACCAAGAGGTCATTCAAAGAGGTCAACAAAGAAGATGACCATCTGTCATCTTTGACAGTTTTTTTTTCTTAGTTTATTCTTGCTGGTGCAGCATTAAGATTACTAGTATACCTTGGGTTTCCGAGGTGGTATCACTACGGAAGTAGATTGCCCAGTCTTCCTTCTGAGGAGTAGCTGGTGGGTTTGAACCACCAGCCCTCTGGTTAGCAGTCAAATGCCTTAGGCACTACGCCACCAGAGCTCATTTTACTCTTGTAGGTACTTAAAATCAGTGAGAAGCAAGTGTCTCTTCTACTTCTTGCTTCAATATCTTACAAAGTGCTGCTTTCTTAAAAACTATTTAACAAAGCCAACATTTTAGAAATAAATTATTTTCCTAATTCTATTATCTTGGAAATGAATGCCACTCACTTGACCTCTCCTTGATCTCCCCCATATCTGAAAGGCAATATAAAGCAGAAATATAAGCTGATTGTCTCCCTTAAGAAATCACTGCTGGTCCTAAACTAATCAGGATGCTTGTTTGTCTTTTAACTTATTTTTATGATAAAGCATTGCCAATAATAATTAGGTTGAGGGTGAATATTCTGCCTCTTATTGCAGATTCTGTTGACCTAGGAAAGCTAGGAAAACATACATGCTTCCTAGCTTATTCACATTAAGCATCTCTTCTGATGTTTTAACTTCCAAGTTAGACCAAATAAATGTCTGAAAGAGCTTAAATATGCATTTTAACATAAGAAAGACACAAGTAGTATGAGTATTTTTCTGCATGCATTTAGGAGTAGTTCTCAAAGTGTCTCAAGACAACTGGAAAAAAAAAAAAAAAAGATGCAGAATGGAATGGTTTTAACCCTGTGTGAATAATGGGTTAAGTTGAGCCAAGTAAGAGTTTCTCATATTTGCTGTCCTTGCAGAAAAGTGACAAATATAAATAACACAGTAGTTTTTAAATATCCATATATGTCATTGCTGCTGAATTTGGTTACTGAATTTCATTTCTGAGCCATAAACCATCCCCTCCCCATTGCAAGACTCCTTTGAATGAGTAGGTACATGTGGGGTTAGGGTAAGACAACTTTTAATAGTCCCTCCTTCGTATCATTAAGATGCAAGTGGCTGTCTTAAAATATATATATATATATATATATATATATATATATATCTGTGAAAGACACTTCTGTTTGAGAGAAGAAGCTAACAAGAACAATAAATTGTATGGCAGCCATAATTTCTCTGCCATCTTTAGGCCTGTGAATAGCCCCATAAAACATGCTGCAACAGAGAAGGATCTTCCTCTCTCCTTTCTATTTCTTAGGGTAATTAATAAAAGAACAATCTTGCTAACCAGACCATATACTATTATGTTAACTAGTCAATGTAACTATAAAGTTCTATGTTATACATTCAATTTGTCAATAATAAAATTATGCTAATTTGAAGGATAATTTAGCATTTATTCTCTGAACACCTAATCAGAACCGCAGCATAATACACTGCTTTGCCACCTAAGCTCCACTTAACTGACCTAGACTTGCTTTGTATCATCTGTTTTGTTTCTCTTGTGTGTATTTGTTTTGCAGTAAATGATGACCTCGGTTTTGCTTCTCTCTTGGATGGAAATTACCCCATAGGCCTGAATGTCCTACTCCTCTCCAGGGACAGAAAGAAGACCTCCTCTTTGTCTTTTTTTGGTGGCAGTCTTGTGAAAACACTGTTGAATGGGCCACAGATTCAGCAGACCATCAGGTGAATGGGACCAGTCTCTCTTCTTTCAAAATATCAGAAATTAAGCAGTTGGAAAGGAGATTTGGCCAAGATGACCCACCTACAGGCTGGACTCAGTCCAGAGACTATAGAGAAAGCTCGCCTGGAACTGAATGAGAATCCAGATGTTTTACATCAGGATATTCAGCAAGTCAGGGACATGATCATCACCAGACCTGACATTGGGTTTTTACGTACAGATGATGCCTTCATTCTGAGGTTTCTCCGAGCCAGGAAGTTTCACCAAGCAGATGCCTTTAGACTCCTGGCCCAGTACTTCCAGTACCGCCAGCTAAATCTGGACATGTTCAAAAACTTCAAGGCAGATGATCCTGGCATTAAGAGGGCTCTGATCGATGGGTTCCCTGGAGTGCTGGAAAACTGCGACCACTATGGCAGGAAGATCCTTCTGCTGTTTGCAGCCAATTGGGATCAGAGTAGGTAAATGTAGATAGTGTCTTTACTTGGCTTTCCTTTTCAATAAGCATAATCGCTGCATGTTTGGGTTAGATAATTTTTACAGGTTATGGGTTTCATTTATTTAAAAATTGTTCCATACACCACAAAGTAAGTCTAAAGGCCAGAAGCTTAGTGTCATTAAAAGGCAATTTCAGATTTGCAGCATGTTTTGGAACAATAGAATCATAGCACTGGAGTAGTAAGAAATGTTAGAAGTCATTATTCTCATGCTCAAAATGGGTCATCTATTTTAATGAAATGGAAAGCTGTTCTTTTAAAAGAACCATAACTTCTGTCTTAGTGTTCTCATCTTGAACAACAATAAAAATAGATTCTGTAGATGGCTTTAAATCAAGTGTTTTCAACACATAAAAATAACTTCTTGGATCTTCTACATGACTTTACTATCTTATATTTCTTCTGAGTGCAAGACCTTTCTATCCAAATGCATACTTGACATTTCTCCCTGAAAGTTTTATAAAGAACCCAAACTCAGTATGCCCCAAACGGAACGTGTTATCTTCCACACTATATCTTCTTTTCCATCCATCCAGTTTCTGAAAGTGGAAATCTGAGAGTCATCTTTGATTTCTCCCTGCCTTTTGTGCCTCACATCCAACTAATTGCCAAGCTCTGCCCTTTTCTTCTTAAATATCTCTCAGATCTCATCACTTTCTTTGCTCTCCATTGCTGTTTTCTTAGCACAGGTTCTCATCATTTCTCCCTTCACATTATCGAAACAGCCTCCTAACAAATTTCGGTCTCTGGTCTTGGGTCCTCTGAGTCAGTGTAGTGTACTCTGTAGCCAATGTGTCATTCACCTGGTTGAAATTTTCCAATGAATTTCAAAACTTTCAAAGCAAAGCAAGGCTTCATGGTTACCTTTCGCATCTCTTGCTCTGCTTTATCATCTTCCCTTCTTCATGTGTTCTGATCAACCCTGAGAGACAAAAAAAAAAAAAAAAAACTCACTGCCATTGAGTCGATTTGACTCGTAGAGACCCCTCCTTGGGTTTCCGAGGTGGTATCTCTAAAAAGTAGATTGCCCAATCTTCCTTCCGAGGAGTGGCTCGTGGGTTTGAACTGCCAGCCTTCTGGTTAGCAGTCAAATGCCTTAGGCACTAGACCACCAGAGCCCCTAGGGAGAGCTACAATAGAATTGAATAGTTGTGGTTTTCCACATATCTCTAAGCCTTTAAACTTGTTCCGTCAAATGCATGGAGGAGAGATCAACAGAGGAGAGATTAGCTGCCCACATTCCAACCTCAATCATCCCAGACACCATCTGCCTACTGATTCCGACTCATCTTCATGGTCCTTCAAGAGAATTATTTTCATCTGCAGAAGGGTCAGAACTTCTGCAATCATAGCTAATATATTTTTTAATACACTACATATTCTATTAAGAATATATATATATATATATATATATATATATATATAATCTCATTTAATGCACTTAAGAGCTTTGTATGATAGGTATTATTATTATCCCTATTTTATATTTGATGACACAGGCTTTGAGAAGTTAGATAATTCACTCAATGTCATACAGCTAGTGACATAGGGACTTGAGTCTCAGTAGTCTGACTTCAGAGACTTCAGTCTTATCCTGAAGATTGTCTTGATTGTCATTGTATGTTTACTTATGTACCCTTACTCCTCCTTCGAAGACTGAAAATTTTTTGAGGGCAGGAGCCTATGTCTTTTTTAAGTTTATGTCTTTGGCAAATGGTATATGACCTAATAAACATTGAAAGAGGAACAATGAATAGATCAATCTCTGAATTTCTGCTTTGAGCTATCACAGAGGTAGGATCATTGAATTTTTGTTTTGCTTGGGGAGACACAGGTTTAACTTTAAAAATACACCAAAGCACTCATGATGCCATTAAAAGGCATATGTAGGGTGCCCCTGTCTCTGTCTCAATTCACATCTCCTGTCAAAGATGATAATAGTGTATGACACTTAGAGATCACTGGCTATTTTCTAGTTGATAAGTTGAGGTAGGACAGTCTAACCCTGGGAAGGTATTTGAATGTTTCAACATTTCTGTGTAGAGATTGGGCAGATCTGCCCCTGGGGCTGGGTGCATGTCCATGTTTCTGCTCTGTTGGTTCATAAGCATTCATGATGAACCTCTCTTTGTATTGCTTTATGGTTAAAACATTTCTAGCCCTTTATATTCACTCATTCATCATTTGTGTACAAACTCAACAAACATTTATTGAGTATAGATTTTGTGCTGAGGCTTTTACTAAGGCATTGATGACTTTGATGAAACACATGATCCCTGCTAATGAACATTTTGTTACCCAACCTATTTTCTGGCAATGGTGTAAACATATAACCAACTAACTCTCATATATTGCAGGATAATGCCTCTTGACACACACACCTGTCTACATAAGATGACAGCGCTAAATTAGAGGAAACATGCTTCTCCTGAAAATGACACGTTAGCATCTGGGATTTTGAAATAGAAAAATTTTGATGATTCTGGAGAATAATCATGCTGACTTCATTTGTGCTTAGTTTTAAGTGTTCTAGAACCCCCATCTGCTAATACAGATGATGGCTAGAACACCAGTAAGTGGTGGTTTATACATAAAGAAATAAATCGTAGTAAAATATCTTATTTTGCATTGGAATGTGTCTTGTATATGTCTTAAAATATGCTGTTCAAAAATAATAATAAGCTAGCCTCCAAGGGAATAACCCAAATGCTTATGATGATGATAACCTTGAATAAGCTCCTTCACTTCAACTTTCCTCAGTTTCCTCCTGTGTAAAATAAGAAGCTTGAACTTGAACTATGTAATTCCTGAAATGTCTTCCATATCTAATGATTCATGAATGTGAAGCTCAATCAGCCTGATCCTATGAAGGGAAAGGGAGTTTAAAATTCACTTAATAGGGTTCCTAATTCACTAAGCTTTTTTTTTTTTAATCTCTCTTTTTTAAAAAAAATTTGTTTTACATTCAACACTTTGTATACATTCGATTTCATGCCCTTATTACCATCCCCAACCCTAATCCACTCTCCTCCCTTCCCTTCCTGTGATCCCCCATCCCTGTGCCTTTCTTACCTTTGCACTTCTGTCTGTTCAGCTTTCCCTCTATGTGAATGCTGCCCCTCTGGTGCCCCATGGCTGATGGCTCCAAGGGGTGTATCTCCATAGAGTAGGTGGGTGCATCACCCTGGGTTGAATGTTCTGCATGTAAGTCTTTCTGTTGTTGGGCTGAGAGACAGTCCTTGGGGGTGAGTCCCATCCCAGGCCCAAAGGGTATCCCAGGGCTGTAGTCTTTAGGGTCCCACCAGACTCCATCTGCCCAGTAATTCTGGTCATTATTGTGTTTTTGAATTTTGTTCCATGTTTTTTCTTCAACTCTATGCAGGATCTCCAGTTTTGATTCCTTCCTGAGTGGTTGGCATTAGTAGCTACCCACCATCTAGTTCTTCTGATCTTGAGGTCCATCATATCCTTGAACTAATTGTTTCCAAATGCCCTTGATTTCTACACTTTTCTTCGCTTCAGATGAAAGGAGACCATTAGTTGCATCTCGGATGGCCACTCGAAAGCTTTTAAGACCCCAGTCGCTACTCGCCAAAGTAGGTTGTGGAACAAGATTTTTATGTACTATGTTGTGCCAATTGAGCTTGGTGTGCCCCAATACTATGGTCCTGAGTTGGCAGACCCAAGGTGTTTGGTTGTCTCTGAGAGATTACTCTGTCTTTTGTTGCTTCTACAATTATTGCGGTTATTTTGTATCACTAGTGTCTATGCAAGATTATCTTCAGCTAAATCTATCATTGGTCTAGGATACATTCCTGCTCACCAACCCCCATCTGATCTTCTCAGGTGTCTATGCATTTATCTGTAGCCTGGTGTTTGATGTTAGTGGTAATGCAGTATTGTGCATATATTAGTATTTGCCTCTGTTGTTTATATCTTATGTGCATATTTTGGTGTTCTTCCTTTCCCCAATATTATCATGCTGGTCAGACACTTTCTTTAGCGTCCCTCTCCTTACACAAATCAACATGTGGCCCCTGACTACTCTAAAATTTTCCCTTCCCTTCTTTCCCATCTCTGGTAACCTACAAAGTAAGTTCCCTTCCCTAAGCAAACCCTTCCTGACTTTTTACAGTAATGGGCTCATACAATATTTGTCCCTTTGTAATTATTTCACTCAGCATAATATCCTCCAGATTCATTTACATTGTGAGATGATTCATGTAGTCTTCATTATTATTTAATGTAGCATACTAATCCATTGTGTGCATGTTCCATAATTTGGTTATCCATTCATCTGTTGATGGGCGTTTAGGTTGTTTCTATCTCTCTGCTATAGTAAATTGTGCTGTGATGAATGTGGGTGTACATATGTCTGTTAGTGTCCTATCTCTCACCTCTTTAGGATTTATTCCTAGTAATGGAATTGCTGAATCAAATGGTGTTTCTCTTTTCAGTTTTTTTAAGAAAACGCCATATCGTTTTCCACAATGGTTGTATCATTTTGCAGTCCACCAGTAGTGTATGAGAGTTCCAATCTCTCCACAACCTCACCAGCATATGTTTTGTTGAACTTCACTATTATTGCTGGGATGAGATGATATCTCATTGTTGTTTTGACTTGCATCTCTCCAATGGCTAATGATCGTGAGCATTTCCTCATGTGTTTGTTGGCTGCCAATATATCCTCTTTAGTGAAGTGTCTGTTCATGTCCATTGCTCATTTTTGAATTGGATTGTTTGTCTTTTTGGTGTTGAGGTGTTGAGGTGTTCCATAAATTTTGGAGATAGGTCATTTGTCAGATATGTCATAGGCAAATATTTTCTCCCAATCTGTAGGTTCTCATTTTACCCTTTTGAAGACGCCTTTTGATGAGCATAAGAATTTAATATTCAAAAAGTCCCAGTCATCTAGCTTCTCTTCCACTGCCTGGATGGGCATTTTGGGTTATGCCTGATAGTCTATTTATGCCATAAATTAGGGTGCCTGGATTTTATCTTTGATGAACTTTATAGTTTTGGGTTTTACATTTAAGTCTTTGATCCAACTTGAGTTTGTTTTTGTGTATGGGGTGAGGTATGAGTTTTGTTTCATTTTTCTGCAGGTGGATATCCAATTTTCCCAGCACCATTTGTTGAAGAGGCTATCTCTTTTCCATTTAATGGGTTTTGGTCCTTTGTCAAAGATGAGCTGTCCATAGATGGATGGGACTATGTCTGGGTTTTTTATTCCATTCCATTGGTCTATCTGTCTATCATTGTACAAATACCACACTGTTTTAACTACTGTGGCTGTATAGTAGGTTTTGAGAGTGTGAGACCTCCCACTTTGTTCTCCTACTTCAGTAGTGCTTTGCTTATCCAAGGTCTTTTTCCTTTCCATATAAAGCTAATAGGTGGCTTTGCCATGTCCTTAAAAAATGTTGGTATCTGGATCGGGATTGCATTGAATGTGTAGATTGCTTTGAATATTGCTTTTCATAATATTCAGGCTCCCTATCCGTGAACAAGGCAGGTTCTTCCATTAATGTAGATCCCTTGTAGTTTCTTGTACTAGTGTTTTATAGTTTGCTTTGTTTAGGTCTTTGTTTAGGTCTTTTGTGTCTCTGGTGAGATTTATTCCTGAGTATTTTATATTTGTGGTAGCTATTGTAAATGGTATTGTTTTCCTTTTCAGGGACCTCTTTGTTGATATAGAGGAATCCAACTGATTTTTGTACATTGACCTTGTATCCTGTCACTTTGCTGAACCTCTCTATTAGTTCCAGTGATTTTCTTTACTGAGTCTCTTGGGTTTTCTAGGTATAGAATCGTCATCTGCAAATAGAGATAGATTTACTTCCTCTTTTCCAATTTAGATGTCTTTTATTTCTCTTGTCTTACTGACCTGGCTAGGATTTCCAACATAATTTTAAATATCAGTAGTGATAGAGGGCATGCTTGTCTGGTTCCCATTTGCAAGGGGAATGTTTTCAGTCTTTCTCAATTAACAATAATGTTGGCTGTTGGCTGTTGGCTTTGCTTATATGCCCTTTATTATGTTGAGGAATTTCCCTTCTATACCAATTTTGCTGAGAGTTCAGAACAGGAACAGGTGTTGGATTTTATTGAATGCATTTTCTGCATTGATTGATATGGTCATATGTTTCTTCTTTTTTGTTTTGTTTATGTGGTGGATTACATTGATTGTTTTTCTGATGTTGAACCATCCTTGCACAGCAAGTATGAATCTCACTTGGTCATGATGTATTATTATTATTATTATTATTATTTTAGTTGGATTCTGTTGGCTAGGATTTTGTTGAAGATTTTTGTGTCTATATTCCTGAGGGATATTGGTCTGTAGTTTTCCTTTTTAGTGGTGTCTTTCCTTAATTTTAGTGTCAGTGTTATGCTTGCTTCATAAAATGAATTTGGGAGTATTCTATCTTTTTCTATGTTCTGGAATAGTTTGAGTAGTATAAGTGTCAACTCTTCCCTGAACGTTTGGTAAAAAGCCATTTAGGCCAGGACTTTTTCTTGTGGGAAGTTTTTTTTTCTGATCTACTCAATTTCTTCTTTCATTATGGGTCTGTTCAAGTCTTCTATCTCTGACTGGGATAGTTTAGGTAGGCCTTGTGTTTCTAAAAACTTGTCTATCTCTTCTACATTCTCAAATCTGTTGGAGTACGGCTCTTCATAATATTGTCGCTATCTTTTTTATTTCAGTAGGTTCTGTTGTGATGTTGCCCTTTTTGTTTATTATTCTTGTTATTTGCATCTTTTCTTTTGTTAGATTTGCTGTGATTTGTCAATTTTATTAATCTTTTGAAGAACCAGCATCTTGTTTTGTTGATTTTCTTTCTTTTTTTCTGTTTCATTTATTTCTGCTCTGATCTCTATTATTTCCTTATTTCTGGATACTGTAGATTTCTTTGGTTGCTCTTTTTCTGATTGTTGGAGTTATTAAGTTACAGTGTTGACTTTGCTTCTTTCCTCTTTATTGGTGTATGATTTTTTTTTTTTTTTTTGCTATAAATTGGCCTCTGAGTACCACTTTCACTGTTTCCCATAGGTTTTGGTAAGATGTATCTACATTCTCATTTGTTTCTAGGAATTTTTTTATTTTACACTTTACCTCTTCTGTTACCTGGTAGTTTTTGAGCAATGTATTATTCAATTTCCATGTTTGATATTTTTTCTTTGATTTTCCTATTGTTGATTTCTAACCTTTTACCATTGTGGTCCTAGAAGGTGCTTTGTAGTATTTCAATGATTTTTGAATTTATTGAGACTTGTTTTATGTCCTAACATATGGTCTGTTCTGGAGAATGATCCATGTGCACTGGAGAAGAATGTGAATTGTGCTTTTGTTGGGTTGAGTGCTCTGTATATGTCTATGATGTCGAGTTGGTTGATTGTGCTGTTGAGTTCTTCTGTATCTTTGTTGAGTTTTTTTCTAGTTGATCTGTCTCTCCTTGAAAGTATGTTAAAGTCTCCTACTGAGTAGGAGCTCTGGTAACATAGTGCTTAAGGCACTTGACTGCTAACCAGAAGGCTGGCAGTTCAAATCCACCAGCCACTCCTCAGAAGGAAGCCTGGGCAATCTACTTCCGTAGTGATACTGCCTCAGCAATCCAAGGAGGGGTCTCTATGAGTTGGGGCTGACTCGATGGCACATAACAACAACAACAAACTATTGTAGAGCTGTCTGTGTTTTCTTTCAATTCAGTTAATATTTGCTTCACACATTTTGGAGCACTTTCATTGAGTGCATAGATATTTATTATACTAATGTCTTCTTGGTCAATTGACACTTTTAGCATCATATAGCATTCTTTGTCTAGTATGCTGTTTTTCAGCTTGAAGTCTAGTTTATCAGAAATTAATATTGCCACTCATGCTCTTTTTTGGTTACCATTAGCTTGGTATATTTTTTTCCAATTTGTTTTTATTTTTGCATCTAAGGTGGGTCTCTTGTAGGCAGCATATCATTGGTCTTCTTTTTTTATCCAATCTGCCACTCTCTTTCTCTTGACTGGTGCATTTAGTCCAATCACATTGAGTATAATTAGTGATAGGTATGAATTTATTGCTGTCATTTTATTGTATTGTTGTTGTTGTTGTGCTGTTGGTGTTTTCCTTGGTCCAAATATTTTTCTGCACTGAGTTCATTTTGTTATCGAGTGTTTCTTCTCTTTTCTTCTTTATTGTTGGTTTTGTGCTTACTAAGCCCATTGTTTTTTTTCTTCTTTCTGGGTTTGCTTTCTAATTTTTTTAGTGGTTACCCTGAAGTGAATTCTTGTCTCCTTAATTGTGGAACAGTCTGTTCTATAAAGACATTGTGCTGTCTTCTTCTCCATTTGGAAGTTTTGTAATTCACTAAACTTTTTGAAGTAAATTCTCTCTCCCTTCACAAAAACTGGGTCGTGAGGCTTTTTTTCCCCCCTAATGAAGTACTAGTAGTTGTTCTAGACCATTTTGGTTTTAACAAGAATGTGGTAATGATAATGCTACCACATTGACAATCAAAGATGACTAGAAGCAAAAACCTCAGTTATATGACCTGGGTCAAGCAATCTCTCTTAGCCTTAGTTTACACAACTGTAAAGGGTGGATATCTATCTAAAGGTGTAGTTGTTAAGTTTGAAACAATTTCACTCATTTAAGGAACATGTTGTCATTGTTATATCTCATTGTTTTTAGCACATGGTCAACTCTAAATAATCTTAGCTTCTAAAATGACTAGTAGTATTCTTATAAAACACTCCACTGCACAAATAATAGAACACAGACGGTAAGTCAATTAAAAACAGAGATAGGAATACAATATTTGAAAATGGAAGTGAAGTGATAAGTTATTCTTCCCACATGCCTGTCCTAAGTGCTTCCTGGCTTTCTCTCCAAGCATGGTTCCTGTCACACAAACCCAGTAGGGATGGCGCCTGCATTGCCTGGCAGAGTTGCCACAGCTCTGGAATGTAATGAGTTCATTCTCAATGGTGGCCTGAGATGACCGTGAAGTGATTTGAAGGTCTCATATGAAAGGTTTACTGAGATTGAAATCGTTATTAATATTTATTAAAATTATGTAAACCTCATTCATCTAAACTCAGACACTATGAAGCAAAAGCACAGAGCAGCGAGCAGTGGGAAGCACTTACCTTGCAAATGCATGTGTTTAGGTTGCAGTGCATGTGGGGCTGAGGCACAAGTAACCTTGGACTGCCCAACCACAAGCTGGCCTTCCTCAAGAATGAGGCTAGCTGTACTTGCTGCGGCTTCCAAGCTTAACTGAAAGGAGTTAGATCAGACTCATATATTCATTTATAAAATGAAACTGCATTTTCTGAGTCAGCAGAGTGTGCATTTTAGCCCAAGAGCATGGTATGTGATGGAGAACTAAGGGGACACTATCACTCAATGCCAACTTTGATCTTTCTCATCTAAACTCATATTGTCATTGGCAGGAATTCAGAAAATGCCCCCTTAAAATCTGATGAAAATGATATTCATTTTTAGCTGTTTCTTACTTGCAGTCTCATATCTGGCAATAATGTCTGATTTTCCTGAGCGTGCAGGTGCTCAGTTGAAAAAAAGAAGTTAAACTTTGTCAAATAATTTTTTAATTTTTTTTTTTTTTTTACTTTTGTTGTGGTGAAAACACAAACAAGATATTCGCCAACATAACAACTTCCACATTTACTGCTCAGGGACACTGATAACATTTTTCATGTTGTGGTACCATTATCGCTATCCTTTTCCAAAACATTCCACCATGATTAGGATAAACTCAATGCCCTGCAAACAAAAGCTTCCCCTTTTTCCCTCCTTCCTGCCCCTAAAAACCAATAATAATCTTTGTCTCTCTCTCTCTCTCTCTAGAATGACTAGTAATATTCTAGAATGACTAGTAGTATTCTTATAAAATATATACATATATATTGTTGTTGTTGTTGTTGTTATGTGCTGTTGAGTCAGACCCAACTCATAGCAACCCCTCCTTGGGTTTCGGAGGCAGTATCACTACGGAAGTAGATTGCCCCATCCACCCCCTATCTAGGAATCTCATCCCCCCCCCTTTTCTGGTAACCAACACAGAAAACTTTCCTTTCCTTCCACATAAAAACTTTTCCTTAAATTTTTACAATAGTGGACTAATACAATATTTGTCTTTCTGTGAATGACTTAATTTTACTCAGCATAATGTCTTCCAAGTTCATCCATGTTATGTTATGTTTTGCAGATTCTACATTATTCTTTAGGGTTGCATAGTATTCCATTCTGTATATATACCACAGTTTGTTTATCCATTCCTCAGTTGATGGGCACTTAGGTTGTTCCCATATCTTTGCTATTGTGAAGTGTTCTGCAATGAACCTGGGTATGCATATATCTATTCATGTCCTGCCTCTCACTTTAGGATATATACTTAGTAATGGGATTGCTAGATCGAAAGGTATTTCTATTTCCAATTTTTTAAGGAATCACCATACCAGTTTCCACAGTGGTTGTATCATTTTACAGTCCCACCAGCAGTGTGTGGGAGTCCCAAACTCTCCACATCCTTGCCAGCGTTTGTTATTTTCTGTCTTGTTGAACTCTGCTATTAATGCTGGGATGAGATGGTATCTCATTGTAGTTTGGATTTGTAGCTCTCTAATGGCTAATGCATAGTGCCTAAAGCACTTGACTGCTAACCAGAAGGCTGGTGGTTCAAATCCACCAGCCACTCCTCGGAAGGAAGGTTGGGCAATCTACTTCCGTAGTGATACCACCTCGGAAAGCCAAGGAGGGGTCGCTATGAGTCGGGTCTGACTCGACAGTACATAACAACAACAACAATGGCTAATGAGTGTGAATATTTCTTCATATGTTTACTAGTTGCCTGAATATCTTCTTTGGTGAAGTGTCTATTCACATCTCTGCCCATTTTTTAATTGGCTTTTTTGTCTTTTTATATTGAGGTGTTGGAGTTTTCTGTAAATTTTAGAGATAAGTCCTTTGTCCAATAAGTCACTGCTGAATATTTGTTCCCTTTCTGTAGATTGTCTTTTTACTCTTTTGATGCACATAAAAATTTAAGCTTTAGAAGGTCCCAATCATCTAGTTTATCTTCTACTGTTTGTGCATCTTGGGTTATGCTTGATATTCTATTTATGCCATAAATCAAGACCCCTAAGTTTGCCCCTATTTTTTCTTTAGTGAACTTTATAGATTTAGGTTTCATTTTTAAGTCTTTGATCCATCTGGAGTTCATTTTTGTGTATGGTGTGAGGTATGGATCTTGTTTCATTTTTCTGCAAATGGATATCCAGTTTTGGCAGCACCATTTGTGAAAGAGACTATCCCTTATCCATTTAATAGATTTCAGCCTTCTGCCAAAGATCAGCTGACCATAGGTTAATGGACAGATTTCTGAGTTCTCAATTCTGCTCCACTGGTCTATGTGCCTGTCATTGTACCAATACCAAGCTGTTTTGATGACTGTGGCTGCGTTGTAGGTTTTGACATCTGGGAGTGTGAGACCTCCTACTTTGTTCTTATTCTTCAGTAGTGCTTTGCTTATCTGTGGTCTTTTTCCTTTCGATATTAAATTCACTCACTCAGTCACTGCCTTTAAGTCAGATCCGACTCACAGTGACCCCTTCTTGGGTTTCTGAGGTGGTATCACTACGGAATTAGATTATCCAATCTTCCTTCCAAGGAGTGGCTGGTGGGTTTGAACCACCATCCTTCTGGTTAGCAGTCAAATGTGACTGGTTTTTCCATGTCTTTAGAGAATGTTAATAGAATCTGGATTAGGTTTGTACGGAATGTTAGATTGCTTTGAGTGGTATTAATATTTTCACAATGTTCAGTCTTCCTATCCATGAACATGGTTTGTTCTTCTATTTATGTAGATCACTTATAGTTTCTTACAGTAGTGTTTTGTAGTTTTCTTTGTATAGGTCTTTTGTGTTCCAGATGAGATTTATTCCCAAGCATTTTATTTTTTTTTGGTAGCCATTGTAAATGGTATTGATTTCCTTATTTCCACTTCAGAGACATCTTTGCTGGTGTAGAGGAGTCTAATTGATTCTTGTATATTTTTTATTGATCTTTTATCCTGTCACTATGCTAAATCTCTCAATTAGTTCCAGGAGTTTTCTTGCTGAGTCTCTTGGGTTTTCTTTCTCTATATAGGACATTGCATCCACAAATAGGTATGGTTTTAGTTCTTCCTCACAAATTTAAATGCCTTTGATTTCCCTTTCTTGCCTTATGGCCCTGGGTAGGACTTGCAGTACAATGTTGAATAGAAGTGGTGATAGAGGGCATTGTTGTCTGATTCCTGTTGACAAGAGGAATGGTTTCAGTCTCTCTCTATTGAGAATAATGTTAGCTGTTAGTTTTGCATATATGCCCTTTATTATGTTGAGGAACTTTACTTCTGTTCCTATTTTTCTGAGAGTTCTTTATCAGGAATAGGGATTGAATTTTATCAAATCCCTTTTCTGCATCTATTGATATGATCATATGATTCTTTCCCTTTATTTTAGTAATGTGATGGATTACATTGATTGCTTTTCTAATGTTGAACCATCCTTGCATACTTGGTATGAATCTCACTTGGTCATGATCTATTATTTATTTTTGATTTTTTATTCTGCTTTATTTATTTCTGCTTGAATCTTTATTATTTCATTTCTTCTTGTGACTGTAGCCTTCTTTGTTGCTCTTTCTTTAAATTGTTGGTAGTGGTGTGTTAAGGTGTTGATTTTGGCTCTTTCTTCCTTTTTGATATGTGCATCTATTGCTATAAATTGCCCTCTGATCACTCCTTTTACTGTGTAACAAAGATTTTAGTATGTTGTGTTTTCATTCTCATTTGATTCAAGGAATATTTTAATTTCATTTTTTATTTCTTCTATTACCCAGTCATTTCTGAGGAGGATGTTATTCAGTTACCATGAATTTGCTCTTTTTCCATTAGTCTTTCTAGTGTTGATTTCTAATTTTATAGTGTTGTGATCTGATAAAATGCTTTGCAGTATTTCAGTGTTTTAAAATGTATTGAGGCTTTCTTTGTGGCCTAACATATGGTCAATCCTGGAGAATGCTTCAAAAGTGCTGGAAAAGAATGTATATTGTGCTGTTGCTGGGTGAAGTGCTCTGTAAATAACTATAAAGTCAAGTCCTTGAATCATACTGTTTAGTTCTTCTGAATCTTTGTTGAGTATCTTTGCAGATGTTGTATCCTTTATTGAAAATAGTGAATTAAAGTCTCCTACTATTACTGTGGAGTCATCTATTTGTCTTTTCCATTCTGTTGAAGTCTGCTTTATGTATTTTGGGGGTCTTTCATTGGGTGCATAGATATTTATTTTGGTGATGTCCCCTTGTCCAAGTGTTTTTTTAGTCATTTTATAATGTTCTTTCTTGTCTTTTATGGTCATTCCTGTCTTAAAATCTATTTTATCAGATATTAATATTGCCACTCCTGCTCTCTTTTGGTTGCCATTTGCTTTGTTTATCTTTTCCAATCTTTGATTTTTAATTTATTTTTGTCTTTGTGCCTAAGGTGAGTCTCATGTAGACAGCATATTGATGGGTCATGTTTTCTTATCCAGACTGCAATTCTCCGTCTCAGGAGTGGTGCGTTTAATCCATTTACATTCAATGTAGTTATCAACTAGTATGGATTTATTCATATCATTTTGTTATGTTTTTTTTTTTTGTGTGTGTGTGTGTGTGTGTGTGTGGTGTTGCTAATTTCTTTGTTCCACATAATTTTCTGTGCTAAGCTCATTTTGTTTATGAGCCATGTTACCATTTCCCTCATTGCTATTGTTTTACTATTTGCTCAATATTTGTGCTTCTCCATTTTTTCATTTTGATGCAGAGGTTTATTATTTTTCTTTGCAGTTATGTAATTTATATTTTTCCCCCAAATTTAAAACAGTTTGTTCTATTTCACAATTGTCTTGACTTCCTCACAATTTAGAAGTCCTGTGATTGTACTATTTATACCCTCTCTTTGGTTTGTTATTGTCCTCAATTAGTAACTGATGTCTCTGGTTCTCTGTTTACAGTTTTGTAAGCTTATTTTACTTTGGATACTTCTATAACTGGGTTGGTTTCTGGGTTATGTCATCATGTGTGTTCATCATCAGTTGTCATTTTCTGTTTTTACTTCTCTATCTGAAGGACTCCCTTTAGCATCTTTTGTAAAGTTGGTCTAGTTTTAACAAATTCCCTTAATTTCTGCTTATCTGGAAATCTCTTTATTTCACCTTCATATTTGATAGACAGTTTTGCTGGGTATATAATTCGTGGTTGGATATTTTTTTTCGTTCAATATTTTATATATATCAAAATGCTGTCTTCTTGCCTGCATGGTTTCTGCTGAGAAGTAAGAGCTTAGTCTTATTAGTTGCCATTTTTGGTTAACTTTTTGTTTTTCTCATGCTGCTTTCAGGATTCTTTCTTTGTCTTTGGTTTTGGTGAGTCTGATGATGATGTATCTTGGTGTTTTACTTTTGAGGTCTATCCTATTTTGGGTTTGTTAAACATCTTGCATAGATATATTCTCATCTTTCAACATATAGGGAAATTCTCTCCCAACAAATCTTTGACAATTTTCTCTGTGGTTTTATCTGTCTCTTCCTGTTCTGGAATTCTGATTACACATAGGTTATTTATTTTGATGGTATCCCACACGAATCTTAGGATTTCTTCATTATGTTTTGATCTTTTGTCTGACTGATTCCTTAACAAAGTAGTATTGAGGTATTTGTCTTCAGTCTCATTAATTCTGTCTTCCATTGATTCGCTTCTACTCTTTTGTCCATTCAATGTGTTATCTATTTCTGAAATCTTAGGATTAATCATCTGGATTTCTGTTTGTTGGTTTTGGGTCATTTCTAATTTTTTGTTTATTTTTTCAATTTGTTCTTGTATTGTTTTTCTAAATTGTTCTTGAGTTTTGTCTGTGTTTTCCTTATTTATTTATTTATTTATTT